>NW_026570994.1:19243091-19308091 GCF_026225935.1 Boleophthalmus pectinirostris
TTGTAGTTGCGCCAAAGATCTGCAGTAGGGAAAGTTGTCAGTAAAATTTAAGTATTGAAAATCAGATCTACTCAAAAAAAAAAAAAAAAAAGTCTAATAAAAGTCTTATACAGGCTTAGTTTTTAAGTCAGATGCCCTTCCTGGTCTTAAAAGGTCTTAAAAATCATATCCTCAACTTTCAGTTTATTTCGGGTAATTCTTGTTCACATCCAAAATCATGGAGAGGTGGAAAGTTAAAGCCACACTTCGGAACTTTCTCCAAGGAGACAGACAAGTTTAGTGGAATATTATCGTCAAATGAACAAAATTTTGATGAAAACAAGGCCAAAAAGAGTCGGGTTTGTGGAGACGCAAGCCCGTGAAATGAAAAACGCTTTGATTTTAGTCTATTTTGTGGTAAAAAAGTTCCATATTATGGCTTTAATAAACATTTAGTCTTACCTTTATTTGTTTCAGTGTATTATTTAATTCATATTTTCTTTACGAACGAGCTTTAAGTTATCGAAAATTCCTTCTGGAGGCTTTTTGTGGATTTTACGCAGCAATAAAATGACGCAGAAAAGAAATTTAAACCTGTATTCGTGTTTTTACGTCTCAAATAAGTGCAATTTTCGCTCTTTTAGAAGGAATTTGACACAGGAATCTCTTATCCAAATATCCCTTCGTGATTTTATTGTGAAAATCCCGAGATACCGGATCGTTTCCCGTCTGTCCGTGTTGATGTGTCCCGTTGGGTGAGGCTTGGGTCTGCGCTGTTTTTCTCCTTTATGCATGAACCAAAACACTTGAAACTTTCGCTCACCTCCCGCTACACAATCCTGCATCTTAACTTGAATTTTCCGCAGCGAAACGCGTATTTATTGCGCACGTTTTTCGCGAAATCACCCGCGTTTGTGCCTTTGACTCGCTAGCGTCAAAGCTACGGGTCGAGACGAGGAGGCGCTGCACCTGCCACTATTTTTACATTTTCCCAAACGACGGGGTATTTTTAAGGATTACGAAAATACACACACGTTTTTAAGAAGGAAATCTAACAACTTTTGCTGTTTTTACCATTTTCCAACGCGTGTATTTAAGAGAACGAGCCGTAAAAACAGACAAAGACCATGAAGTAAGCCGTGCGCTTTTGGAGAGGGTGGAGATGCGTAAAAGTGACCGATGTTGGCGTGTTTTGGGATATTTTTAACCGGGAAAAAGCTGCTGAGTGTGGACTTTGGACATGGCGTCTCCCAAAGCGAAGAGTGTGCTCCAGAATGAGGCCGGGAAAGAGGGCAAAGTCAGTCCCGGGAAAGGAGAAGGGGAGGCGGCGCAGGCGAACCGGATGTACTGCCTGGACGAGCTGGAGACCGTGGCCACAGTTGGTGAGTGAAATTGAAATGAAAACGAAAGACCAAAAGTTAATCCTGATTTAATCCAGAAAAAACGCACTGCCACAGAGGTGAACAATAATAATAATATTGGTTTAGTCCTGGTTAAGACCTTGTTTAGTCCTAGTTTAGATCTGATCTGGACCTGGCTTAGTTTTGGGTTTAAGTCTAATTTGTTATGATTATTGTAGACCCGGTTTATTACTGGTTTAGTCCTGGTTTAGTCCTGGTTTAATGGTTTGGACCTGGTCTGGACCCAGTTTTGTCTTAGTCCAGGTTTAGATCTGTTTTGGACCTGGTTTAGTCCAGGTTTAGATCTATTTTGGACCTGACTTAGTCCTAAGTTTAAGTCTGTTTGTTATGATTATAGTAGACCCAGTTTAGTCCTGGTTTAGTTCTAGTTTAGTCCTGGTTTAGACCTTCTTTAGAACTTGTTTAATGGTTTGGGCCTGGTCTAGACCTAATTTTGTCTTAGTCCTGGTTTAGATCTGTTTTGGACCTGACTTAGTCCTAAGTTTAAGTCTGTTTGGTATGATTATAGTAGACCCAATTTTGCCCTGGTTTAGTCCTTGTTTAGTCCTGGTTTAGTCCTGGTTTAGTCTGGGTTTAGTCCGGGTTTAGTCCGGGTTTAGACCTTGTTTAATCTTAGTTTGGACCTGGTCTGGACCTAATTTTGTCTTAGTCCTTGTTTAGTCCAGCTTTAAGTCTGATTTGGTCCTGGCTTAGTCTTAACTTTAAATCTGTTTATTATGATTATAGTAGACTCAGTTTTTCTCTGGTTTAGTCCTGGTTTAGACCTTGTTAAATCTTGGTTTGGACCTGGTCTAGACCCAATTTTGTCTTAGTCCTAGTTTATTCCAGGTTTAGATCTATTTTGGACCTGACTTAGTCCTAAGTTTAAGTCTGTTAGGTATGATTATAGTAGTCCTGGTCTAGTCTTGGTCTAGTCCTGGTCTAGTCTTGGTCTAGTCCTGGTCTAGTCCTGGTCTAGTCCTGGTTTAGTCCTGGTCTGGTCTAGTCCTGGTCTAGTCCTGGTCTAGTCCTGGTTTAGTCCTGGTTTAGTCCTGGTTTTATCCGTATCAGTTTGAATGAAAATGATGATTACATAATCAGTGGTGGAATGAAATGAAATAAAAGTATTAAAGTGCTGTACTTAACCCTTCCAGACCTGAGGGCATTTTTAGTACATCTGTCCTCCTTCGTTTTGTTAAAACTCCTCATTTTTACTCCCTAATGAAGTGTTATACGTCCTTTTTCTCAGTACAACCTGTTATTTCACAATCTGCTGCTGTGGTTGTGTCATACGGCTGTAATAAAAACTACAGGACCAGAAACACAAATGAAAAAAGTAAACGGAAAATAAAATTCATACAGCAAACATGTATAAATAAGTTTTGGACATAAAAAATGCTTAATTTAGCGACAAAAGTGCAAAATATCAAGTCTGTAAGTAAACTAAAAATATAGTTATTGCCTCAAAACAAAACAAAAGTGGCCCTTTCCTGGTGCCAGTCGTGGAAACAGAGCCACATCACTTTCTTGCTCCTCATGTCCTATAACATCTTTAACTGTTGATTTGGGAAGAAATATGAATTATTTCCTTTGCCGTTTGCCATGAGCATAATTTGTAACACAACACAAGAAACGTAGAAAGTAGGGGTGTGCAAAAATATCAATATATCGTATCGTTTAATGTGATGATACAGTATCGATATCGTGGGCTACTGTATTGATATTTCACCAAGAGTATTTTTAGGTGTGTTTTACTAAATTATTTTGTTACAGCTACAGTTTTGTGGCTTGTGGAGTGAAAAGAAACTCATTTATGTGACACATTTGACATTTTTACTGTTTTGATGATTAAAATGTTTGTTGCACAAGAAGTGGTTTAACAAAGAATTTTAGTGTCACAGCCACGATTTAGACTTTATTTTTTATTGAACCGTATCGAATCGATTTGAAATATATCATATCAAATCGAAAGTTCACTGTATCGAGGTATGTATCGTATCGGCAACTTCTTAATGATACCAGCCCTATTAGAAAGCTACAGAATTTGTTCAAAAACCATTCAGTCACGTTTTGGAAGGTCTTAACTAAGTATTTAATTGAAAAATGTCAGATAATATCCTGACATAGTTGTGGCACTCACTCCAAAATGTTTTTTTTTGTATATGTATATAGATGAACTGATTTAGTTTCATATAGGGGACAATTCAGGGGGAACTTTCCAGCTTGGGGACCTTCCAGCCAGGGTGACTTTCCAGCTTATTTCCACAATTAACCAGACCAAGATGCATAATTTTAGCCAGGCTGGCGCCACCTAGTGCCTCCGCTCAATTTATTTCCTCTCCAGCAACTAGGTCAGGAATCAAAATACACTAGACAGTTCGCAAAAACCCCGGAAATGCGAGTTTGGGCACCAGCCAATCAACAAAGAGCGATGTATTCTGTGGTGTCAACGATTCCCGAGATCGAGGATTTAAAGCCGGAATAAAGAGAATGTGTGGTGAATTTTATCAAGGGGAAAGACGTTATTGTCCTGGGATTGGGGAAAAAATTAATATACCAGTTAGCCTCGTTAGCGGCGCATTACATACATGACAACTAAAGAGCAGCGACTGGTTAAATGATAAAAAGTACCCACCTACTGTCGAGCGAATGAAATCTAAGACTGCAAGGTCAGATGGTTTGTACCAAGTAAAACCGGCTGATGAATCAGGCTCGCGTAATTTGCCGTTTATTTGAGAAATAACTGCACTCAGAGCGGCTTTTCTAATTGTTACGAACACAGACGCTCAGAGCAGTCGATCATCTTGACTCACTACACTCTTTGGCAAAGTTTGGGCCAATCAAAATGGACGGAGCGCATGAGTTCGGCCGAAAACAAAGTTCCTATTGGACACTCGTTTTTCCGAAGCGTATGACATAGGATAATGCCGGAAATATGCACGGAAAACTGAAAGTCTTATCTTTCAAAGGGAATAAAAAGTAAGTTTCTATCTTTTATGGCTGGAAAGTTATGCACTTTTATATAAAACATAGTCGTCGGTCTGGAAGAGTTACGTAAACATTTTCAATTTAAATTTTAAGTGCATTTTTCAGTGGGTATTTTTTACTTTTACTTCACTCCATTTAAGAGCAGGTGTCTGTACTTTCTACTCCACTATATTTCTGAACTGGACCGAAAAGTAAAAGTATTTTAATTATAGTTTAAGACCTTCGAAAAGTTTATAGTGCAATGAAACAAAAAATATACAAATAATAAAAACAGATCAAATAAAAAGATCGATTCAGTTGTTTCTATTGAACAAAATTCTGCACAAAATCACTACATTTGAAGCTTTATTAGATCCCAAAATATCAGCAAAATACTTTTACTTTAGTAGATTTTTTGTTGGTATAATTTCACTTCTGGTATTTTTTTGCTCTTGTATCAAAGTATGAAAACTGAGTACGTCTTAAACCACCGTAAACCGTCATTAATTTCTCATGCGAGGGGAGCGGTGCGTGGAAATTAAAATGAAAATGAAAAGACCAAAAGTTAATCCTTATTTAATCCAGAATATACGCGTTAAAAGCTCCGCTAAAGAGGTAAAAATGTCAAGAGAGCTTCTTATTTTAAACACCGGAGCCGGCGATTACCAGTGTTTCCCGTAGAGTTTGTGGATTAAAACTGTCACTTATTTCTATTTCTGTTTTTTTTTTTTCATAATCTTTAATTTTGAACCGTGTAATCTCTTTTTATAAATTTGTAATAATCCATCGACATCGACTATTAAAAAACGATTAAATGTTCGTGTTAACTCGCTCCACATGATCCAAACTTGTAGCTTTTTTTCGTAAATATGAAATTCAAATTGAGGTAAATATTGGATTTTTGGAAGTAAAGTTTTGAGGAATTTTGTGTCAAGTTAAACTGTATATTGGTTTTTCTCTTCTGTAATGTACAAATACTTCATCTTACTACTACTACTACTACTACTACTACTTCTATTACTACTGCTACTACTACTAGGCTTACGTTAATTTAATTACTACTACTATAAGAACTCTTTAACAATTACTGTACTGCATTTACTAATTTTTACTGCTACTTGTACTACTACTGCAACTACTACTATTACTACTGTTACTGTTATTATTACTACTATTACTACTACTACCAGTATTACTACTACTACTACTACTACAACTAGGCCTACTTCAATTTAATTTAACTTTTACTACAACTTGTTTGCAATTACTGTGCTACATCTACTTGTTTTACTGCTACTTGTACTACTACTACTACTACTACTACCAATATTACTACTACAGCCACCACTAATACTTCTACAACTACTACTACTACTACTACTACTACCAATATTACTACTACAGCCACCACTAATACTTCTACTACTACTACTACTACTACTACTACTACCAATATTACTACTACAGCCACCACTAATACTTCTACAACTACTACTACTACTACTACTACTACTACTACTACTACTACTATGAGGCCTACTTTAATGTAATTACTACTACAACTCATTTGTAATTACTGTACGACATCTACTCATTTTACTGCTTCTTGTACTACTACTACTACTATTACTACTGATACTACTAGTAGTTCTATTACTACTCTATAACTAGGCCTACTTTAATTTAATTACTACTACAACTTATTTGCAATTACTGTAATGTACAATGTAATTGTGTGGTTATTGGATCCTAACAGCAGAAAACGGCTCGAGAAACGGGCTTCGGAAGTTTGCGAACTCCATAAATGCAAAAGTGAATCAGATGTGTGTGACTCAAAACCTCTGTTCAAACTGTTTCTCTTCCCAACGGAATTGAAAAATAGTGAAAGGTGAAGGCGATGGGCAGGACTGATCCACAGGAAGAACCAAAAATTTGTCTAAGAAATCATCCCGAGTTTACAGCGAACATTTTGTATGTGGAGCGACAACAAAACAAAATCCCGTTTGTTAATCAAGAGGAGCAGAAGACAAACAGACTGAGCTGCACTTTCTTGTTCTTGTGGTTTTACAGCAACATCACGTCTTGGTCTCTTTGCAGTGGAAGGTGTTTCTTGGTGAACAGTTGGAGCCTTTCGCTTTGGCGTTGACTTTTTAAATTCGTAACCGAGGTTGAGCGAGGGATCGGGGTTTTGTTTTGTTGTTGCTCCATGTATAAAATGTTCACTACAAACTCAGGATGATTTCTTAGACAGTCAAATGTTTCCTTTTTGGTTCTTCCTGTGGATCAATCCTGCCCATCACCTTCACCTTTCACTATTTTTCAATTCCATTTGGAAGAGAAACAGTTTGAACAGAGGTTTGAGTCACACACATCTGATTCACTTTTCGCAAACTTCTGAAGTTCATTTTCCACTGTTAGAACATCCAACAACCACATAATTACGATGTCCGAATCCCAAAACTAAAATATGACGATATCAGAACCAGAAACAAAAGTGATACGGTTCAAAACACTTGAAAAGATCGATTTTCGATTTTTGACTGGTGTATGTTTTGCCTCCTTCTTTTTGTTTTGGCCTTGGCTCAGGGTCTCAACACATTAAATAAATAAGCCTTTGTCTCCAGTTATACTTAAATTATCTTAAATGTGAAAGTATTTGGTGTATTTATTCATACTGTACACACAATACTGCAGAGTCACTTGTGTCAAACTGTTTAACTGTGTTTAAAAGTGTCGCTGCACGATCCTGATCGGCACTAAACAGGAAATCCGAAGTTAATCATGTCAGTTTCTGCCTTTGGTCTTTGCACGACTCCTTATTTCTGGCTCATGAGACAAAGGCAGAGAACAGGAACTGACACATACGGGTCAAAGGGCAAGTTTGAGCTCAGTGTTTTTCACGATATTTATTCACGTGATAAAGGAGGTCGAAAATACAAACAAAATGACATGAACTCTTTTTTTGGACCAAACGTGGGCAGACTGGACTCTGCTCAGACTGAAGGAGGTGAACTATTCAAACTCAACGTAGGCAAATGTCCAGTGTGAGAAAGACTCAGACAAACCACCAGGGACGTTGTGTGCTCCTGGTTTAGTCCTGGTTTAGTCCTGGTTTAGTCCTGGTTTAGTCCTGGTTTAGTCCTGGTTTAGTCCTGGTTTATGTATACTGTGGTCCAAAGCAAGAAAAAGTAATCTGACCAAGGCTTTTTGCCGAAACGTAATTTAAAAATAAAACGTGTGCTTTGCATTTTTTTCACTTTTAAATTGTTGTTCCTCGTTTTTGGTGTGTGTTTTCGGATTCATTTGATTAGACTTAGTTTAGACCTGTTTTAGACCTGGTGTAGACCTGGTTTAGTCCTTTTTTAGACCTGGTTTAGACCTGGTTTGGACCTGGTTTGGACCTGGTTTTAGACCTTAGTTAGAGCTTAGTCAGACCTGGTTTAGTCCTGGTTTAGACCTGGTATAGATCTAGTTTAGTTCTGGTTCAGACCTGTTTTGGACCTAGTTTGGACCTAGTATAGACCTGGTATAGACCTGACTGGTATAGACCTGGTTCAGACCTGATTTAGACCTTGGTTTAGACCTGGTTTAGACCTTAGTTTAGACCTAATTGAGACCTTGGTTTATGCTTAGTTTATACCTGGTTTAGACCTAGTTTAGACCTGGTTTAGACCTAGTTTAGAACTAGTTTAGACCTGGTTTAGACCTTGGTTTAGACCTGGTTTAGACCTAGTTTAGACCTGGTTTAGACCTAGTTTTAGACCTAGTTTTAGACCTACCTTGGTTTAGACCTTGGTTTAGACCTGATTTAGACCTTGGTTTAGACCTGGTTTAGACCTTGGTTTAGACCTGGTTTAGACCTTTTAGACCTTTAGACCTTTTAGGTTTAGACCTTTTAGACCTGTTTAGACCTTTTTAGACCTTGTTTAGACCTGGTTTAGACCTGGTTTAGACCTTAGACCTTTTAGACCTTTTAGACCTTTTAGACCTTTTAGTTTTAGACCTTAGTTTAGTTTTAGTCCTGGTTTAGTCAGTTTTATTCTTATTAGTGTGAATGAAAATTATTAAACTGTATAATTCAATTTCTCATGTTTCCCAAATGCATTTTAAGTTTATTTTTATATTTTAAAGTTCCCATATGACTCTATTTTCTGATCTCTGTTCTAATATTTCCTCGTCACAGACAGACCTGGACTTGTGTTTTGTAAATATTGTGTTGTTGAGTTTTTAAATCCAAAAACCTTTAATGACCTACTTAAGTTCCTGAAAAGGAGCTTTGAATAACTTTATGATCCAGGAAGTGCGCGACTTTGCCAGTTTTCTGTCAACAGTCGTCGCGAAACAAAACGAGCGGTTACAGTAGACACTCTGATTCATGTTCTTATAACAGGCCCAAACAAGGAAGTACATTATCATACTTCTACTACAAGTACACGCAGTATTTTGTAGTACCGTCGTCACTACAGAGTCAACAGGTTTATCAGAATGAGTCACTGCGGTCTGAGTCAAAAGACGACGACGTTACTTAACTTTGTCCGACTGACCCAAATAAACGGGAAAAAGTAGGACTTCAGGAGCGTTAAAAGTCCTGGTTTAGTCCTGGTTCAGTTATGGATTAGTCCTGGTTTATTTCTCAGTTTAGTCCTGGTTCAGTCCTGATTTAGTCCTAATTTAGTCCTGGTTTTGTCTTGGTTTTGTCTCAGTTTAGTCTTGTTTTAGTCCTGATTCAGTCCTGGTTTAGACCTGGTTTAGCTGGGTTTAGTCACAGTTTAGTCATGGTTTAGACCTGGTTTAGACCTGGTTTAGTCACAGTTTAGTCATGGTTTAGACCTGGTTCAGGCTTGGTTCAGTCTTGGTTTACTCCTGGTTTAGTTTTGGTTTAGTCTTGATTTAGTCATGATTTAATCCCAGTTTAGTCTTTGTTTAGTCCTGGTCTGGTCCTGGTTTAGTCTTTGGTTTAGTCTTGGTTAAGTCTTGATTTAGTCCTGGTTTAGTCCTGGTTTAGTCTTGGTTTAGTCCTGGTTCAGTCCTGGTTCAGTCCTGGTTCAGTCCTGGTTTAGTCTTGGTTCTGGTCCTGGTTCAGTCCTGGTTCAGTCCTGGTTCAGTCCTGGTTTAGTCTTGATTTAGTCCTGGTTTAGTCCTGGTTTAGTCCTGGTTCAGTCCTGGTTCAGTCCTGCTTTAGTCTTGATTTAGTCCTGGTTTAGTCCCAGTTTAGTCTTTGTTTAGTCCTGGTCTGGTCCTGGTTTAGTCTTTGGTTTAGTCTTGATTTAGTCCTGGTTTAGTCCTGGTTTAGTCTTGGTTTAGTCCTGGTTCAGTCCTGGTTTAGTCTTGATTTAGTCCTGGTTTAGTCCTGGTTTAGTCTTGGTTTAGTCCTGGTTCAGTCCTGGTTTAGTCTTGATTTAGTCCTGGTTTAGTCTTGGTTTAGTCCCAGTTTAGTCTTTGTTTAGTCCTGGTCTGGTCCTGGTTTAGTCTTTGGTTTAGTCTTGATTTAGTTCTGGTTTAGTCCTGGTTTAGTCTTGGTTTAGTCCTGGTTCAGTCCTGGTTCAGTCCTGGTTTAGTCTTGATTTAGTCCTGGTTTAGTCTTGGTTTAGTCTCAGTTTAGTCTTTGTTTAGTCCTGGTCTGGTCGCGGTTTAGTCTTTGGTTTACTCCTGGTTTAGTCTTTGGTTCAGTCTTGGGTTAGTCCCTGATTTAGTCCTGGTTTAGTTCTGGTTTAGTCTTTGGTTCAGTCTTGGGTTAGTCCCTGATTTAGTCCTGGTTTAGTTCTGGTTTAGTCCTGGTTTGGTCTTGGTTTAGCCCTGATTTAGTCATGATTTAATCCCAGTTTAGTCCTGGTCTGGTCCTGGTTTAGTCATTGGTTAAGTCTTGGTTTAGTTCTGGTTTAGTCCTGGTTTAGTCTTTTGTTCAGTCTTGGATTAGTCCCTGGTTTAGTCTCGGTTTAGATCCGGTTTAATCCTGGTTTAGGTCCTGGTTTAGTCCTGGTTTAATCCTGTTTTTTACACAGAATAAAACCTGCTGCAGACTCTGGGAGGGCATCTGACTCACAGGAACATTTCAGAACCTGTTTGTAAAAGGCTGAACTAGAAACACAATCAAAGTTTTTGTAAAAAGAGACGAGACATTTTGTTCTTCGCTCGTCCTATTGTCTGAATAATTGCAGTTTTTGTGATTTCATGCTTGTGGGAATTGTGCAATTATATTTTGAGTTTTGCCGGAAATCGTAGAGTTCCTCATATTTCAGAAACAATGAGCTTTTACTGAATTAAAGGACCTGTATTATACTATTTTATTTTATTTTTTTAAACTTTGTTTTTATTAAATTTAAGATATCACAATCACATTTTGTACATCGTCAATTACAAAGCTGATTACACATATATGTTAGTAAGAACATTTAGAGACCAAACAGGATTAAAAAAAAAGATAAAAAATACTAGTTAAATAAATAAATAAATATAAATAAATTAATAAAAATACATACATAAAAATAAATAAACAAACACATAATTAAATTAATAAAAACACATACATAAAAATAATTAAACAAACACATAAACAAATAAATAAATTAAATAAAAATACATACATAAAAATTAATAAAGGAACACAAACAAATAAATAAAATAAAAATAAATAAACAAACATATAAACAATAAATAATAAAACAACATAAAAAATAAACAAACACATAAACAAATAAATAATTAATAAAAATACATACATAAAAATAATAAAACAAATAACAAACAAATAAATAAAACAAACATAAACAAATAAATAAATAAAAACACATACATAAAAATAATAAACAAACACATAAACAAATAAATAAATAATAAATAAACATAATAAAAATAATAAAGGAACACAACAAATAAATAAAAATAAAAATACATAATAAAAATAAATAAACAAATTCATAAACAAATAAATAAATAAAAATACATACATAAAAATAAGTAAACAAACACATAAACAAATAAATAAATTTATAAAAATATATACATAAAAAATAATAAAGAAACACAAACAAATAAATACATACATAAAAATAAATAAACTCATAAACAAATAAATAAAAATACATAAATAAAAATAAATAAATAAACATAAACAATAAATAAAAATACATACATAAAAATAAATAAACAAACACATAAACAAATAAATAAAAATACATACATAAAAATAAATAAACAAACACAAATAAATAAATAAAAATACATACATAAAAATAAACAAATAAAAAAAAAATAACAAATACATAAATATATCAAATCGATCAGAAATTATTATTATTTACGTTGTTTCCTCCTCAAAAACATCTGGAGTTGTGTTTTGTTTCATTCACACATGTTTGAGTAACACTTTATTATTAGTCTGTCTCAAAATGCTCTGTTCCACCTTGTGATGTCATGAAGTGGTAGACCAGCTCCATTTACCTTTAGTTCAGTAGACGTCGGCAGTTCCAGGGCTGAAATGATCCAGATGATTCTAGTGAAGTTGTGTTTTCAGAACATGAAAATCTCACCTTTTGGCAAAATTCACAGTTTTGAAGCAAAAACAGGCGACGTACGTGAATCGAGTAGATTCGATGAGAAAAGTCAAACGGGGGTTGGGGTGATCGGGTCGGTCGTGCTGATGAGAAGAGCAAGACGAAAAGCTAAGCAAAAACTAATCAAAATATTTACTACAGCGTCGGCAGAGCAAACCTACTGCGATATGTGGCTGAAGTTTGCCTGATAAAATGAAAAATAAATCAGTTTGACACGATGTAAATGTGCAGAGGCTAAATCCCACCGTAAAACAAATAGAGGGACACAAAAATCACGGTTTGGTTCATTTTCGGTACAGTATGGGAAAATAAAATATAATTAATAATATAATTTGCTTGTTGTTTATTTGTGTGTTTATTAAATCAGCAATTTGTTTTAACATTATACAAGCAGGAAAATAAAATAAATGCAATGTGCTGCTTGGTAATACTAAAAAGTTAAATTAAATATTCTCAAATAAGCAACAAATGTTTGAAATATTATAAAAAATAAATTCCTTGTAAACAGGGGTGTAAGAAAAAATCCATTCAGTGACATATCGTGATACTTCATTGCACAGTTCTCGAATCGATTCAAAATGCATCTGAATCGATTTTTAACAATAATATTTTTCACAAAAATTAATTAATTACATTCACTGTTCTGATGATTTAAACATTTTTATAAATTATTTCATTCAGTTGTGTTTTCATGAATGTGAAGTTGACTGTATTATTGATAATATATCATCCATTGTTTTAGTATCGTGATATATCGACTTGTGACATGAATATCATGATATGTATCGTATCACCAGACTCACGGCACTGCACACCTCCAGGAAACAGTAAATACAACTTTTCCAAAAGTGAAGTGCAGCACTAACAGTTTCAGGATGAAGTTTTACTCAGTCTCACAGAGATTCTGTGTCGAGGTTTGGGTGGACGTGGTCAAGGCGGCCGCTCTAACTATAAAGCGCTGAGGGAAACTCTGTCACTCCAGTCACAGACGAGTTCCTCATGAATATTAAAGAGTCGAGCCTCCGTGGAGCTGCACGTGTCGTGGAGCAACATAAACACACATAAACTCACTTGTGCACAAACCTGCAACAACCTGAACGTCCTGTACAGAAACAGTTCGGCACAAACACATGAACATGTCACACGCCTAAAAAACTGTAAGAGAATCTAACTCCAGTCAGGAATTTGAACAAAACAGGTTTAAAAATCCTTCCCACTTCAATTCACTTTTCTGCACAGTTTTTCTGTAAAGTGGAAGATCTTTTAAAGAAGCGGTTTAGGGGCACTACAGTTTACTTGGCGTTTTTATGCCTAAATTAACACTTAACAGATAAAATGGAGATAGATTTAAAAAACATTGATATAAATGTGCCAAAATAACTGTAGAATACAACTAAATGTAGAAAATGACAAAGATGGTCTTGAGTTGGTCTCGATGGGCCGTTGTTTTGGTCTTGTCTTTGTCTCGGTCTCGTCGCTCTTGACTCGGTCTCGTTGGTCTTGTCTCGGTTTCATCGGTCTTGTCTTGGTCTCTGTCTTGGTCTTGTCTCGGTCTTGATCATGTCTCGGTCTCGGACAGGTCTTGGTCTCGCTCTTGTCTTGGTCTCGTTGGTCTTGTCTTGGTCTCTGTTTTGTCTCGGTCTCTGTCTTGGTCTTGTCAGTCTTGTCTCGTTCTCGGACAGGTCTTGGTCTCGCTCTTGTCTCGGTCTCGTCAGTCTTGTCTTGGTTTTGGTCTTGTCTTGGTCTTGGTCTTGCCTCGGTCTTGGTCTTGTCTCTGTCTCGGTCTTGCCTCGGTCTTGGTCTTGTCTTGGTTTTGGTCTTGTCGCTGTCTTGGTCTTGATCTTGTCTCAGTCTTGGTCTTGCCTCGGTCTTGGTCTTGTCTCTGTCTCGGTCTTGGTCTTGTCTCTGTCTCGGTCTTGGTCTTGCCTCGGTTTCAGACAGGTCTCGGTCTCGATTAGTCCGGTCTTGACTACAGCACTGGAGCAGATCCTGGTGAATCTCTTTTCATTTAGTCAAACCTGGTCTTATTATCTCCTGAAATATCTGCCCCCAGTTTGCAAAAAAACAACAAAACCCGTTTTCACGCCCGTGTTTTTGAGCAGGTAACGACATTACAACACACTTTAAATCTCACAAGAATCTTTTTTACGTAACGTGGAGCTTTTAAAATCCAGATAATTCTGTCATGATGAATGCTGATGTAAAACTATGTGCTCCCAGAGGCTTCAAAACAAGACTCACACAGGCCTTTTGTTCTGGGACCTGCTCGTTCACATGTGCGGCATTACTCACCCGAGCACGTGTCACTCAACAACATCAACAAACCTGAGACTGAACGCGACGAAAAACGACTCAAACTACAACACGCCTGAACTCTACAGTCAGAAAAACACGCCACACGGTCTCTAAATGTCTCTAAATGTCTCTAAATGTCAAAACTTAATCTGCAGATTTCATCAAAAATAGCAAAAATCTGATTCTAATATTGAAACTAGAGCCTCTTTTTTTAGTCCTGGTTGACCTTTTTGTTTTGGTTTAGATCTGCTTTAATCAGTGTTTAGATCTGGTTTGGGTTAGTCCTGGAGTAGGCCAGTTTTACATCTGGTTTTAGTCTGTTTTTGAGAGGTCTTAGTCATGATTTAGCCCTGGTTTAGTCCTGGTTTAGTCTTGGTTTCTGACCTGTTTTAGACCCAATTTTGTCCTGGTTTGTGCCTGGTTTAGACCTGATTTAAACTTGGTTTAGACCTGGTTTAGGCCTGGTTTAATCCTGTTTTAGGCCTGGTTTAATCCTGGTTTAGTCCTTACTTAGTTCTTACTTGGTCCTGGTTTAGTCCTGGTTTATTCTCAGTTTAGACCCAATTTTTGTCCTGGTTTAGCCCTAGTTTAATCCTGATTTAGTCCTGGTTTGGCTCTGGTTTAGTCCTGGTTTAGCCCTAGTATATTCCTTGTTTAGGCCTTGTTCAGTCCTGTTTTAGTCCTGTTTTAGACCTGGTTTTAGTCTTTGTTTAGTCCTGGTTGAGTCCTGGTTTAGACCTGGTTTAGTCAGTGTTTTGATCTGATTCAGTCCTGATTTAGTCCCTGGTTTAGATCTGATGTAGTTCTTTTGTAGTCCTCGTTCAGTCCTGTTTTAGACCTGGTTTAGTCCTGGTTTTAGTTCTTGTTTAGTCCTGGTTGAGTCCTTCTTTAGACCTAGTTTAGTCAATATTTTGATCTGATTTATTCCTGATGTAGTCCTGGTTTTAGTCCTTGTTTAGTCCTGATTTAATCCTGCTTCAGTCCTGCTTTATAGTCCTGGTTTAGACCTGGTTTTAGTCTTGGTTTTACTCCTGGTTCAGTCCTGGTTTAATCCTGATTTAGTCCCTGGTTTAGTCTTGTTTTAGACCTTGTTTAGTCCTGGTTTGGACCTTGATTAGTCCTGGTTTAGCCCTAGTATAGTCCTTGTTTAGGCCTTGTTTAGTCCTGATTTAGTCCTTACTTAGTCCTGGTTTGATCCTGGTTTAGTCCTGGTTGAGTCCTGGTTGAGTCCTGGTTGAGTCCTGGTTTGGTCCTGGTTTAGTCCTGGTTGTGCCCTTGTTTAGTCCTTATTTAGTCCTGGTTTAGTCTTGGTCCAGTCCTGGTTTAGTCCTGGTCCAGTCCTGGTTTAGTCCTGGTCCAGTCCTGGTTTAGTCCTGGTCCAGTCCTGGTTTAGTCCTGTTTTATAGTTCTGGTTTAGTCCTTATTTAGTTCTGATTTTGTCCTTGTTTAGACCTCGTTTAGTCCTGGTTTAGTCCTGGTCCAGTCCTGGTTTAGTCCTGGTCCAGTCCTGGTTTAGTCCTGGTCCAGTCCTGGTTTAGTCCTGTTTTATAGTTCTGGTTTAGTCCTTATTTAGTTCTGATTTTGTCCTTGTTTAGTTCTGATTTAGTCCTTACTTAGTCCTGGTTGAGTCCTGGTTGAGTCCTGGTTTGATCCTGGTTTAGTCCTGGTTGTGTCCTTGTTTAGTCCTTACTTAGTCCTGGTTGAGTCCTGGTTGAGTCCTGGTTTGATCCTGGTTTAGTCCTGGTTGTGTCCTTGTTTAGTCCTTACTTAGTCCTGGTTAGTCCTGGTCCAGTCCTGGTTTAGTCCTGGTCCAGTCCTGGTTTAGTCCTGTTTTATAGTTCTGATTTAGTCCTTATTTAGTTCTGATTTTGTCCTTGTTTAGACCTCGTTTAGTCCTCGATTAGTCCTGGTTTAGTCCTGGTTTAGTCCTGGTTTTGTATTTTTGTAGATTTTTATTCCCGAGTTTTAGACGTCGTCGTGAATCTCCTCGTTTCTGTTTCTCTCGTTTCTGTTTCTTTCGTTTCTGTTTCTCTCGTTCGGCCTCGTGACGATTAAAGAGCTTTGAGTTTTTTTTGTTTTGGGGCAAATCCGCTCATCAGAATAAAACCCACGGAAAGGCTTTAATACTCTGCTCCACGGGACTCTCCCTCTCCCTCCGCTTTCACTCCTCTGTTTCTCTTTTCTCTTTCTCTATCCTCCTGTTCTTGTTCATTTCTCCATCCATCCCGTCGTCTTCTTCTCATCTTTTCTTTCTCCACGTTCTGTACTTCTTCTCTCTCTTTGTGTCTCTCTTGGATTCTTATTGCAACTGAATTTAAAGTCCTGGTTTAGTTCGGTGTTGGTCCTCTTCTAGACCAGTTTCAGTCCTGGTTGAGTCCTGGTTGAGTCCTGGTTTAGTCCTGGTTTAGTCCTGGTTTAGTCCTGGTTTAGTCCAGTTTAGTCTGTTTTAGTCCTGTTTAGTCCTGTTTTAGTCCTGTTTTAGTCCTGTTTTAGCCTGTGCTTTTAGTCCAGTTTTTAGTCCAGTTTTGTCCAGTTTTAGTGGTTTAGTCCTGTTTAGTCCAGTTTTAGTCCTGGTTTTAGTCCTGTTTAGTCCAGTTTTAGTCCTGTTTAGTCCAGTTTTTTAGTCCAGTTTAGTCCAGTTTTAGTCCTGTTTTAGTCCAGTTTTAGTCCTGTTTTAGTCCTGTTTTAGTCCTGATTTAGTCCTGTTTTAGTCCAGTTTTAGTCCTGTTTTAGTCCTGTTTTAGTCCTGTTTTAGTTTTAGTCCTGTTTTAGTCCTGTTTTAGTCCTGGTTTAGTCCTGGTTTAGTCCAGTTTTTAGTCCAGTTTTTTAGTCCTGTTTTAGTCCTGCTTTAGTCCTGTTTAGTTTAGTCCTGTTTAGTCCTGGTTTTAGTCCTGGTTTTTGAGTCCTGGTTTAGTCCTGTTTTAAGTCCTGTTTAAGTCCTGTTTTAGTCCTGTTTTAGTCCTGCCTTTTTAGTCCTGCTTTAGTCCTGCTTTAGTCCTGTTTAGTAGTCCTGTTAGTTTTTTAGTCCTGTTTTAGTCCTGTTTTAGTCCTGAGTTTAGTCCTGTTTAGTCCTGTTTTAGTCCTGCTTTAGTCCTGGTTGTTTTAGTCCTGGTTTAGTCCTTGTTTAGTCCTGTTTTAGTCCAGTCCTGTTTAGTCCAGTTTTAGTCCAGTTTTAGTCCTGTCTTTTAGTCCTGTTTTTTAGTCCTGTTTTAGTCCTGTTTTTAGTCCTGCTTTAGTCCTGCTTTAGTCCTGGTTTTAGTCCTGGTTTAGTCCTGGTTTAGTCCTGGTCCTGTTTAGTCCTTTTAGTCCCCTGTTTTAGTCCAGTTTTTAGTCCTGTTTTAGTCCTGGTTTAGTCCTGTTTTAGTTTAGTCCTGTTTTAGTCCTGTTTTAGTCCTGTTTTAGTCTGTTTTTTTTTAGTTCCTGTTTTAGTCCTGTCCTTTTAGTCCTTTTTAGTCCTTTTAGTCCTGTTTTAGTCCTGTTTTAGTCTGTTTTAGTCTGTTTTTTAGTCCTTTTAGTCCTGTCCTGTTTTAGTCCTGTTTAGTCCTTTTAGTCCTGGTTTTAGTCCTGTTTAGTCCTGGTTTTCCAGTTTTAGTCCTGGTTTAGTCCTTTTAGTCCTGCTTTAGTCCTGTTTTAGTCCTGTTTTAGTCCTGTTTTTTTTTAGTCCTGTTTAGTCCAGTTTAGTCCTGTTTTAGTCCTGTTTTTTTTAGTCCTGCCTGTTTAGTAGTCCTGTTTAGTAGTCCTGCTTTAGTCCTGTTTTAGTCCTGTTTTAGTCCTGGTTTAGTTAGTCCTGTTTTAGTTTAGTCCTGTGTTTAAGTCCTGTCCTGCTTAGTCCTGGTTTAGTCCTGTTTTAGTCCTGTTCCAGTGGTTTTAGTCCTGTTTTAGTCCTGGTTTAGTCCTGGTTTAGTCCAGTTTTTAGTCCTGGTTTTAGTCCTGTTTTAGTCCTGTTTTAGTCCTGGTTTAGTCCTTTTAGTCCTAAGTTAGTCCTTTTAGTCCAGTTTAGTCTCCTTTTAGTCCTGTTTAGTGTCCTGAGTCTGTTTAGTCCTGTTTTTAGTCCTGTTTAGTCCTGTTTGTTTTAGGTCCTGGTTTAGTCCTGGTTTAGTCCAGTTTTAGTCCTGTTTAGTCCTGTTTAGTTTTTAGTCCTGTTTTAGTCCTTTTTAGTCCTGTTTAGTCCTGGTTTTTAGTCCTGTTTTAGTCCTGGTTTTTAGTCCTGGTTTTTAGTCCTGGTTTAGTCCTTTTTAGTCCTGTTTTCAGTCCTGTTTTAGTCCTGTTTTAGTCCTGTTTTAGTCCTGCTTTAGTCCTGGTTTAGTCCTGGTTTAGTCCAGTTTTAGTCCTGGTTTAGTCCTGGTTTAACCGCTGTCTGATCTGAATGTTAATTTCCAAACAGAATTGTACCAAAGTGAATAATTCTTTTAAACTCTTGGTCTCTTCCTCCTCTTGTCTCCGTGGAGCAGTGGAGCAGTTCATGTTTTGATTCTGAAAATAGCTCCGCCATAAAAAAAAAAAAAAAAAAAAACAACTTAAAAAGGACAATTTGTGTGAACTCCAAGAACAAACTGAGAGCTTCTATAAATACACTCTCTCTCCTCTTCCTCTTTATTCTGTCTGTTAAACATTCAGAGGTTTAAAGTGTCCAACGTCCACGACCAGAATCTACTCAATCTACAGGACAACTTTAGACCTGGTTTAGACCTGGTTTAGACCTGGTTTAGACCTGGCTTAGACCTGGCTTAGACCTGGTTTAGACCTGGCTTAGACTGGACTTAGACCGGGATTAGACTGGATTTAGACCGGATTTAGACTGGATTTAGACCGGATTTAGTCAATGTTCAGGTCTGGTTTGGTTTAGTCCTGTTTAGACCTGATTGGTCCTGGTATGAGTCCTGGTTTAGACCTGGTTTAGACCTTGTTTAGTCCTGGTTTGAATCTGTCTTAGACCTGGTTTAGCCTTGATTTACTTAGTTCTCGTTTAGTTCTGGTCTAGTCCTGGTTTAGTCCTTACTTATTCCTGGTTTAGTCCTTACTTAGTCCTGGTTTAGTCCTTATTTAGTCCCGGTTTAGACCTAGTTTAGACCTATTTTAGACCTGGTTTGGTCCTGGTTTAGTCCTTATTTTAGACCTAGTTTAGTCTTACTTAGTCCTGACTTAGTCCTGTTTAGTCCTTGTTTAGTCCTGGTTTAGTCCTTACTTAGTCCCGATTTAGACCTGGTTTAGACCTAGTTTAGTCCTGTTTTAGCCCTGACTTAGTCCTTACTTAGTCCCCAGTTTAGACCTAGTTTAGACCTGGTTTGGTCCTGGATTGGTCCTGGTTTAGTCCTGGTTTAGTCCTTACTTAACCTGGTTTAGTCCTGACTTAGTCCTGTTTAGTCCTTTGTTTAGTCCTGGTTTAGTCCTTATTTAGTCCCGATTTAGACCTGGTTTAGTCCTGGGTTTAGTCCTGGTTTAGTCCTGGTTTAACCTGTCCTGGTTTAGTCCTTAAATAATTTTGGTTTAGTCCTTACTTTTAGTCCTGGTTTCATCCTTACTTAGCCCTTTAGTCCTTACATAAATCCTGGTTTAGTCCTGGTTTAGTCCTGGTTTAGTCCTGGTTTAGTCCTGGTTTAGTCCTGGTTTAGTCCTGGTTTAGTCCTGGTTTAGTCCTGGTACAATTAGTCTGGTCTGGTCCTGGTCCTGGTCCTGGTCTTATTTCTCTGATGTGACTCGTCCTGGCTGTAATTCAACCGCAGGCGTCTCCCTTTCGGCTGTTACCCACGATGCACCTCTCTCTCCCTCGTCGAACCGTCGCCGCGGCAACGACAACCACAACAATAACAACGGTCGTAACTTTATCTTCGTCGACGTTCGGCCCGAGGCGCGGATCAGCCGAGCGCAGCCGAGCGCCGGTCCGCAGAACCACACGAGTGCACTGCGGAACTTTTCTGGTTTCGGGGGGTCCGTCGCCTGCTCCTTGTTTCCATGGATACGTCACTGCTCTGTCTGGGATGTTCCACAGTGTGACTTTAAACCACTCTACTTTACATTTAGTCGATCACAGGTGGGTTTACAGCTCAAAAATACTGAGAAAAGCATGGAGATAGAAAAGGTTTAATGCCGTACTGTGGAACATTCCAGACAAAACCTCCACCAGAAAAGTTACACAATGCAGCTTTAAATATCTTGCATTTAACATAAATTATTGGTGTGTGACCGGTGTGGTCCTGATTAAAGTTGTCACGAGGCTAAAACTCTGTCTCTCTCTCTTTCTTTGTTTCTCTCTTTCTGTGTCTCTCATTCCTCCTCTCTTTCTCTCTTTTCTCTTTCTCTCTTTCTTTTTCTGTCACTCTTTTGCTCTCTCTCTCTTTGTCTGTTTCTCTCTCTCTCTCTCTGTCTCTGTCGTTCTCTCTCTCTCTCTCTCTCTCTGTTCTCTCTTCTGTCTTCTCTCTCTCTCTCTNGTTTAGTCCTGGTTTAGTCCTTATTTAATCCTGGTTTAGTCCTGACTTAGTCCTGATTTAGTCCTGACTTAATCCCGGTTTAGACCTAGTTTAGACCTGGTTTGGTCCTGGTTTGGTCCTTATTTAGTCCCGACTTAGTCCTGGTTTAGTCCTGGTTTAGTCCAGATTAGTCCTGGTTTAGTCTTTGTTTAATCCTGGTTTAGTCCTGGTTTAGTCCTGGTTTAGTCTTGGTTTAGTCCCGACTTAGTCCTGGTTTAGTCCTCCTGGTTTAGTCCTGGTTTAGACCTGGTTTAGTCCTGGTTTAGTCCTGGTTTAGTCCTGGTATAGTCCTGGTATAGTCCTGGTATAGTCCTGGTTTAGTCCTGGTTTAGTCCTGGTTTAGTCCTTACATAATCCTAGTCTGGTCCTGGTCTTATTTCTCTGATGTGACTCGTCCTGGCTGTAATTCAACCGCAGGCGTCTCCCTTTCGGCTGTTACCCACGATGCACCTCTCTCTCCCTCGTCGCACCGTCGCCGCGGCAACGACAACCACAACAATAACAACGGTCGTAACTTTATCTTCGTCGACGTTCGGCCCGAGGCGCGGATCAGCCGAGCGCAGCCGAGCGCGAGCCGGTCCGCAGAACCACACGAGTGCACTGCGGAACTTTTCTGGTTTCGGGGGGTCCGTCGCCTGCTCCTTGTTTCCATGGATACGTCACTGCTCTGTCTGGGATGTTCCACAGTGTGACTTTAAACCACTCTACTTTACATTTAGTCGATCACAGGTGGGTTTACAGCTCAAAAATACTGAGAAAAGCATGGAGATAGAAAAGGTTTAATGCCGTACTGTGGAACATTCCAGACAAAACCTCCACCAGAAAAGTTACACAATGCAGCTTTAAATATCTTGCATTTAACATAAATTATTGGTGTGTGACCGGGTGTGGTCCTGATTAAAGTTGTCACGAGGCTAAAACTCTGTCTCTCTCTCTCTCTTCTCTGTTTCTCTCTTTCTGTGTCTCTCATCTCTCTCTCTCTCTCTCTCTGTCTCTCTCTCTCTCTCTGTCTCTTTCTCTGTCGTTCTCTCTCTCTCTCTTCTCTCTCTCTCTCTCTCTCTCGTCTCTTTCTCTGTCTTCTCTCTCTCTCTCTCTCTCTGTCTCTTTATCTGTCGTTCTCTCTCTCTCTGTCTCTTTCTGTCGTTCTCTCTCTCCCTGTCCCTTTCTGTCATTCTCTCTCTCTTTGTCTCTTTCTCTGTCATTCTCTCTCTCTCTGTTTGTATCCCTCATTTTTCCTCTCTCTGTTGTTCAGTCTCTTTGTCTCTCTTTCTTTCTGTCTTTCTCTCTTTGTTCCCTTCTCTTTATCTCTCATTTCTCTTCTCTCTCTCTCTTTATCTGTCATTCTCTCTCTCTTTGTCTCTCTTTTTGTATCTCTCATTCTCTCTCTCTCTCTCTCTCTCTCTGTCCCCCTCTCTTTATCTCTCGTTCCTATTCTCTCTCTTTATCTGTCATTCTCTCTCTTTTTGTATCTCTCATTCCTCCTCTCTCTCTCTCTCTCTCTCTGTCCCTCTCTCTTTATCTCTCGTTCCTATTCTCTCTCTTTATCTGTCATTCTCTCTCTTTTTGTATCTCTCATTCCTCCTCTCTCTCTCTCTCTCTCTCTCTCTCTCTCTCTCTCTCTCTCTCTTTCTCTCTTTGTCCTTCTCTCTGTATCTCTCATTCCTCCTCTCTCTCTCTCTCTCTCTCTCTCTTTCTCTCTTTGTCCTTCTCTCTGTATCTCTCATTCCTCCTCTATCTCTCTCCCCCTGTCTTTCTCTCTCTCTGTCTCCTTCTGTCGCTCTCTTCACGATCTTCGTCTCCTTGACTCTCTCTCTTTCTGTGTCTCTCATTCCTTCTCTCTATCTCTCTCTGTCTCTCTTTTTCACTCCTTCTCTCTCTCTGTCTTTCTCTGTTTCTCTCTCTTTGTCTCTCGTTCCTCCTCTTTCTCCGTCTCTCTCTGTCTCTCTTTTTCCCTCTCTCTATATCTCTCATTCCTCCTCTCCCTCTCTCTTTCTTTCTCTCGTTTTCTCTCTACCTGTCATCTTTTCCCTTGTCTCTCTCTCTCTTCTTCCTCCCCCTCTTTTTCTTGTCGTTTTTGTTGTTTTTTTGCTTGATTTTAAGTGACGAGTGACGTCAAATAAAGAAGTCAAACTCTCCCTCTCTCACTCCTCCTCATTCCTTCCCTCTTTCTCTCTCTCTCTCTCTCTCTCTCTCTCCCTCTCTCTCTCTCTCTCTCTCTCCGTCTCTTATCTCTTCATATTTTCTGTCTCTCTCCGTTTATCTTCTTCCCTTTGTCCCATCTGTCCATTCTCGCTCTCCGTCTCTGTCTCTCTGTCGTTCTTATCTCAACCTCACCTCCCTCCTCCTTTTCTCTTTATCTCTTCGTCTCTCTCTCTCTCTCTCTGCCTCTGTTCTTCTTCCCTCCTCTTGCCATCTTTTTCTTTTTCCTCCTCCTCTCCCTCCCTCTCTCCCCATTCTATCTCTTTCTCTATCTCTCCCTCTCTGTACCTCTCTGTCTCTCCCTCTTTCTCCTCCTCTATTTCTCCCCCCTCCCTCTCCCTTCCTTCCTCCTTCTATCCCTCTCTTTCTATCGCTCCCTCACTCTTTCCCTCTCTCTCTTTCTCTCTATCTCTCTCTCCGTCCCTCCTTCCCTCTCTCACTCCCTCCCTCTTTCACCCTCTATATCTCTCTCTCCTTTCTTCTTTCCCTCTCTTTCTCTCTCCCTCCTTCTTTCCTCTTTTCTTTCTCTCTCCCTCCTTCTTTCCTCTTTTCTTTCTCTCTCCCTCCTTCTTTCCCTCTCTTTCTCTCTCTCCTCCTTCTTTCCTCTTCTCTTTCTCTCTCCCTCCTTCTTTCCTCTTTTCTTTCTCTCTCTCCTTCCTTCTTTCCCTCTCTTTCTCTCTCTCCCTCCTTCTTTCCTCTTCTCTATCTCTCTTGCTCCTTCTTTCCTCTTCTCTTTCTCTCCCTCCTTCTTTCCTCTCTTTCTCTCTCTCCCTCCTTCTTTCCCTCTCTTTCTTTCTCTCTCTCCCTCCTTCTTTCCCTCTCTTTCTCTCTCTCCCTCCTTCTTTCCCTCTTTTCTTTCTCTCTCTCCCTCCTTCTTTCCCCTCTTTCTTTCTCTCTCTCCCTCCTTCTTTCCCTCTTTCTTTCTCTCTCTCCCTCCTTCTTTCCCCTCTTTCTTTCTCTCTCTCCCTCCTTCTTTCCCTCTCTTTCTTCTCTTCTCCCTCCTTCTTTCCCTCTTCTTCTCTCTCTCCTCCTTCTTTCCCTCTCTTCTCTCTCCCCTCTTCTCCTTCTTTCTTCTCTCCCTCCTTCTTTCCCTCTCTTCTCTCTCTCCCTCCTTCTTTCTTTCTCTCTCTCTCTCCCTCCTTCTTTCCTCTTCTCTTTCTCTCTCTCCCTCCTTCTTTCCTCTTTCTTTCTCTCTCTCCCTCCTTCTTTCCCTCTTTCTTTCTCTCTCCCTCTCTCCCTCTTTCTCTCTTACTCTTCTCTTCTTCTTTCTCTTCTTTCTCTCTCTCCCTCTTCTTTCCCTCTTTCTTTCTCTCTCTCCCTCCTTCTTTCCCTCTCTTTCTTTCTCTCTCTCTTCTCCCTCCTTCTTTCCCTCTCTTTCTCTCTCTCTCCCCTTCTTTCCTCTTCTCTTCTCCTCTCCCTCCTTCTTTCCTCTTTTCTTTCTCTCTCTCCCTCCTTCTTTCCCTCTCTTTCTCTCTCTTCCTCCTTCTTTCCCTCTCTTTCTCTTTCTCTCTCTCCTTCCTTCTTTCCCTCTCTTTCTCTCTCTTCCTCCTTCTTTCCCTCTCTTTCTCTTTCTCTCTCTCCTTCCTTCTTTCCCTCTCTTTCTCTCTCTTCTCTCTCCCTCTCTTTCCTCTCTTTCCTCTCTTCCTCTCTTCCTCTCTTCCTCCTTCTTTCCTCTCTCTCTTCTCTCTTCCTTCTTTCCCTCTCTTTCTCTCTCTTCCTCCTTCTTTCACCCTCTGTCTCTCTGTCTCTCCTTCCTTCTTTCCGCTCTTTCCCTCTCTTCCTCTTTCACCCTCTATCTTTCTCTCTCTCGCTCCTTCTTTCCTCTTCTCTTTCTCTCCCTCCTTCTTTCCCCCTCTTTCTCTCTCTCCCTCCTTCTTTCCTCTTCTCTATCTCTTTCCCTCCTTCTTTCCCTCTCTTTCTCTCTCCCTCCTTCTTTCCTCTTCTCTATCTCTTTCCCTCCTTCTTTCCCTCTCTTTCTCTCTCCCTCCTTCTTTCTCCCTCTCTTTCTCTCTCTCCCTCCTTCTTTCCCCCTTTGTCTCTCTCCCTCCTTCTTTCTCCCTCTCTTTCTCTCTCTCCCTCCTTCTTTCCTCTTCTCTATCTCTCTCGCTCCTTCTTTCTCCCTCTCTTTCTCTCTCTCCCTCCTTCTTTCCCTCTCCTTCTCTCTCTCCCTCCCTCTTTCCCCCTTTCTCTTTCTCTCTCCCTCCTTCTTTCCCTCTTTCTCTCACCCTTCTCATCCCCCTCCCTCTCTCTCTCTCTCTCTCTCCCTCCTTCTTTCACTTCTATCTCTCTTTCTTTCTGTCTCTTTCTCCCTCTCTCGTTCTGTCGTTCTTCTCTTTCTTCTTCACATCCGCAGTTTGTTTTAATCTCTCCTTCTCGTGTTGGATGAACTCGTCGTTTTCTCACTAAACTAAACTCCCTCTGTACGTTTTCTCTTCCTCGTCTGTTTCTTTATTTTTTTTTTTTTTTTTTATTGATTTTCTTTTTTCCGGTGACACAAAGCGGCGTCATGGAGCAGATTCTTTCTCCCTGAGCAACAGTTACACAACGGAAAAACACGACACAACAACAACGACGACGACGACGAAGACGAAGACGATTCAAACGGAACGGAAAAACTGAATAAAAAACACAGACACAGAAAGATTTGCAACATTCAATTATACAACTTTATTTTCTCTTATATCTGTTTAATCTTTAAAACTATAATCAATACTGGAAGAGCGCAGTGGCCGCAAAGGATTATGGTCCATGTAGTTTACTGTGCTGTGCCACGTTATCTTTAGCTTTCTGTCGTTCTCTCTCTCTCTCTCTTCGTCTCTCTTTCTGTCGTTCTCTCTCTCTCTCTCTCTCTCTCTCTCTCTCTCTTTATCTCTTTCTCTCTCTCTCTCTCTCTCTCTCTCTCTGTCTCTTTCTGTCGTTCTCTCTCTCTCTCTCTCTCTGTCTCTTTCTGTCGTCTCTCTCTCTCTCTCTCTCTCTCTCTATGTCTCTTTATCTGTCATTCTCTCTCTCTCTCTCTCTCTGTCTCTTTCTGTCGTTCTCTCTCTCTCTCTCTCTCTCTCTCTCTCTCTCTTTATCTGTCATTCTCTCTCTCTCTGTCTCTTTATCTGTCGTTCTCTCTCTCTCTGTCTCTTTCTGTCGTCTCTCTCTCTCTGTCTCTTTCTGTCATTCTCTCTCTCTCTCTCTCTCTGTCTCTTTCTGTCGTTCTCTCTCTCTCTCTCTTCTCTTTCTGTCATTCTCTCTCTCTCTCTCTCTCTCTCTGTCTCTCTTCTCTCGTCTCTCTCTCTCTCTCTCTCTGTCTCTTTCTGTCATTCTCTCTCTCTCTGTCTCTTTCTGTCGTTCTCTCTCTCTCTCTCTTTCTGTCTCGTCTCTCTCTCTCTCTGTCTATTCTCTCTCTCTCTCTCTCTCTTTTGTCTCTTTCTCTGTCGTTCTCTCTCTCTGTCTCTTTCTGTCGTTCTCTCTCTCTCTGTCTCTTTCTGTCGTTCTCTCTCTCTCTGTCTCTTTCTGTCGTTCTCTCTCTCTCTGTCTATTTCTCTCTCTCTCTCTCTCTCTCTCTTTGTCTCTTCTCTCTTCTCTCTCTGTCTCTTTCTGTCGTTCTCTCTCTCTCTGTCTCTTCTCTCTCTCTCTCTCTGTCTCTCTTCTGTCTCGTCTCTCTCTCTCTCTCTTTCTGTCGTTCTCTCTCTCTCTGTCTATTTCTCTCTCTCTCTCTCTCTCTCTCTTTGTCTCTTTCTCTGTCGTTCTCTCTCTCTGTCTCTTTCTGTCGTTCTCTCTCTCTCTGTCTCTTTATCTGTCGTTCTCTCTCTCTCTCTGTCTCTTTCTGTCGTTCTCTCTCTCTCTGTCTCTTTCTGTCGTTCTCTCTCTCTCTGTCTCTATCTGTCGTTCTCTCTCTCTTTGTCTCTTTCTCTGTCTCTCTCTCTCTGTCTCTTTCTCTGTCTCTCTCTCTCTCTGTCTCTTTATCTGTCGTTCTCTCTCTCTCTGTCTCTTTATCTGTCGTTCTCTCTCTCTCTCTCTCTCTCTCTCTGTCTCTCTGTCTCTCTCTCTCTTGTCTCTTCTCTCTCTTCTCTCTCTGTCTCTCGTCTCTCTCTCTCTGTCTCTTTATCTGTCGTTCTCTCTCTCTGTCCCTCCGCTCAAGTTCATTTCTCTCCAGTGATTAGGTCAGGAATCAGAACACACAGGACCACAGGTGTCAAACATAAGGCCCGGGGGCCAGATCCGGCCCTCCAAGACCTTTAATCTGGCCCTCGGCTGATTTTCTACTACAATATTTTAATTATATTTTCTATTAAATATTGTTAATTTTCTGTGGCTGTTTATCACAGCAGCGTCTCCAGCGTCTCTGTACGTGGCCCCTCCCACCAGAGCAGCACAAATGAAGACTTGTCTCTTTCCAAACGCTCTTAAAGGACGATCGTTTTGACTGTTGACCGTGACTCCCTCATCAGAAAAATGTCCAACATGAGAAAAGTGGAGCCGAGTGCAGGATTTTACAAGAAAAATTGACTTATTCCTATTTATATACAAATTATTTTTAAAATGTTGTGTTGAAATTGCATTTTTCTTAAAGTTTCAGGTTGTTCATAATATTATAATATTTTGTAGAAGAAAGAGTTCATCAATTAAAAAAGATTTCTGTAATAGATTTGCGTTTCTCTGCACAAATATTTGAACTTATTGTTATTTTTGGGGTTTATATGCCGTGAGTTTTCTGATCCAGACACTTTGGGATCAAAGTAAGTTGGACACGACCCCCGGACCAAAATGAGTTTGACACTCCTGCACTAGACGGTTCACAAAAACCCCAGAAGTGTGAGTTCGGGCACCAACCAATCAGCGAAGAGCCAGACATTCTGTGTTGTCAATGATTCCCGAGGATTTAAAGCCGGAACAAAGAGAATGTTTGGTGAATTTTATCAAGGGGAAAGACATTATTGTCCTTCTTCCTATTTGGGAAAAGTTTAATATATCAGTTAGTCCCGTTAGCGATGCGTTACATACGTCATGACCAAATATCAGCGACTGGTTAAATGATAAAAAGTACCAGCCTCCCGTTGAGCGAACGAAATCTAACACTGCGAGGTCAGACTGTTTCTACGAAGTGAAATGAAGTAAAAGCGGCTGATGAATCAGGCTAATCGCCACAGGAGCAGACTGAAAATTCTTATTTTTGCCTAAAGACACTCAGTTTAATACTGTAACAAGACCACGACGATATGGCAGCAATTTTACTACGACGATATTGTGATGTTACCGTTATCGTTACACCTCTAGTGTTTGGACCAATTCGAGCGAGAGCTGCTGGAGCGGAGCGAGCGCCGGCTCAGAGCGGTGAGGTTAAATCTTAAGGCCGAAGTTTATTTCTGCGTCGACTCAACACACACGCCTCAGTCGTCTGGAGCCTCGAGGT
The DNA here is from genome assembly GCF_026225935.1 of Boleophthalmus pectinirostris. Taxonomy (NCBI): domain Eukaryota; kingdom Metazoa; phylum Chordata; class Actinopteri; order Gobiiformes; family Gobiidae; genus Boleophthalmus; species Boleophthalmus pectinirostris. The sequence goes on from NW_026570994.1 coordinate 19,271,353, forward strand.
GTAAGTCTGACAGAAACTGAACCGCATCAGCATAAGGAGCGAGCTGTTTTTTTCAGAGCTTATAGTTTATGCAAATTAGTCATGTGGCTTCTAAGTTTTGTTTCTGTAAAACATAAACAAATGTGCACAAATCTGCATGAAACACATTATTACTCCATGTATATTTGAGTCGTCCTGTAGGAAATAAAAAAACAAACTTAAATGTGGTGGCGTTTTAGATTTCGGCTTCAGTTTAGTCCCAAACCTTTTAAACCCGACGCCGTCCACCCTGGAAAATGGTGCAAATCACTCAGTCACAATTCCGTCATGTCGTCTTATCAAGTGACTTCTCATGTCGCTCGTATTTCCTGAGGTGAACCGCAGGGTGTGTTGTGTCTGTACACTGTCTGCTGTTTGCCCGTCACCTTTTCTCTTTTCTCGTTTCATGTCACAACAAACCCACGATGCTTTTACGACCTCAGACTTAAAAGTCGTTATTGAGTAAACTGAAAATTCTTACTTGTTGCCTAAAGACACTCGGTTTAATATCGAAACGAGACCACAACGATATCGTGGCAATTTTACTACGACGATATTGTGATGTTGCCAATATCGTTACATCCCCATAGTGTTTGGACCAATTAGAGCGATTTAAAAATAGTGTTCGTGTTTACAAAATGAAGCGGGAAAGCTGAGTATGTGGAGCGGATGGAGAGACGACCAATCACAGCCTTTATTGTCTGTGTCGGTTTCCCCTCGCTGTCTGCGTTGGCTCGAGTTTTCGTTTCTGAAGTGCACGTCGGTCGACACAGTTCACGGCGACGCAGACTCTCTACGTCGTGATGCAGACGATTTGACGCACGACCATGAATTGTGCTTTACAGAACTAACTTTAAGGCTCTTTGAGGATTTAAAATTAAAACTTTATGTTGTGAAAATAGAAAAGAATCCTACAAAGTCCGATCTTCACGAAAGTTGTCCTCCCGAGAGCCGCAGTACCTCGACCGGCCACTAGTCGGTCTGGAGCCGGGACAGAGGGGGAGGAGCTGGAAAGGTTTAATTTATTTTATTGGTCTTTTTTAACAGGGAGCATCTATTGATCACATTTAGCTGAAGCCGGTTTCCGTCTTTAGTCCCTGGACGGGTTTATGAACGATTAAAATACATCCACGTACTCGTCCTTTTACAATCAAACTGTTCATTCTGTCGTCGTTTAATTAAAAAACCTCACACTCCACATGAGCACGTTTTAAAATCCCTCCAACAGTCCCTGAGGTCAGAGTCGAGTTTCAGCCTGTTCACTCTGTCCTGTGAATGTGACTGTTTTAACATCAATATCTGCTCAAATGAGGATCTCGTTTAGTCGCTGGTTTAGTCCTAATTTAGTCCTGGTTTAGTTCCTGGTTTTGTCCCTGGTTTAGTCTTGGTTTAGCCTTGCATTAGACCTGGTTTAGTCTTCGTTTAGTCCTGGTTTAGTCCTGATTTAGCCCTGGTTTAGTCCTGGTTTATTCCTGGTTTAGTCCTGGTTTATTTAGTCCTGGTTTTTAGTCCTGGTTTAGTCCTGGTTTAGTCCCTGGTTTTCCTGGTTTAGTCCCTGGTTTAGCCCTGGTTTAGTCCTGGTTTATTCCTGGTTTAGTCCTGGTTTAGACCTGGTTTTGCCCTGCATTAGACCTGGTTTAGTCTCTGGTTTAGTCCCTGGTTTAGACCTGGTTTAGACCTGATTTAGTCCTGGTTTAGTCCTCATGTAGCCCTGGTTTAGCCCCGATTTAGTCCCTGGTTTTGCTCTGGTTTAGTCCTCGTTTAGTCCTGGTTTAGTCCTGGTTTAGTTCCTGGTTTAGTCCTTGTTTAGACCTGGTTTAGTCCTGGTTTAGTCTTGGTTTAGTTCCTGGTTTAGTCCTTGTTTAGACCTGGTTTAGTCTCTGGTTTAGTCCTGGTTTAGTTCCTGGTTTAGTCTTGGTTTAGACCTGGTTTAGTCCTGGTTTAGTTCCTGGTTTAGTCTTGGTTTAGTCTCTGGTTTAGTCTTTGTTTAGACCTGGTTTAGTCCTGGTTTAGTCCTGGTTTAGTCTCTGGTTTTGCTCTGGTTTATTCCTGGTTTAGTTCTTGTTTAGTTCCTGGTTTAGTCCTGGTTTAGTCCTGGTTTAGTTCCTGGTTTAGTCCTTGTTTAGACCTGGTTTAGTCCTGGTTTAGTCCTGGTTTAGTCCTGGTTTAGTCCTGGTTTAATTGAAAGTTTAAACATGTCATTTCTGTCTATTATTCATCATTTGTTGTGTTACTGCCCTCTTGTGGCTGTGGTTGGTAGTGTTTTTTGTATTTTTCCCGCTAATACCCCGTCTCTCTCTTTCTTTCTCTTTCTCTTTCTCTCTCTGTCTGTGTTCTCTCTGCTGCCCCCTTCAGGCACGGGCACGTTCGGCCGAGTCTTCCTGGTCCGAGACAAACACAGTCGGGAGTTTTTCGCTCTGAAACAGATGAAGATCCCGGACGTGATTCGACTGAAGCAGGAAACTCACGTCCACAACGAGAAAGAAGTTCTGTCTGAAGTGAACCACCCCTTCCTCATCTCGCTGTGAGTCAACGAAAAAGGATTTATCAAACTCATCTCGGCTCATTTCAGAAATATTTTACCACTTTAGCTGAAAATGTTCCGCAGTGTGGTATTAAATATATTTCATTCATATGATTACGAGCGTACTTGGAGGAGGCACAGTGTGTGGTCCGAGCGGCACGGTTTAGTCCTGGTTTAGTCCTGTTTAGACCTGTTCTTGTCCTGGGTTTAGACCTGTTTTAGACCTTGTTTAGACCTGGTTTAGACCTGGTTTAGTCCTAGTTTTGTCCTGGTTTTGTCCTGCTTTAGACTTGGTTTTATACCGGGTTAGTCCTGATTTAGATCTGATTTAGACCTTGTTTAGACCTGGTTTAGACTTGGGTTAGACCTGGTTTAGTCCTAGTTTAGTCCTGTTTTTTTTCCTGGTTTAGACCTGGTTTTAAACCTGGTTTAGTCCTGGTTTTAGTTCTTAGTCTGGATTTGTTCAGGTAGTTTTAGTCCTGGTGTTAGTCGTGGTGTTAGTCTTGTTTTAGACCTTGTTTAGACCTTCTGTAGACTTGGGTTAGACCTGGTTTTGTCCTAGTTTAGTCCTAGTGTAGTCCTGGTTTTGTCCTGGTTTAGACCTGGTTTGAAACCTGGTTTAGTCCCAGTTTAGTCTTGGTTTAGTCCTGATTTAGTCCCTTTTTTTGTACCTGGTTTAGTCCTGGTTTGAAACCTGGTTTAGTCCTGGATTTGTCCTGGTTTAGACCTGGTTCAGTCCTAGTGTAGACCTGTTTTAGACTTGGTTTAGTCCTGATTTAGTACCTGGTTTAGCCCTGTTTTAACCCTGGTTTAGTCCTGGTTTCGACCCTGGTTTAATTCTGGTCTAGCCCTAGTTTAGTTTTGGTTTAGTCATAGTTTAGTCCAGTTTTAGACCTGGTTTAGTTTTCATTTAGTCCTTGTTTAGTCCTGTTTTAGACCTGGTTTAGTCCCTGGTTTAGTTCTGGTTTAGTCCTGTTTTAGACCTGGTTTAATCCCTGGTTTAGTTCTGGTTTAGTCCTGTTTTAGACCTGGTTTAGTCCCTGGTTTAGTTCTGGTTTAGTTCTGGTTTAGCCCTAGTTTAGTTTTTGTTTTGTTTTACCTCGTTCTGTGGTTTACGCTTTATTTTTGTCGCCCATTTAAAAATCGTGTAAAGTCCGTAAAAGCCCGTAGTCCGTGTTCTTGGGTCTTTACACATTTTCTTTTGGGTGTCAGGTTCTGGACTCACCACGACGAGCGTTTCCTCTACATGCTGCTGGACTACGTTCCCGGGGGCGAGCTGTTCAGTTACCTGCGCAGTAGGGGGCGCTTCAGCAACGCGGCCGGTCTCTTCTACACCTCCGAGATCGTGTGTGCGATCGAGTACCTCCACGCCAAAGACATCGTGTACCGCGACCTCAAACCCGAGAACATCCTCCTGGACGCACAAGGCCACATCCGACTCACCGACTTCGGATTCGCCAAAAAACTCTCCGACCGGTGAGTTTCAACCGACCTGGAGTTTGTTTTGTTTTTTGTTTTTGTTTCATTTCGTTCTCACATGTTTAACACACAAAAAAAAAATAACTGTAGATTTATTTAGGCTTTAGAAAACGCTCTGTTCCACCTTGTGATGTCATCATGTGGTGATACAGGAAGTGCTCCACTGTGTTTTTAAACTCCACACACCTTCACTAGAATCAATTGGTTTGATTTTGTTTCGTTTAGTCCCGATTTAGCCCTAGTTTAGGTCTAGACCTAGTTTAGGTTTCGTTTAGTCCCTTGTTTAGCTCTTGGTTTAGTCCTGGTTTAGTCCTGGTTTAGTTCTAGTTTAGTTCTAGTCTACCCAAGTTTAGTTTTCATTTAGACCAGGTTTAGTCCTCCTGGATTTGTCCTTTGTTTAGTCCTGGTTTAGTCCCTGCTGGTTCAGCCCTTGTTTGGTCCTGGTCCTAGTTCAGTCCTAGTTTAGTTTTTTGGTTTAGTCCTGGTTTAGTCCTGGTTAGTCCTGGTTAGTCCTTTAGTCCTGGTTCAGTGGTTTAGTCCTTAGTCCTGGTTTAGTCCTGGTTCTGGTTTAGTCCTGGTTTAGTCCTGGTTTAGTCCTGGTTAGTCCTGGTTTAGTCCAGTCAGTCCTGGTTTAGTCCTGGTTTAGTCCTGGTTTAGTCCTGGTTTAGTCCTGGTTTAGTCCTGGTCCTGTTCAGTCCTGGTTCAGTCTGTTTAGTCCTGGTTTAGTCAGTCCTGGTTTAGTCCTGGTTTAGTCCTGGTTTAGTCCTGGTCCTTTCAGTCCTGGTTTCCTGGTTTAGTCCTGGTTTAGTCCTGGTTTAGTCCTGGTTCACTGGTTCCAGTCCTGGTTTAGTCCTGGTTTAGTCCTGGTTTAGTCCTGGTTCAGTCCTGGTTTCAGTCCTGGTTTAGTCCTGGTTAGTCCTGGTTTCTGGTTTAGTCCTGGTTTAGTCCTGGTTCAGTCCTGGTTTAGTCCTGGTTTAAGTCCTGGTTTAGTCCTGGTTTCAGTCCTGGTTTAGTCCTGTTTAGTCCTGGTTTAGTCCTGGTTTCAGTCCTGGTTTAGTCCTGGGGTCAGTCCTGGTTTAGTCCTGGTTTAGTCCTGGTTTTAGTCCTAGTCCTGGTTAGTCCTGGTTTAGTCCTGGTTTAGTCCTGGTTCAGTCCTGGTTCCTGGTTAAGTCCTGGTCCTTTAGTTAGTCCTGGTTTAGTCCTGGTAGTCCAGTCCGTTTAGTCCTGGTTTAAGTCCTGGTTTAGTCCTGGTTTAGTCCTGGTTTAGTCCTGGTTCAGTCCTGGTTCAGTCCTGGTTCAGTCCTGGTTCAGTCCTGGTTCAGTCCTGGTTCAGTCTTGGTGTTTTTAATCTTTTGCTTCGTCTTTCTCTTTATTGAGTCAGTTTCTATTTGACTCTGTTGTGTTTAAGAAACTGACAGGTGCTTTTTGAATCTGACAGGTGTAGTTACCCTCTCCTCTCCTCCTCCTCTCCTCCTCTCTCCTCCTCTCTCTCTCTCTCTCTTTTCTCCTCTTCTCTCTCTTCTCTCTCTCTTTTCCTCCGTTATGATGGGCAGATTGTGCTGGATTGATGGATCGGCACCTAAAAGAACTGACAACACATCTGTCACTGTGTTTTTAAATCACACAACTCCAAAAAATATTTACTCCAGAACTCACACGGCGGCAGCTCCAGGCGTCCGTCACCTGCTTGTTTCTATGGAGACGTCGCTGCTCTGTCTGGAATGTCCCACTGTGTGACTTTAAACAGCTGTATTTTACATCTGGGTCTGGTCAAGTGGTAACGGAGGGAAACAGGGGCAGATTTTTTACATTCAAATGTCTCTTATTCAGAAACTAGAGGAACTATTGAAATAAGTAAAGTATCAGAATGTAGGAAAGAGTTACACTCCAACAGGGTCAAGTTAAACCTGTGAGATTCTTTCAAGTTGTTGACAAAAAATTAAAAAACTCATGTCGGTAACGGAGGGAATGAAATATGCAGCACTTTTTGGTCAATAAATCCAAACAGTGATAACTCTTGGTTCTCACTTCCATATCCTTAACAAACTGGTTTGAATATTTGCTTCATATAGTTTTCTACCATATGGTACAAGATTAGGCTGAAAAACCTCTTACTTTTTGACTCATGAGATTTTTTATTAAGAAAGGTCATGGTAACGGAGGGAAAAGTAACGGAGGGAAAATTGTTCAAACAAGTAGAAGGTGCAGGATTTTACATCATTTGTCGCTTTTTTCTTCTGAAAACTTTAATATTACTTCAAAATGAAAGGAAACTATTTCTATAAAATATGTCAGTCCTTCCAAGCAAATTTTTATCATTTTAAATACTTTTTTTTTTTTTTTTTTTAAATCATGTCCCTTCATCAACAGTTCAAAGATGGAATAACACAAGATATGATGAAATACATCCATTTATTTACATGATTTTCAGGTCTTTGAAATTTGGGAAATAATTTTTTGTTCCATGTTTCATACATGGTCTGTTTAAAATGGAACTTTTTAAAAAAAGGTGAACAGTTTCATAAACTAGAGTATGTCTGTTCAAAACAAGGTCTGTTTTGAAAATGGAAAAAAAACGGATAAATGTTTCTCGTTTACTTGACTTCCGTGACTGCGATGCTGGACTGTTGCAGCAACGGACTAAACCAGGACTGATCCAGGTCCGGGACCAGACCGGAAACCGGGTAGCAGAGAGCTTTGACTCCGAAAGCTCCGGCCCTGCCGTTGGCTCTAGGTGGTCCAGGTCTGTACAGGTCTGGTCCCGGTCTGGTTTCAGTCTCAGTCTACCTCGGACCCTGCGGAGGCTCGGAGTCAAAGTCGGATCTGGTCTCATCTACTGGTGTATCTGTCTTCATCAGTCCTGATTCATAAGCATACAAAAGTATTCACTGAAGTCACATAAACGGAAATTATCTGTTTTTTCCATTTTCATTTAACAAAATTGAAAAAACAAATATCTGTTTTTTTTTTCATTTTGGTTTTGGAGACAAATAATGAAGAAAATTGTTGTTTTTTTCATTTTCATATTTTTGGTTTTATATTGAAAAACGAATGAACGAACGACACACGGATTCAGAAGTAACGGTGCGATCGACTGACATGACACAGACAGAACAGAGGCTCTTTCTGCAGGAGACATGCGCAGTAGAGCCGAGTGACATTGGTGCAGGAGGAACAGGAGCAGCAGATACTCACACACAAGACTAGAGCGCCCCCTGTCTGTCTGTGTGAACATTTGAATAAATAAGTCACAGGAAACACCCAAACCATGAAAAAAAAGTGCCACTTATAGTCCAAAAAATACGGTACTCTTCCCTGTCGTACCCACTCCTCAAAACAATGATATTTAATTGTATTTCTTTATAAAAAGCAGTTATGTTCTGCAGAATTGAGTTAAGCGTTTTGACCTCCACAATATTTTCCGTGTCTCATGTAAAAAATAAATGGCTCATCCTCGTTTTAGTTTTAGACAATAGATTGTGGTGGCAGTACTTTATTTTCTGTTCCCGAGGTTGATTTCTGTCCTGTTAATGCGACTTTTTTCATTTTGATTCTTGTTCAAATGAGGATCTCGCTTCGATATTAGTTTGAGTATTGATCCGTATCTGATTTTCGATCTTTTTGACGGCCCTAAAGAGTCCCAAAAGACGACCTGAGTTTTGTTTTTTAAATATCTGATGGTGGACGCCGTTGCACAACATCTCGCAATCGAATTGAAATAACAGTTATCAAATCTCAGACAATAGAATTATCTCTGAAAAGAACAAAGTGTCCCGTCTCTTTTATACACAAAAAATCGTGTATCTTTAGTTCAGAGCTACAAACATGTTCTGAAATACACGAGGATCAGGGATTAGTTTAAAGTTCACAACCGTAATGTGTGAAGGACTTAAAAAGTTTGTTCTCTGGGTCGTAATTACATGCTTTATTTTTTTGTAAACCTGGTCTAATCCTGTTTAAAGTCTCTGGTTTAGTCCTTGGTTTAGTCTTTTTTTTAGTCCCTGGTTTACTCTTGGTATGGGCCTTGTTTGGGCATTGTTTAGTTCTGGTTTTAGTCCTGGTTTGGGCCCTGGTTTAGTGCCTGATTTAGTCTGGGTTTAGTCCTGCTTTAGTCCCTTTTTAGCTCTAGATTAGTCCTGGTTTAGTCCTTGTTTGGGCATTGGTTTAGGTCCTGGTTTAGTTCTGGTTTAGTCCTTTTTTGATCTTGAGATTAGTCCTGGTTTAGTCCTTGTTTGGGCATTGGTTTAGGTCCTGGTTTAGTTCTGGTTTAGTCCTTTTTTTTAGCTCTAGATTAGTCCTGGTTTAGTCCTTGTTTGGGCATTGGTTTAGGTCCTGGTTTAGTCCTGGTTTAGTCATGTTTTGCGCCTTGATTCAGTGCCCGATTTAGTCCTGGTTTAGTCCTTTTTTAGCTCTTGTTTAGTCCTGATTTGGGCCTTGGTTTAGTCCCTGGTTTAGTACTTGATTTAGTCCTTGTTTAGTTCTGGTCTAGTCCTGTTTTAGCCCTAATTTAGTCCTGGTTTTAGTCCTTGATTTAGTATTATTTTCTGATAAAGTCCAGATAAAATCGTTTAGTTGTAGTTTAGTTGGTTGTGTTAATTTAATATAAACAAAACTTGTTTAGTCCTGGTTTAGTCCCTGGTTTAGTCCTGGTTTAGTCCCTGGTTTAGTCCTGGTTTAGTCCTTTTTTAGCTCTTGTTTAGTCCTGGTTTAGTCCCTGTTTTAGTCCTGGTTTAGTCCCTGTTTTAGTTCTAGTTTAGTCCTAGTTTAGTCCCTGGTTTAGTCCTGGTTTAGTCCCTGGTTTAGTCCTGGTTTAGTCCTGGTTTAGTCCCTGGTTTAGTCCTGGTTTAGTCCTGGTTTAGTCCTGGTTCAGTCCTGGTTCAGTCCTGGTTTAGTCCCTGTTATAGTCCTGGTTTAGTCCCTGGTTTAGTCCTGGTTTAGTCCCTGTTTTAGTTCTAGTTTAGTCCTGGTTTAGTCCCTGGTTTAGTCCTGGTTTAGTCCCTGTTATAGTCCTGGTTTAGTCCCTGGTTTAGTCCTGGTTTAGTCCTGTTATAGTCCTGGTTTAGTCCCTGGTTTAGTCCTGGTTTTGTCCTGGTTTAGTCCCTGTTATTGTTCTGGTTCAGTCCTGGTTTAGTCCTGGTTTAGTCCCTGGTTTAGTCCCTGGTTTAGTCCCTGGTTTAGTCCTGGTTTAGTCCTGGTTTAGTCCTGGTTTAGTCCTGGTTTAGTCCTGGTTTAGTCCTGGTTTAGTCCTGGTTTAGTCCTGGTTTAGTCCTGGTTTAGTCCTGTATATTTGCTCTGTTCTCATTGACCCATTTAAACAAACTTGCTGAGTGTCGGTGCTGCCACAGTGCCCCCCACAGGCCGACACGTGCAACAACACCCACCTCTGGAGAGAACAGTGTATCTCCTCTTCCTCCTCTCCTCTTTTCTCTCTCTTTCTCTCTTTCTCTCCTCTCCCTCTCTCCTCTCTTCTCTCTCTTCTTCTTCTTCTTCCTCGGGTGTAGTTTAAAGGTTACAGACTTGGACCAGATTCAGACTCATTTGTTCCAGGTTTTGTCTCCGACTCAGATTAAAAACTGTCGACTCAAGACTCAGTGAAATCTGTAGGTGCAGGCAAAATAATTTGGCAAGACGTTTAACGAGATAAAATAATTTGACAGCAGTAGTGGATAGGAGTAGGGAGTAGTAAGTAGTATTAATGAGTATTAGTAGGTTGTAGTAGAAAGTAGTAAATAGTACTTGTATGTTTTAATAGGTAGTAGTAGATTTTATACTTTATACTTAAACAGAGAAGAAGGGCAGGACATCTGACAGAGACTAGACCTGGGATGAGACCTTGGACCAGACCGGGGACCAGACCGGGGACCAGACCGGGGACCAGACCGGAGGTTAGACCAAGGGACTAGACCGGAGACTAAACTGGGGACTAAACTGGGTACAAGATTAGGGACTAGATCAGGGACCAAACAGGGACATAACCAGGGACTAGATCAGGAACGAGACCGGGGACGAGACCAGGGGCTAAAACTGGGGACCAGACTGGGGACCAGACTGGGGACCAGACCGGGGGCTAGACCAGGAGGTAGGCGCTAGACCAGGGACGAGACCAGTGGCTCAACTGGGGACTAAAGTGGGGACTAGATTGGGGACCAGACCAGGGACCAGACCGGGGAATAAGAGCAGGGACCAGACCACCAGACCAGGGCTGGGGCCGAGAGACCGGGGCCAAAAAAGGGAACGAGACTGGGGACCAGACCGTGAATAACCGGGGACAAGACGGGGGGACCAGACCAGGGACCAGACCAGGGACCAGACCAGGGACCAGACCAGGGACCAGACTGGGAATACCCCGGGATGAGACTGGGGACGAGACCAGGGACTAAACTGTGGACTAGATCAGGGACCAAACCGGGGACTAGACCGGGGACTGAAATGCGGACTAGATCGGGGACCAGAACGAAGACCCGTGACTAGACCCGTGACTAGACCCGAGGCCAAACCCGAGGCCAGACCGGAGACCAGACCGGAGACCAGACCGGAGACTAGACCCCAGACTAGACCCGAGGCCAGACTCAAGGCCAGACCGGAGACCAGACCGGAGACCAGACCGGAGACCAGACCGGAGACCAGACCGGAGACTAGACCCCAGACTAGACCCAAGGCCAGACTCAAGGCCAGACTCGAGACTAGACCGGAGACTAGACCGGAGACCAGACCGGAGACCAGACCGGAGACTAGACCCGAGACTAGACTCAAGGCCAGACTCAAGGCCAGACCGGAGACTAGACCGGAGACTAGACCCGAGGCCAGACCCGAGACTAGACCCGAGGCCAAACCGGAGGCCAGACCGGAGACTAGACCCCAGACTAGACCCGAGGCCAGACTCAAGGCCAGACCGGAGACTAGACCCCAGACTAGACGGAGACAAGACCCGAGGCCAAACCCGAGGCCAGACCGGAGACTAGACCGAGACTAGACCCGAGACTAGACCGGAGACTAGACCCGAGGCCAGACCCGAGACTAGACCGGAGACTAGACCGGAGACTAGACCGGAGACTAGACCGGAGACTAGACCCGAGACTAGACCCGAGACTAGACCCGAGGCCAGACTCAAGGCCAGACGGAGACTAGACCGGAGACTAGACCGGAGACTAGACCGGAGACCAGACCGGAGACTAGACCGGAGACTAGACCGGAGACCAGACCCCAGACTAGACTGGAGACCAGACCTGTCAGTTTGATAAATGGCAGTGAAGTGGAGTGGTTGTCTTCATACATTAGTGATGCTCAGAAACCAGAGACTCTGTAAACAAAGTGAAGTGTGAGAAACCTGATCTCCCACAATGCACCTCTGCATATGTCACGTACACCACAGGGATACAGTGACACGGGGCAGAGGGGCATCGTGGGTAAAACGAGACCCCGGTGAAACGGGATCGGGTTTATAGTACGACAGGACAAGATGGAGTCTGGATTAATGTAATGGTTTATTTAAAGATCCCTATATCACACAGACTGACTCTTGTGAGGTTTAAATCGTGTTTTAATGTTGTTTTCTCATCAAAAACAAACCTGGACTTGTGTTTTGTTTCATTCATGTTTGAGTAAATCTTTATTATTAGTCTGTTTACATCTCCAAAGCTCAAAATACTCGAGACTAGACCTGAGACTAGACCCGAGACTAGACTGAGACTAGACCCGAGACTAGACCCGAGACCAGACCCGAGACTAGACCCGAGACTAGACTAGACCGAGACTAGACCCTAGACCCGAGACTAGACCCGAGACTAGACCGAGACTAGACCCGAGACTAGACCCCAGACCCGAGACTAGACCCGAGACTAGACCCGAGAGACTAGACCCGAGACGAGAGACCGAGACCGACTAGACCCGAGACTAGACCCCCGAGACTGACCCGAGACTAGACCCGAGACTAGACCCGAGACTAGACCCGAGACCAGACCGGAGACAGACCGAGACTAGACCCGAGACTAGACCGGAGACTAGACCCGAGACTAGACCGGAGACTAGACCGAGACCTGAGACTAGACCCGAAGGCCAGACCGGAGAGACCCGAGACTAGACCCCGAGACTAGACCCGAGACTAGACCCGAGAGACCCGAGACTAGACCCGAGACAGACCGAGACTAGACCGAGAGACCTAGACCCGAGACTAGACCCGAGAGACCAGACCGAGACTAGACCCGAGACTAGACCCGAGACTAGACCCGAGGCCAGACCGGAGACTAGACCCGAGACCTAGACCCGAGACTAGACCGAGAGACCCGAGACCAGACCCGAGACTAGACCCGAGACTAGACCGAGACCAGACCAGACCCAGACCGAGACCCAGACCCGAGACTAGACCCGAGACTAGACCGAGACTAGACAGACCGAGACTAGACCCGAGACAGACCGAGACCAGACCCGAGACCCGAGACTAGACAGACCGAGACTAGACCCCGAGACTAGACCGAGACTGACAGACGAGACCAAGACCCGACTAGACCGAGACCCGAGACTAGACCCGAGACTAGACCCGGAGACTAGACCGAGACTAGACCCGAGGACCCAGACCGAGAGACCGAGACTAGACCCGAGACCAGACCGAGACTAGACCGAGACTAGACCCGAGACTAGACCCGAGACTAGACCGAGACAGACCCGAGACTAGACTAGGAGACTAGACCCGAGACCAGACCGAGAGACCCGAGACTAGACCGAGACAGAGAGACCCGAGACTAGACCCGAGACTAGACTGACCCGAGACTAGACCCGAGACTAGACCCGAGAGACCCGGAGACCCGAGACTAGACTAGACCGAGACTAGACCGAGACTAGAGACTAGACCAGACCCGAGACTAGACCCGAGAGACTAGACCCAGACCCGAGACTAGACCCCTAGACTAGACTACCCGAGACCCTAGACCCGAGACCCGACTAGACCCGAGGACTAGACGAGACCGAGAGACTAGACCGAGAGACCCAGACCGAGACTGAGACCCGAGACTAGACTAGACCGAGACTAGACCCGAGACTAGACGAGACTAGACCCGAGAGACTAGACCCGAGGACAGACCCGACTAGACGGAGACTGAGACCCGAGACAGACCCGAACCCGAGACTAGACCCGAGACTAGACCCGAGACCAGACCCGAGACCTAGACCCGAGACTAGACCCTAGAGACTAGACCCGAGACTAGACCCGAGAGCTAGACCCGAGGCTAGACCCCCGAGGCTAGACTCGAGGCCAGACCCGAGACTAGACCCGAGACTAGACCCGAGACTAGACCCGAGACTAGACCCGAGACTAGACCCGAGACTAGACCCGAGACTAGACCCGAGGCCAGACCCGAGACTAGACCCGAATCTCCAAAGCTCAAAATACTCTGTCCCACCTTCTTTTTTTAGCTTTAGATTTGCATTTCCAGAGCTGAGTTTATTATATCGGCAGCTTGTTAATGAGTCTGTCCCGCTGCCCTCCCACCAGGGGGCGTCGTTCTCTACAGCAGCTGCAGCTCACAGGGTCTGAGTGTGAAACGTCTGGACTCTAATGTGACACAAAAACATGAAAGAAAAGAAAATAACAAACGAAAACGAAGAAACAAAAATGTTTCACCGAACAAGCTCAGACCAGGACTAAACCAGGACTAAACCAGGACTAAACCAGGACTAAACCAGGACTAAACCAGGACTAAAGTAGGACTAAACCAGGACTAAAGTAGGACTAAACCAGGGCTAAAGTAGGACTAAACCAGGACTAAAGTAGGACTAAACCAGGACTAAACCAGGACTAAAGTAGGACTAAACCAGGACTAAACCAGGACTAAACCAGGACTAAACCAGGACTAAAAGTAGGACTAAACCAGGACTAAACAGGACTAAACCAGGACTAAAGTAGGACTAAACCAGGACTAACCAGGACTAAACCAGGACTAAGAAACTAAACCAGGACTAAAGTAGGACTAAACCAGGACTAAACCAGGACTAAAGTAGGACTAAACCAGGACTAAAAGGTAGGACTAAACCAGGACTAAACCAGGACTAAACCAGGACTAAAAGTAGGACTAAACCAGGACTAAAAGGACTAAAACCAGGACTAAACCAGGACTAAACCAGGACTAAAGTAGGACTAAACCAGGACTAAACCAGGACTAAAGTAGGACTAAACCAGGACTAAATGAAAACTAAACCAGGACTAAACCAGGACTAAAGTAGGACTAAACCAGGACTAAAGTAGGACTAAACCAGGACTAAACCAGGGCTAAACCAGGACTAAAGTAGGACTAAACCAGGACTAAATGAAAACTAAACCAGGACTTTAAACCAGGACTTAACCAGAACCAGAACTAAAGTAGAAATAAACTAGGACTAAACCAGGACTAAACCTATAACCGCGATGGGTCAAATGCAGATGATGATGTAGTGAAAAGTCTTGAAGAGTCTGGGAGTTGAACCCGAGACCTTGTGGTTGTCGGGCGTCAGACTGAACCTGCTGTGCCACGTGGATTTTTTCCAGTTTTTCTGCAAATGTCTCTGCACCTGACACTTCACTTTGATGAAATCTGCTCCTCGAGCGTTACATCACCTCCCTCTGAGCCACGCTGATGACCTCCTTCACTCTGTTTCCACGGCAACGCTGCCCCCCCCCCCCCCCCCCGTGCCCCTGTGTGTGTCAGATGCCCTCCCGTGCCCCCCGTACCCCTGTGTGTGTCAGATGCCCTCCCGTGACAAATTTAACTTGGATTTAACCGGGACTTTTACAGATTACAGTTTTAGATCATTAGTACAGATCTGACCTATTAGAATTCTTGTCTGTGTGGTCCAGTGCGGTCCAGGGTGGTCCAGTGCGGTCCAGGGTGGTTCAGTGTGGTCCAGGGTAGTCCAGGGTGGTCTAGTGCGGTCCAGGGTGGTCCAGGGTGGTCCAGGGTGGTCCAGGGTGGTCCAGTGCGGTCCAGGGTGGTTCAGTGTGGTCCAGGGTAGTCCAGGGTGGTCTAGTGCGGTCCAGGGTGGTCCAGGGTGGTTCAGTGTGGTCCAGGGTGGTTCATTGTGGTCCAGGGTGGTTCAGTGTGGTCCAGGGTAGTCCAGGGTGGTCTAGTGCGGTCCAGGGTGGTCCAGGGTGGTTCAGTGTGGTCCAGTGTGGTCCAGGGTGGTCCAGTGCGGTCCTGGGTGGTTCAGTGTGGTCCAGTGTGGTCCAGTGTGGTCCAGTGCGGTCCAGGGTGGTCCAGGGTGGTCCAGGGTGGTCCAGGGTGGTCCAGGGTGGTCCAGTGTGGTCCAGGGTGGTCCAGGGTGGTCCAGTGTGGTCCAGGGTGGTCCAGTGCGGTCCAGGGTGGTCCAGTGCGGTCAGGGTGGTCCAGTGCGGTCCAGGGTGGTCCAAAAATAAAATAACCTACAAAATCAAAGTTCACAAAAATGTTTCACTTAACCAGCACTTGACCAGCACTAAACCAGTCTGACACAAGATTAGAATTCTTATCTGGGACTAAACCAGGGACTAAACCTGGACTAAACCAGGATTTAGCCCAGAATAAACCATGACTAACCCTATACAGACTTAACCTAGAAGAAACCAGGACTAAACCAGAGACTAAACCCTGAACTTAAATCTTGGACTAAACCAGGACTAAACCAGAGACTAAACCTTGAACTTAAATCTTGGACTAAAACCTGGACTAAACCAGGATTTAACCTGGAATAAGCCATGACACCATATACAGACATAACCTAGAAGAAACCCTGGCTAAACCTGGACTAAATCTCTGTACCTAAAACCTGAACTAAAACCTGAACTAAAACCTGAACTAAAACCCGAACTAAAAGCAAGTACTAAACCTGTATTAAACCTGGACTAAACCAGGATTTAACCTGGAATAAACCACGACTAACTGTTTGCGGACTTAATCTAGAATAAACCAGGGCTAAAACTGGACTAAAACCCTGGACCCAAATCTCTGGACCTAAAACCCTGGACTTAAAACCCTGGACCTTGAACCCTGGACTCATACTCCTATATCCTGTGCCAGATGCCCTCCCTTCATTCTTGCAGTTTTTTTTTTAAAGTTGCTCTAGGAAACTTTTTTAATAACAGGATCCAACACCTTCTTGTTTCCATGGAGATTTCATTTCTCCGCATGAAATATTCCACAATACGGCATTAAACTTATTTATCTTCCGTCTGTTCGATTGATTAAACCTTTTTACGTTGCTGACGAAACAGGCTTGAATAGATGCTTTTAATGCAATACTGCGGGATATTCCAGACTCGGCATGAACGTCGCCATGGAGACGGTGGAGAATGTGACGTCCCCATCCACTAGAAAAGTTACGCAGTGCTGCTTTAACTGAGATGTGAGCAGGTCAAATGGATTTTTTCACTTGTAGAAATGATCAGGGATTTGACTTTTTTGGTTTTTAGTTTTGGTTTTATTTTTATTTTCAGAGTTTTGTTTTTATTTTCAGAGTTTTGTTGACGTATATTTTTTGTTTTCTCTTGTTTCTTTTCTTCAGGACGTGGACTCTGTGTGGGACTCCCGAGTATTTGGCTCCAGAGGTGATCCAGAGCAAAGGCCACGGCAGAGCTGTGGACTGGTGGGCCCTCGGGATCCTGGTGTTTGAGATGTTAGCGGGGTAAGTGGACTAGACCAGGACTGGACCAGGACTGGACCAGGACTGGACCAGGACTGGACCAGGACGAGACCAGGACTAAAACCGATCAACTGACTAATCTGGGGCTGAACCAAAACTAAAGCAGGATTAAAAATGGACAAAATCAGGACTAGAACTGGACTAATCAAGGGTCTAAAACTGGTCTAAAAGTGGCCTAAAAAAGGACTAAAAGTGGACTGAAATTGGACTGAAACTGGTCTAAAACTGAACTAAAATTTGACAAAAACTGGTCTAAAAGTGGTCTAAAACTGGACTAAAACTGGACTAAAAGTGGTTTAAAAGTGGACTAAAAGTGGACTAAAATTTGACAAAAACTGGTCTAAATCTGGTC
Organism: Boleophthalmus pectinirostris; assembly: GCF_026225935.1. Classification (NCBI taxonomy): domain Eukaryota; kingdom Metazoa; phylum Chordata; class Actinopteri; order Gobiiformes; family Gobiidae; genus Boleophthalmus; species Boleophthalmus pectinirostris. The sequence continues at coordinate 19,288,368 of NW_026570994.1, forward strand.
TAAAACTGGCCTAAAAGTGGCCTAAAAAAGGACTAAAAGTGGACTGAAATTGGACTGAAACTGGTCTAAAACTGAACTAAAATTTGACAAAAACTGGTCTAAAACTGGTCTAAAAGTGGTCTAAAACTGGACTAAAAGTGGTTTAAAAGTGGACTAAAATTTGACAAAAACTGGTCTAAATCTGGTCTAAAACTGGCCTAAAAGTGGCCTAAAAAAGGACTAAAAGTGGACTGAAATTGGACTGAAACTGGTCTAAAACTGAACAAAAATTTGACAAAAACTGGTCTAAAACTGGACTAAAAGTGGTCTAAAAGTGGTCTAAAAGTGGCCTAAAAGTGGACTGAAATTGGACTGAAACTGGTCTAAAACTGGACTAAAATTTGACAAAAACTGGTCTAAAACTGGTCTAAAACTGGTCTAAAACTGGTCTAAAACTGGTCTAAAACTGGACTAAAACCAACCAGGACTAAACACGCACTAAGCCTGGACTAAACCTGGACTAAACAAGGGCCGATCAAGGGACTAATCAAGGACCTAAACATGTACTGAACCAACACTAAAACTGGACTAAAACTGAACTGAACCAGGATAAACCAGGATTTAAACTTTGACTGTAACAGGACTAAAGATGGACTAAACCAGGACTAAAACTAGGACTAAAACTGGACCAAACCAAGACTGAACTAGGATTGACCCAGTACTAAAGCAAGAATAAACAGAGGACTAAACCAGGACTGAAACTGGACTGAAACCAGAGCGAACTGGACTAAAATACCCTGAGTTTTGTCCGTGTGAGTAAAAGTGTGAGTGCACTGCCCTCCCACCAGGGGGCGATGTTCTCTAAAGCAGCTGCAGCTCTCAGAGGGTCTGAGTGTGAAACGTCTGGACTCTAAACATGAAATAAAATAAAATAACAAACGAAATCAAAGAAACAAAAATGTTTCTTATAACAAGCACTTGACCAGGACTAAACGGGGACTAAACGGGGACTAAACCAGGACTAAAATCTTAAACCAAACCATATTTTCATTTGAATTTAACCTGGATTTATACAGATTACAGTTTTAGGTTAATACAGATCTGACCCAAGACTAAAATCCTTGTTTAGGACTAAATTTGGGACTAAACCTGGACTATACCCAGATTAAACCTGGACTAAACAAATACAGATTTAACCTAGAAGAAACTGGACCTAAACCCTGGATTTAAAACCCTGGACCTAAAACCCTGGACCTAAAACCTGGACTAAAACCTGGGACTAAACCCTGGACTAAAACCCTGGACCTAAAATCCCTAGACCTAAAACTCAGGACCTAAACCTGAACTAAACCCTGGACTCAAACCTAGACTCAAACCTGGATTTAAACCCTGGATCTTAAACCTGGACTCAAACCTGGACTCAAACTCTGGGAGTAAAACCCTGAACTAAACTTGCCTTAATTTAGAGCAGAAAAGTTACATAATTCATCTTTAAAATGAATCTAAAATATGGAAGATTTTATTTTTTCAATACCAAATTACAGATATATAAATAAAAAAATCTACAGAAATAAATATTCGTAAACCCAGATTCTCTAAATCACAGTTTGACTCGGAGCAGGTGAGTCTCTGTCGACTCTGTGACGAGAATAAAACCTGACCATAATTTGGCCAAACAATGGTCGGCCATTTTGTTTCTCACACCTGCGTCTGTGATGCAACAGTGAAGAGAGACGAGGCAAGAGCCCGAGGGAGGAGAGAGGAGGAGGAGAGGAGGAGAGGAGGAGAGGAGGAGAGAGGAGGAGGAGGAGGAGAGGAGAGGAGGAGAGGAGGAGGAGAGAGGAGGAGAGGAGGAGGAGGAAGAGGAGAGAGGAGGAGAGGAGAAGAGGAGGGAGAGAGGAGGAGAGAGGAGAGGAGGAGAGGAAGAGGAAAGAGGAGGAAGAGGAGGAGAGGAGAGAGGAGGAGAGAGGAGGAGAGGAGAGAGGAGGAAGAGGAGGAGAGGAGGAGAGGAGAGAGAGGAGAGAAGAGGAAAGGAGAGACGAGGAAGAGGAGGAGAGGAGGAGGAGGAGAGAGGGAGGAGGAGGAGAGGAGAGGAGGAGGAGAGGAGGAGAGGAGGAGAGGAGGAAGAGGAGGAGAGGAGGAAGAGGAGGAGAGGAGGAAGAGGAGGAGAGGAGAGAGGAGGCAAGGGCCCAAGGAAGAGGAGGATCTGTCAGGAAAAATAAACAGTTTAATGGGAGTGAATGAGAGATTTAAGTTTGAGAGAAATGTATGGAAACCAGGACTAAAACTGGGCCAAAACTGGACCAAAACTGGGCCAAAACTGGACCAAAACTGGGCCAAAACTGGACAAAACTGGTCCAAAACTGGACCAAAACTGGGCCAAAACTGGGCCAAAACTGGGCCAAAACTGGAAAACTGGTATAAAACTGGTATAAAACTGGACCAAAACTGAACCAAAACTGGGCCAAAACTGAGGCAAAACTGGGCCAAAACTTGACTAATCCTGTGCCAAAACTGGGCCAAAACTGGGCTAAAACTGGGCCAAAACTGGACTAAAACTGGACCAAAACTGGGCCAAAACTGGGGCTGAAGCAGCACAGTGTCATCCCAAAACCTGGGGGGGCTGAAGCAGTACTGAAACAAGGACTAAACCAAAACTAAACCATCACCAAAACCAGGACCAAAGCAGGACCAGAGCAGGACCAAAGTACGACGAAATTAGGACCAAACCAGGATCAAAATTTGGACCTAAAATTGACTGAAGCAAAAGACTGAAGCAGGACTGAAACCAGGACTAAACCAAAACTAAACCAGCACCAAACCAGGACTAAACCAGTACTAAATCAAGAGTATAATTAAACTGCATTACAACAATGGATAATTATAAAGGAACTGTACGTAAGATTTTTATTTAAAATTCCATAAACTTGACCAAACCGTGTCCCCAGATCAGACCAGATCTTCAAATCAGACACAAATTTTACTGATAACAAATGTGAGGCTGATTTATTCTTTATTTTAAAAAAAAAAAAAAACATTGGACATTTATTTATGTTCTATTTAACATATAACAATAAAAAACCACTACGTAAAAAAGGCGAAAATCCAAAAAGTCCTTATATTAAAACGTTAAAACTGAAGATTTTAGCTGCACATAACTTTTTAAAATTACATTTACACACGTTCGATTCAAACACAACGAGAGATTTACAACCGAATGATTTTCAAACATTTCCTCAAACTCTTTTTAAACGATATTTCTGATCTGCTTCTCTGACCAGATGTGAAAACTGGCTCCAACGTTTACGGCCTCTGGATCGAAGAAACTCTTCATGTGACACGTTTTGGAACAAGAAAATTAGAGTTTTGACAAGTATTTTATCGATGAATCTGCACTGGGTTTAAAGTCAAATGTGAAATGTTCAGGGATCGTAGTCGTATTATAAAGAAATCTGATAAATATTAACAGCGGAAATATTAAGAATGTTCAGTTTGATGAATAAATTAGACGATGGAGCCACGGACTGAGTTGTAATTCGAACAAAACGTTTTTTGTATCAATAATATCGTGTTTTTTGGACTATAAGCTCCAGAGTAGAAGTTTAATGGGAGTGAATGAGAGATTTAATGTATGGAAATAGAAATAATCATTTTATATATTTTACTAAGGACTAAACCTGGACTAAACCTGGACTAAACCTGGACTAACACTGGACTAAAACTGGACTAAACCTGGACTAAACCTGGACTAAAACTGGACTAAAACTGGACTAAAGCAGCCCCAAGTCAGGACTCAACCAGGACTAAAACTAGACTAAAACTGGACTAAAACTCAGACTAAACCAGGACTAAAACTAGACTAAAAAACTGGACTAAACTGGACTAAACCTGGACTAAACCTGGACTAAACCTGGACTAAAACCTGGACTAAACCTGGACTAAAACTGGACTAAAGCAGCACCAAGTCAGGACTCAACCAGGATTAAAACTAGACTAAAAACTGGACTAAAACTCAGACTAAACCAGGACTAAAACTAAGACTAAAACTGGACTAAAACTGGACTAAACCTGGACTAAACCTGGACTAAAACTGGACTAAAACTGGACTAAAACTGGACTAAAACTGGACTAAAGCAGCACCAAGTCAGGACTCAACCAGGACTAAAACTAGACTAAAACTGGACTAAAACTCGGACTAAACCAAAGGACTAAAACTGGACTAAAACTGGACTAAAACTGGACTAAAACTGGACTAAAGCAGCACCAAGTCAGGACTCAACCAGGACTAAAACTAGACTAAAACTAGACTAAAACCAGGACTAAAACTGGACTAAAACTAAACTGGACTAAACCTGGACTAAACCTGGACTAAACCTGGACTAAACCTGGACTAAAACTGGACTAAAACTGGACTAAAACTGGACTAAACCTGGACTAAAACCTGGACTAAACTGGACTAAACCTGGACTACTAAAACTGGACTAAAACTGGACTAAAGCAAGCACCAAGTCAGGACTCAACCAGGACTAAAACTAGACTAAAACTGGACTAAAACTCGGACTAAACCAGGACTAAAACTGGACTAAACTGGACCAAAACTGGACCAAAACTGGACTAAAACTGGACTAAAACTGGGACTAAACCAGGGACTAAACCAGGGACTAAACCAGGACTAAAAAACTGGACTAAAACTGGACTAAAACTGGACTAAAACTGGACTAAAACTGGACTAAAACTGGACCAAAACTGGACTAAAACTGGACCAAAACTGGACTAAAACTGGACTAAAACTGGACTAAAATTGGACTAAAACTGGACTAAACCTGGACTAAACCTCTACTAAACCTGGACTAAACCTGAACTAAACCAGGACTAAACCAGGACTAAACCTGGATTAAACCAGGACTAAACCTGAACCAAAACTGGACTAAACTAGTCTAAACCTGGACCAAAGCAGCGCCAAGTCATGACTAAACTAGGACTAAACCAGAGACTAAACCAGGGACTAAACCAGGGACTAAACCAGGACTAAACTTGATAGTCCTAATTTTGACCATGAAATTTCTGACAGCAACTAGTATGCTAACGTGCACTCCCTGACACTCGATAATCAATAAAACTCAGTATATTTTGATGCAGACGGTTACGACACAAACTGATTTTTACCATGAAATTCCTCAACGTCAATAAAAAAAAACACAATTAGACATTTTTTCCCGGTTTCCTTCATTTTTTTTTGATCCGCTCTGATGTTCTTTAGCGTCCGACCGCGACATGTTTCAGTCCACGGTGAGTTCGCGGCGAGAAGAGGCGCTCCTTTGTGCCCGTACAGATATAAATTAGCCTGGCACGTCAGCCGCCCGCCGAGGTGCATGCTGGGTAAGGGTCAGGCGTCGACAGGAGCAGACAGGAGCAGACAGGGGCGGGAGGAGCGGATAAATGTGACAGGAGAGACCTTTAAATGAATAGATGAGTTCATTACGAGGCGCTGACGGAAAGAGGTCCGGGTTAAATACGCCGTAATTAAAAAGGGATAAGGATTCATTTGTTAAAGCAGAAATGATTTCAGACAGAAAATTTTAAAAAAAAATATAATAATAATAATAATTCATCTTTCATAATAAGGAAATGTGACAAGGTTTAATGTGTTTTAAAGGGTTTATAATCATCTGTTTTCTGATCTTTGTTCATCACAAACAAACCTGGAGTTTTGTTTTTACATGTTGAGCTTTGGAGCTTTGTTCTAGTCCTGGTTTAGACCTGATTTAGTCCTGGTTTAGTCCTTGTTTTAGTCCCTAGTTTAGTCCTATTTTTAGCTCTAATTTAGTCCTAGTTTAGTCCTGGTTTAGTCCTGGTTTAGTCCTGGTTTAGTCCCTGGTTTAGTCCTGGTTTAGTCCCTCGTTTAGTCCTGGATTTAGTCCTTGTTTTAGGCCTGGTTTAGTCTCTTTTTAGTCCTTGTTTTAGTCTTTGTTTTAGTCCTCGTTTAGTCCTTGTTTTAGTCCTGGTTTAGCCCTGGTTTAGCCCTGGTTTATTCCCTGGTGTAGTCCTGGTTTAGTCCTTGTTTTAGTCCTCATTTAGTCCTCATTTAGTCCTCGTTTAGTTCTCGTTCAGTTCTGGATTTAGTCCTGGTTTAGTCCTGGTTTAGTCTCTCTTTAGTCCTGGTTTAGACCTGATTTAGTCCCTGGTTTAGTCCTTGTTTTAGTCCCTAGTTTAGTCCTATTTTTACCTCTAATTTAGTCCTAGTTTAGTCCTGGTTTAGTCCTGATTTAATCCTGGTTTAGTCCCTGGTTTAGTCCTTGTTTTAGTCCTCGTTTAGTCCTGGATTTAGTCCTTGTTTTAGGCCTGGTTTAGCCCTGGTTTAGCCCTGGTGTAGTCCTGGTGTAGTCCTGGTTTAATCCTGGTTTAGTCCCTGGTTTAGTCTTTGTTTTAGTCCTCGTTTAGTCCTTGTTTTAGTCCTTGGTTTAGCCCTGGTTTAGCCCTGGTTTAGTCCTGGTGTAGTCCTGGTTTAATCCTGGTATAGTCCTTGTTTTAGTCCTTGTTTTAGTCCTCATTTAGTCCTCGTTTAGTTTTCGTTTAGTCCTGGTTTAGTCCTAATTTAGTCCCTGGTTTAGTCCTGGTTTAGTCCTGGTTTAGTCCCGGTTTAGTTCTTGTTCTAATCCTGGTTTTGCACATTTAGGACCTTTTTAAATAATAAGATTCGGTTTAAAGTTCACATTTTAAACCAGAAAAACTGACAAAAAGTCTGAAATTAAACAAGAAACTAAACCAAGACTCATATTCCAGAACATGTTTGTGGAGTTTTTTGTTTTTATGCAGAGTAAAAGTGGACACGATGATCCTTTTCCGGTTGTGTCCGTCCTAAAGTGATTCTGATTTGATTGGAGTCGTACAGGCTGTAATTATTCCTGAGTATGTTTCATTACACTGAGTAAAACGTACAGACGCCAAGAGCAGTGAGTCTGAGGAAATATAATTATATAGATTATGTAATACACTTTGGGATTAATGGGCCGGCCTCTGTACACGCTCAGTTTTTATTTAAAGCCACAGGACGTCACTTTTCACTCACAAAAATGGACTTAAAGTGTGTAATTTTTTAATATATGATGTTTTTATTGCTCGTCTTTACTGTGAGCGGCTCGCATCTCCACAGACCTGACGCTTATTTGACTCTTGCTGCTTGTTTCCGTGGAAATTTATAAAAAGTGTTGGAATGATTTTGTGTAATTTACTAAGGACTGAAAAAGGTTTAAATCAGGACTAAACCAAGACTAAACCAGGACTAAACCAGGACTAAACCAGGTAAACCAGGACTAAACCAGGACTAAACCAGGACTAAACCAGGACTAAACCAGGGACTAAACCAGGATAAACCAGGGACTAAACCAGGACTAAACAGGACTAAACCAGGACTAAACCAGGGACTAAAAGGACTAAACCAGGACTAAACCAGGACTAAACCGGGACTAACCAAGACTAAACCGGAACTAAACCAGGACTAAACCAGGACTAAACCAGGGCTAAACCAGGACTAAAAGGCTTAAACCAGAACTAAACCAGGGCTAAACCAGGGCTAAACCAGGACTAAACCAGGACTAAACCAAGGACTAAACCAGGACTGAACCAGGGACCAAACCAGGACAAACAGGACTAAACCGGGACTAAACCAGGACTAAACCAGGACTAAACCGGGACTAAACCAGGGACTGAACCTGGACTAAACCAGGACTAAACCGGGACTAAACCAAGACTAAACCGGAACTAAACCAGGACTAAACCAGGACTAAACTAGGACTAAACCAGGACTAAACCAGGCTAAAACTAAACCAGGGCTAAACCAGGCTAAACCAGGACTAAACAGGACTAAACCAGGACTAAACCACCAGGACTAAACCAGGACTAAACGACTAAGACTAAACCAGGACAAAACCAGGGACTGAACCTGGACTAAACCAGGACTAAACCGGACTAAATCAGGACTAAATCAGGACTAAACCAGGGCTAAACCAGGACCTAAACCAGGGACCAAACCAGGACTAAACCAGGACTAAAACCAGGACTAAACCGGGACTAAACCAGGGACTGAACCTGGACTAAACCAGGACTAAACCAGGACTAACCAGGGCTAAACCAGGACTAAACCAGGACTAAACCAGGACTAAACCAGGGACTACTAACCAGGACTAAACCAGGACTAAACCAGGACTAAACCAGGACTAAACCAGGACTAAACCAGGGCTAAACCAGGGCTAAACCAGAACTAAACCAGGACTAAACCAGGGCTAAACCAACTAACAGGGCTAAACCAAGACTAAACCAGGACTAAACCAGGTCTAAACCAGGACTAAACCAGGACTGAACCAGGGACCAAACCAGGACTAAACCAGGTCTAAAGCAGGACTAAAACCAGGACTAAACCGGGACTAAACCCAGGGACTGAACCTGGACTAAACCAGGACTAAACTAAACCAAGACTAAACCAGACTAAACCAGGACTAAACCAGGACTAACCAGGGCTAAACAGGGCTAAACCAGGGCTAAACCAGAACTAAAACCAGGACTAAACCAGGGCTAAACCAGGACTAAACCAGGACTAAACCAGGACTAAACCAGGGCCAAACCAGGACTAAACCAGGGCTAAACCAGGGCAAACCAGGACTAAACCAGGGCCAAACCAGGACTAAACCAGGACTAAAACCAGGACTAAACCAGGACTAAACCAGGACTAAAACAGGACTAAAACCAGGGGAACTAAACCGGGACTAAATCAGGACTAAATCAGGACTAAACCAGGGCTAAACCAGGGCCAAACCAGGACTAAACCAGGACTAAATCAGGACTAAACCAGGTCTAAAAGGTCTAAACCAGGACCAAACCAGGACTAAATCAGGACTAAACAGGTCTAAACCAGGTCTAAACCAGGGACCAAACCAGGACTAACCAGGTCTAAAGCAGGACTAAACCAGGACTAAACCGGGACTAAACTAAACCAGGACTAAACCAGGACTAAACCAGGTCTAAACCAGGACTAAATCAGGTAGTCCTGTTGTCGTTGTTGGCTATAAATTTACAAAGTGCCATTAAACCTCTCTGGAGAATGTTCCGAACTACGGCTTTAACTTTATATTTCCACGGAATCAATCAACCAGATGACGAGCCAAGTCCAGAATGTTAACAGCAACCAGCATGTTAACACACACTTCCTGATACAAAATAATCAATATAACGCATTATAATTTGATGCAGACGGTACAACACAGACTGGTAGAGCTAATAGCAACTAGCATGCTAACGTGCACTTCCCAAGACTCAATAATCAATAAGACGCATTATATTTGGATGCAGACGGTATTTTGACCATGGAATTTCTCCTAATTTGAAGTTCAAGCTCCATGTTAAGTTCTTGGTGTTAACGTCATGGTAAAGCTAAGAGCAACTAGCATGCTAAGGCGCACTTACTGATACTCTATAATCAATAAAACGCTGTATAATTGGATGCAGGAGGCACAACGCACTCTTATTTTGACCATGAAATGCCTCTTAAGTTGAAGTTCAAGCTCCATGTTAACTTCTCGATAAAGCTAACAGCAACTAGCATGCTAACACGCACTTCCTGATACTCAGTAATCAATAAAACTTACTTTAATTGGCTGCGAACGGTACAACGCGGATTGATTTTGACCGTGAAATTTCTCCTAATTTTGAAGTTCGAGCTCCATGTTAACTTTCCGGTAAAGTTAACGGCAACTAGCATGCAAACGTGCACTTCCTGATACTCAATAGGCAATAAAACGCAGTATAATTGGATGCAGACGGTAAAACACAGACTGATTTTTTTGATTTTCAAGTTTGAGTTCCATGTTAACCTCCTGGTCTTTACATTACGATAAAGCTGACAGCAACTAGCATGCTAACCCGCACTTCCTGATACTCTATAAACAATCAAATTCACTCTAATTGGCTGCAGACTTATTTTGACCCATGAAATTTCTCCTAAGTTTCAAGTTCGAGTTTCCATGTTAACCTCCTCGTATCAACGTTACGGTAAAGCTGACAGCAACTAGCATGCTAACGTGCATTTCCTGCTACTCTGACAGTAAAAATTCACTATAATTGGCTGCAGACTTATTTTGACCCATGAAATTTCTCCTAATTTTCAAGTTCGAGTTTCCATGTTAACCTCCTCGTATCAATGTTACGGTAAAGCCGACAGCGACTAGCATGCTAACGCGCACTTCCTGACACTCAATAAACAATAAAACTCACTATAACTGGATGCAGACTTATTTCGACCCGTGAAATTTCTCCTAATTTTGAAGTTGGAGCTCCGCGTTAACTCCCTGGTACGGTAAAGCCGGCAGCAGCTGGCATGCTAACACGCACTTCCTGCTGCTTTGACCCGTAAAACGCAGTATAATTGAACGCAGGCCTATTTCGACCCGTGGAATTCCTGCTAATTTGAAGCCCGAGCCCCGGCGTTAACTTAAATAACCCGTCGTGTGTACGTTCGTCGGCGGATTTTTCCATTTTCGCCGAGCGTGATTGACTCTTTTATTTGCTGTTCTTTCACTTCATGATGTCATTTGGGCCTGACGTTTCTTTTAAACAGCCCCGCGGTGGTTTTCGGGGTCTGAAACTCAAACAAAGCTTCCTTTATTCCCCCTTATATTATGATTATGCTGCCAGCCCTCCTCCTCCTCCTCCTCCTCCTCTTCTTCGTCCTCCTTCTCTTCGTTCTCCTCGTTTCTTCCGTCTGATGACTTTAGCAGTTTCAATTCGGGCGACTCATTTTCCCCCAAATTACATAATGGGACAGACGCGAGGCCGAGGAGTATTACGTTTGTGTGTGAGAAAAACGGCACCGGCGAATGTTTGAAATCAGAGCAGACGAGAGGAGAGCGAGAGGAGACGAGAGTCGGTGCAGAAAGGTGAAGTCATGATGGAGGAATCTGGGTCAAAGGAACAGACAGAAGCAAAAAAGAGGAGAAAAAAAGAGGCGAGCGATAGTCAAACGGGGACAAGACCGGGTGGACGAGACCCGAGGGGACGAGACCGAGGGGACGAGACCGGGGACGAGACCGGAGGGACGAGACCGGAGGGGACGAGACGGAGGACGAGAGGGGACAAGACCGAGGGGACGAGACGGGGGGACGAGACCGAGGGGACCGAGACCGGGGGACGAGACGGAGGGGACGAGAGGGACGAGACCGGAGGGGACGAGACCGAGGGGACGAGACCGGGGGACGAGACGAGGGACGAGGAGGGACGAGACCGAGGGGACGAGACCGAGGGACGAGATCGAGGGGACGAGACCGAGGGGACGAGACCGAGGGGACGAGACGGGGGACCGAGGCCGAGGGAGACGACGAGACCGAGGGGACGAGACCGGAGGGGACGAGACCGGGGGGACGAGACCGGAGGGGACGAGACCCGAGGGACGAGACCGAGACGGACGAGGGGACGAGACGAGGACGAGACCGAGGGACGAGACCCGAGGGGACGAGACCGAGGGGGACGAGACCGAGACGAGAGGGGACGAGACCGGGGGACGAGACCGGAGGGGACGAGACCGGAGGGGGACGAGACCGGGGGGACGACCGGAGGGAGACCGACGAGACCGGAGGACGAGACCGAGGGGACGAGACCGAGGGGATGAGACCGGGGACGAGACCGAGACGACGGGGGGACAAGATCGAGGGGACGAGACCGGAGGGACGAGACCGGGGACGAGACCGGGGGACGAGACCGGAGGGACGAGACCCGAGAGGGGACGAGACCGAGGGACGAGACGGGGGACGAGGGGGGGAGGACGAGACCGAGGGACGAGACCGAGGGGACGAGGGGACGGAGGGACGAGACCGGGGGACGAGACCGAGGACGGACGAGAGACGAGGGGACGAGACCGAGGGGACGAGACCGGAGGACGAGACCGGAGGGGACGAGACCGAGGGGACGAGACCGGAGGGGAGACGGGACGAGACCGGGGGGACGAGACCGGAGGGACGAGACCGAGGGGACGAGACCGGAGGGACGAGACCGGGGGGACGAGACCGGGGGGACGAGACCGAGGGGACGAGACCGGAGGGGAGACCGGAGAGACGAGAGGGACGAGACCGAGGGGGACGAGGACCGAGACCGGGGAGGGGACGAGACCGAGGGACGAGACGGGGGGACGAGACCGGGGGGACGAGACGAGACGAGGGGACGAGACCGGGGACGGACCGGAGGGGACGAGACCGGGGACGACGAGACCGAGGGGACGAGACGAGAGGACGGAGGGGGACGAGACCGAGGGGGGACCGGAGGGGGACGAGACCCGGAGGGGACGAGACCGAGGGACGAGACCGAGGGACCGACGAGACGGAGGGGACGAGACGGAGGGGGACGAGACCGGAGGGGACGGACCGGAGGGACGAGACCGAGGGGACGAGACCGAGGGGACGAGACCGGGGACGAGACCGGGGAGACCGGGGGACGAGACCGACGGGAGACGAGACGAGGGACGAGACCGAGGGGACGAGACCGAGGGGACCGAGACCGGGGACGAGACGAGGGACGAGACCGGAGGGGACGAGACGACGACCCGAGGACGAGGACGACGGACCGAGGGGGACGAGACCGAGGGGACGAGACCGAGGGGACGAGACCGAGGGGACGAGACCGGAGGGGACGAGACCGAGGGACGAGACCCGAGGGACGAGACCGAGGACGAGACGAGACCGGAGGGGACGAGACCGAGGGAGGGGACGAGACCGACGGGGGACGAGACCGGAGGGGACGAGGCCGAGGGACGAGACCGGGGGGGACGAGACCCGGAGGGGACGAGGGGACGAGACCGGAGGGACGAGACCGGGGGACGAGACCGAGGGACGAGACCGGAGGGACGAGACGGACCGAGACCGGGGGGACGAGACCGGGGGGACGGACCGAGGGGACGAGACCGGGGGACGAGACGAGGAGGACGAGACGGAGGGACGAGGACCGGGGACGAGACCGAGGGACGAACCGGACGAGACCGGGGGACGAGACCGAGGGGACGAGACCGGAGGGGGAGACGAGACCCGGGGGACGAGACCGAGGGACGAGACGGAGGGGACGACGAGAGCGGGACGAGACCGAGGGACGAGACCGAGGGGGACGAGACCGGAGGGACGAGACCGGGGGGACGAGACCGAGGGGACGAGACCGGGACGGACCGGACGAGACCGGGGACGAGACCGGAGGACGAGACCGGACGAGGGGACGAGACCGAGGGGACGAGACCGAGGGGACGAGACCCGAGGGGACGAGACCGGGTGGACGAGACCGAGGGACGAGACCGGGTGGACGAGACCGGGGGGACGAGACCGGAGGGACGAGACCGGGGGACGAGACTCCCGTGAACTTCAGGTCGTGTCAAAAACAGACCTGGAGTTGTGTTTTGTTTCATTCACACATGTTTCAGTAACTCTTTTGGCCCTGGTTTAGTCCTGGTTTAGTCCTGGTTTAGTCCTGGTTTAGTCCTGGTTTGGCCCTGGTTTAGTCCTGGTTTAGTCCATGTTTGGCCCTCGTTTAGTCCTGGTTTGGCCCTGGTTTAGTCCTGGTTTAGTCCAGGTTTGGCCCTCGTTTAGTCCTGGTTTGGCCCTCGTTTAGTCCTGCTTTAATCCTTGTTCTAGTTCTGGTTTAGTCCGTGTTTACTCCGTGTTTAGTCCTGGTTTAGCCCTTGTTTTAGTCCTGGTTTAGTCCTTGTTTTAGTCCTGGTTTAGTCCTTGTTTTAGTCCTGGTTTAGTCCTGCTTTAGTCCTAGTTTAGTTCTAGTTTAGTCCTGGTTCAGTCCTGGTTTAGTTCTAGTTTAGTCCTGGTTTAGCCCTGGTTTAGTCCTGGTTTAGTTCTAGTTTAGTCCTGGTTTAGTCCTTGTTTTAGTCCTGGTTTAGTCTTGGTTTAGTCCTGGTTCAGTCCTGGTTCAGTCCTGGTTTAGTCCTGGTTTAGTCCTGGTTTAGTTCTAGTTTAGTCCTGGTTTAGTCTTGGTTTAGTCCTGGTTTAGCCCTGGTTTAGTCCTGGTTTAGTCTTGGTTTAGTCCTGGTTTAAACAAATTTTTCCATCATTTTGTAATTAAAACTAAATCATCTTTACATTAGTTTCCAGTAAAATCTCTGTTAAATTTTTTACATTTTTACCTCGGATTTAGGGACACAGATCGGTCACGTTTACGGAATTTTAACTCTAAATCCTTGTAAAATCCATGTACTTTGTTGTAAAAGTTGTGCAAAAGTAGAAAAAGTTTGAAATGTCAGGAGTAAATGTGTTTTTTTTCCGCGATTGAACTCAGCAGGAGCGAGTTTCTCTCGGCTCCTGAAGCTTGCGTCATGTTTCGCACCAGGATTCATTTGTGGGACAAACGGACGAGTCTCTGACAGCTCCAACTCTTTTTCCTACTTATTTTATTTTATTTTTTTATTTTTTTATTTCATTATTTGTGTTTTTCTTTCCCGCAGGTATCCGCCCTTCTTTGATGACAACCCGTTTGGGATTTACCAGAAGATCCTGGCCGGAAAACTGGAATTTCCACGACATCTGGATTTCTACGTCAAGTAAGAAACTCACAAATATATGTGACATACAAATACTGTTACTATAGGTACTACTACTACTACTACTGTTACTGTTACTATTACTACTACTACTACTACTACTACTACTACTACTACTGTTACTGTTACTGCTACTACTACTACTACTTACTACTACTACTACTGTTACTACTACTACTACTACTACTACTACTACTACTACTATTACTGTACTACTACTACTACTACTACTACTACTACTACTATTACTGTTACTACTACTACTACTACTATTACTACTTACTACTACTATTACTGTTACTTACTACTACTACTACTATTACTACTACTACTACTACTACTACTACTACTACTACTACTTACTGTACTACTACTGTTACTACTACTTACTTACTACTGTTACTACTACTACTACTGTTACTGCTACTACTACTACTACTACTACTACTACTACTACTACTACTACTACTACTACTGTTACTACTACTACTACTGTACTACTACTACTACTACTACTACTATTACTACTGTTACTACTACTACTACTGTTACTACTACTACTACTGTTACTACTACTACTACTGCTTACTACTACTACTACTACTACTACTACTAGTACTACTACTGTTACTACTTTTACTACTTCTGTTACTACTCTACTGGAAACTACTACTACTACAAGTATTACTACTATTACTGTTACTACTGGAACTACTACTATTATGAAAACTGATACTGCTATGCTGCTACTACTACTGCAAATACTGCAAATACTGCTACTGTTACTACTACTAGTATGACTACTACTACTACTACTACTACTATTACTACAGGTACTACTGCTACAGATACTGCTACTACTTCTACAAATGCAGATACTACTACTACTACTACTCCTACTTCTACTACAAATACTGATACCTGATACTACTACTACTACTACTGTTACTACTACTACTACTAACTGCTACTGCTACTACTACTATGAATATTACTACTGTGAATACTACTACTGTTACTACTAGTTGTATTACTACTACGAATACTGGAACTCCTACTACTACTAGAGGTATTACTACCATTATTTTACTACTGGAACTACTACTACAAATACTGATACTGCTATGCTACTACTGCGGCTGTGAATACTGCTGACTAGTACTGCAAATACTACTACTGTTACTATTACTAGTACCGCTACTATTACAGGTACTACTGCTACAGATACTGCTACTACTTCTACGAATACAAATACTGCTACTCCTACTACTATGAATACTGATACCTGATACTTCTAATACTACTCTGAATACTACTACTACTACTACTACAGGTACCACTACTATTACTATTACTGGAACTCCTACGAATACTGATACTGCCACTACTACTACTGCAATTACTACTACTATTACTACTACTGTGAATATTTCTATTGTTACTACTACCAGTACTACTACTACTACTATTACTATTGATACTAATAGAACTACTATGAATACTGATACTGATACTGAAAATACTACTACTACTGATACTGCTACTACTACTACTGCAATTACTACTACTATTACTACTACTGTGAATATTTCTATTGTTACTACTACCAGTACTACTACTACTACTATTACTACTGATACTAATGGAACTACTATGAATACTGATACTGATACTGAAAATACTACTACTGTTACTACTACTACTACTGATACTGCTACTACTACTGCGAATACACCTATTGTGAATACTATTGCTACTACTACAGGTACTACTACTACTGGAACTAGTATTACTACTGCTGCTGATACTACTACTATGAATACTACTACTTCTACTACTTACTACTACTGTGAATACTACTGCTTCTATTATAACCCATAAATTATCCAGTCTTTAGTTTTTACCGTAAACAAAAGTTAAACACGAGAGGCTTAAACGTTTTCCACTTTCTCTTGTTTGTAGTTTTGTTTATTTTCGCCCAAACTGTTGTGCCCTGACCTTTGACCTTTGACCCCTGACCCCCGGTAAATAGCAGCTGAATCTTCACGGAGCGCGGCCTGAAGAGCGAGAACTCTCACCCACGCTCACGTCGTAAAGTTAGACGTTTGTTTAAGCTGTTTGGGTTTACGGTCATTTGGACGTTTTTTACACATTTGGGCTTTAAACTTTGACCCCTGAGTGACCCCCGAGTGACCCCCGAGTGACCCCTGTTTCCTCCGAGTCTTTTGAACGAGGCGCTTTAAACTGTTTTTCCCGTTCAGTTTTACAGCGACGCGCCTTTATGTCACGTCAAATCACCATTTTTATCTCTACGTTTTAAATCCGCGTGTCATTCGTTCATATGTTTTTCAAAATAAAACCAAAAATAAGAAAACGAAAATTATTTATCTCCAAAACCAAAATGAAAAAAACGGATAATGATTCATTTTTTTCAGTTTTCGATTTTGTGTTTAAATGAAAATTTGAAAAAAACGGTGACCGGTTACGTGATTTAAACTGAGATGCCGGACTGAACCAGGACTGAACCAGGACTGAACCAGGACTAAACTGTTTTCAGCCCTGGTCTGGTCCCAGTCTCAGTCCCGGTCTCAGTCTCAGTCCCTGTCTCAATCCCGGTCTGGTCCTGGTCTGGTCTCAGTCCCAGTCTTGGTTCTGGTCTCAGTCCCAGTCTCAGTCCTGGTCCTGGTCCCGGTCTCAGTTCTGGTCTCAGTCCCGGTCTCAGTCCTGATCTAATCCCTGTCTGGTTCCTGTCTGGTCCCGGACCTGTTTCAGTCCCGGTTCAGTCCCAGTTCAGTCCCGTTTCAGACCCGGTTCAGTCCTGGTTCAGACCTGGTTCAGTCCTGGTTCAGTCCTTGTTCAGACCTGGTTCAGTCCCCGTTTGGTTCAGACCCGGTCCTGGTTCAGTCTCCGGTTCAGTCCTGGTTCTGGTTCAGTCCGGTTCAGTCCTTGTTCAGACCCGGTTCAGTCCCGGTTTCAGACCCGGTTTCAGAGTTCAGTCCCGGTTCAGACCTGGTTCAGACCTGGTTCAGTCCCGGTTCAGTCCCTGGTTTCAGTCCCCGGTTCAGTCCGGTTCAGTTTCAGTCCTGGTTCAGTCATCAACGGGAAGTCACGTCCTGGTTCAGTCCTGGTTTTCCATTTCCGTTTTTCAAACACTTTCAAAATCCTGAAAAAAAAAAAACGAATCGTTTTCCATTTTTTCATTTTGGTTTTGGAGACAAATAATGTTTTCTTATTTTTGGTTTTATATTGAAAAACGAATAAACGAATGACACACGGATTCTGCCACTTCATTATCATCGGGAACGACCGTGGGAAAAGTTCGGATCGTGTTTGTGTCCGCGGCGTAACGACAAACGACGACGGAAAAGCCGGTCGCAGCTGAAGTGTCTGTGTTTTCTTCCGGTTCCCCACCCCCAGACGCTGAGCGGAATTAAATAAAAACGATTTAACGAGTTTTCCGTGTAAACCCGACGGAGAATATTTTAATTCCAAACTATTTAAAGGTTGTATAGAGGATTTTTTAAGGGAAGAGAAATACAGCGACAGTCCTTTTTCAAATGTTGTGCATGTGTGACACCACCTTCCTCCTCCACAGCCTCAGTAGAAACATCTCCTCCTCCCGCCTCTTTACTCTAGAAATCACGTTTTTTTTACAGCCAGTGCGCGTTCAGAATTACCGTTGAAGTGACCTGTATAGAAATAATTTAGCGACCGACACGTCAGTTTTTAGACCCTTTGTCTGCTTCATTCGCGCCATCGCTGGACGAGATCTCCAAGAATCACCTCAGTTTGGCTTCGTTTCATTTCCCCTTCTCTTCTTCTCTCAGCGACATCAAAAACTGATTTTCTCTTGCGGCGAACCGGTCGTGGATTCTCGTCCACCATCTCAACAAACTTTGTGAGAACTGTGAGGAACCTACAGTTTAAAAAAGCCTTTAAGAACCGCTGCGTAAACCGCGTAATCCCCGCTCGCCGATGAGTCAGTTACACTAGAAACGTAGGGAGTTTGATTGACAACCTAACAGCCAATAGAAAATGAGGCAGCCTCGTTATCTATTGGCTGATGTTTGTCTGGCCTCAACACGTCCACAGTTGATCGATTTTTATTTTTTTTTTTTTTTTGGTCGTAATTACAAAGCTGCTGCATCTCTGTAATGGTATTTTAAACTTTCACTGACAATTTGAAACTAAAAAAAATCCTCCATACAACCTTTAAATAAAAACGATTTAACGAGTTTTCCGTGTAAACCTCAATTTGGAATTTCCATGTAAACCCGACGGAGAATATTTTAATTCCAAACTATTTAAGTCAGAACAATTAAAAAAACATCATGTAAACGTGGCCTCTGTGAAACATTCCAGACATTTGACGCACGTTCCATGAGAAAAGTTACACAGTGCACCTTTAAAAACAAGAGTATTCCGCAGTAACTTTGTCCTCCTTTTACATAACTGTATTTTTATGTTTCCTGGTGTTTTTGCTTAAATTACAAACTCATTTCCCTTTGACTTATCTCCAGTTTAGAGCCCTCTTAACCCCGCCGCATCCATCCACGCCCCCGCCGCCTCTAATAGGGCCATTTTTACCCACAATCCTTCGCTCTAATGGCCTAAAGCGCCGCGGTCGGGGGTCCCAAATGGAGACGGGGGGGTCATTAGTCAGAACAGTTCAGACCCGGGCCCGGTTCAAACCACGGGGAGCGCCGACTTCAGACGTAAATGAATGTAAAAAGTGCGCGGGGGTTAAGGCGGGGGCGGGGCTAAAGGTTACCATGGAAACTGTAATTAAAGCTCTTTGTTTTGTTTGACACACTTAAGTAATTGGACTCGACTAATGGCAGTGACGCAGGGAGGATTAAAGAGCCCCAACGCGGAGATTTAGGGTTTTTAAAAGTTCACAAAAGGAACGAGGAGGAGGAGTGAGGTTTGGTTTAAAGGTGCACTCTGGAACTTTTCTGGAGGAGAGTCGGCCACCTGCTCGACTCCGTAATCCTGTGTATCGTTCGTTCATTCGTTTTTCAAAATAAAACCAAAAATAAGAAAGCGATAAAACAACTATTTTCTTCATTATTTGTCTCTAAAAACAAAATGAAAAAACTGATAATTATTTGTTTTGTTTTTTTTTCAGTTTTTGATTTTGTGTTTAAATGAAAAATGGAAAAAATAGATAACGGCC
>NW_026570994.1:19313091-19318091 GCF_026225935.1 Boleophthalmus pectinirostris
GTAGTTTTACCGTGTTAATCATCAAAATGGTGAAAATGTCAAAATGTGTCGCAGAAACAAGTTTCCTTCCTCTGAACAAGCAACAAAACTGTAGCGCTGTAACAAAATAAGTTACCGTATTTTTCAGACTATAAGGCGCACTTATCCTTTAATTTTCTCCAAAAAAAAAACAGTGCTGAGGGGTCAAAAAACAAAGAAAAGAAATTAAGTTCTACATCTTTTTTTTAATTGGCCACACCATGAGTAGATCCGACAGCATGTCCCCATGACAGACCACAGGCAACCAACACGGTGACAAAAAATAACCATTATATTGCCTGGGTCTAAAGCACTAAACCCCAGACAGGTACATTTGAACATATACAAATTACTAAATATATTATTGCACTATTTACAACTATTTACATATCATGAGCTAATACTGAACTTTGTTACATTAGAATTATTATAATTCTAGTTGTGCTGGTTTTTGACCTTGAACCAATTTTATGTGGTACACGGAGCTCAAAAATCCATCAAAATGTTTTAGTACAACTTGGTGGATTGTCGGAGGATTATGGTGACTGTAGTCAGGAGCCTCGCAGAGTAAAGCCCAATTTACAGTCCTTAGTCCAACAGAAGCTGAACCACATCAGGCACAAGGAGCAAGCGGGTTTTTTCAGCGCTTAGTTTATGCAAATGAGCCATGTGGATTTAAGTTTTGCTTCTGTAAAACGTAAACAAATGTGCGCAAATCTGCATTAAACACATTATTACTCAGTGTATGTTTGAGTCGTCCTCGTAGGAAATAGAAAAACAAACTTAAATTAAATTACCCACCAACGTTCACGTTCATAATACAAATTCACCAAGACGGGGAGGTGACGCCGGGCAAATTGCGCCACGATCTGCCGATGGATCGTGGACGCCCGGGCGAAGGATCAGTCTCAAGTGTCGTCTGTTGTTTCGCTTAAAGGTTGTATAGAGGATTTTCCAAGGAACGAGAAATCCAGCGACTGTTTGTCCTTTTTCAAATGTTGCGCATGTGTGAAACCACCCCCCTCCCCTACAGCTCCTACGTAGAAACACCTCCTCCCTCCTCCTCCTTACGCCAGAAACAGGTTTGTTTACAGCCGGTGCACATGACTTGTAAACAACTAACTACAGTGTTGGTTAGGCAAGACGGAGAAGTGAGGAGCGGGGGGAGCGGGTGTGCGGACATTTCGTTCGCGGACGAGAAGTGAGGAGCAGGGAGAAAGTGAGGAGGTTGCGGACGAGAAGAGCAGGAGAAGAGCGGAGATTCCGTGCCCGAGAAGTGAGGAGCAGGGGGAAGAGGGATCGGGCAGTGGGGACAGGAGCAGGAAAGGGGTGCAGAGAAGAGTGCGCGGAGATTCAGTGGGAATGAACTAGCTACAAACACGCAGCAGCAAGCGGACTCTTTCTTTGCATTGAAAAATTATGTTTTCAGACATAGGATATCGCTTTCATGTCCTGAAAAACGTTTGTGTAGCTCTTGGAAATAAAGTACGTTTTCATAATAAGCAGAAGTTTCCTGTCCAGGAGTAATTTGTGGACCAGTGCGTCAGTCTTTAGACCCTGCGTCTGCTTCAGTCGCGCCATCGCTGGAATGAATCTATAAGAATCACCTTAGTTTTTTGGCTTCGCTGCTTTTCCCCTTGTCTTCTTCTTTTCAGCGACCTCAAAAACGGACTTTCTTTTGCGGCGAACTGCTCCTGGATTCTTGTCGCCATTGCAACAAACAAAGGAAGATATAGGTCAAAAAAAGCCGCTAAGAACTGTTGCGTTGGTGGAGTAAACAGCGTCTGTGCGTCTTGCGTCTGTGGACTGCGTGACAGTCGTACGTAAACCACGTACCGGCGGCGCAGGCAAGTCAGTTACACTAGAAACGTAGGGAGATTGATTGACAGCCTGTCAGCTCACAGATAACGAGGCAGTGTCGTTATCTATTGGCAAATGTTTAGCCCCACCACGTCCAGAGTTGATGAATTTTTATTCTCTTTTTTTTGGTCATCATAATTACAAGGCGACTGCACCTTTATAATCTATCATTGACAACTTGAAACAAAAAAAAAAAAAAAAAATCCTCCATACAACCTTTAATGCAGGAGATCTTAACCTTTAACCTTTGACATCTTGGTGCCCGACTATTTCTGAACAAAATAACCCGGGGCCCTATGTTATATTAAATGCATTATATTGTACTGATTGTCGGGCCCCGAGGAGGTGGTCCCGGTTGTGGTTAAGAATCACTGGTTTAAATTGTACCAAACTTTTAGACAGAACTTTTACACAGAACGTCGTCTCTAAAATAAAACTTCCTGTAATTTTCAAAACACTTTTCAACATTTACGCACGAATCGTTTCTTGATTGGTGTGAAACTCCTAATTTATATTTACAAGAGTTATTATGCCACCAGATTACGTAAACATTTGAGAATAATCAGAACCGAACGCCGTCATTCGCTCTTTAAATCTGCTCCCGTATTTACAAAATTAGTTAAAAATAGAAACTTAATCAATAGTTTGGCTCATAAATGGATCTTATTGTGTTCGTGTTTGTTTCAGAACGGAGCCGATGACGTGAAGAGGCATCGCTGGTTTAAAACGGTCGACTGGGAGGCCGTTCCTCTCAGAAAACTCAAGGTATTTCAGTCATTATTATTATTTCATTTGCCGTGATTATCCGATATTTTGCTTTTAGTTCAGCGCTGACATCACAGACTAAGAACAATAGTTATTCTAAGTGATTATTTTGTCCAGATGTCCCGGGTTTTTTGAGCCCGTGTCCTCAGTCCCGGTGATTTGTCTTGTCTTTGTTTTACTCAAGAAATGTCTGATCCCCGCCAACAGTAAAAAGGAAAATAAACTGTAATTTGTTCAGCCAAAATAAAGAAAAACAGGCTTGAAAATTCCCAGAACACAAAGAAATCTCTCAGATTATAAACCGGCTGACAGACGAGACGTGAATAAATCCCAGTTTTTTTTTTTAAATTCACTATTTTATTTTTACCAAACATAAACTTTTTGAGAATGTGGTCACTTTATAAGAGATTCGTACCTTTTTTTTTTGTTTTTTTTTTTGTCAAAATTAACACTGATTTATAAACTATTTCTCCTCTCGACTTTCTCTTTCTCTTCTCTCTCTATGCCCCTCTTTCTCTCCTCTCTTTTTCTTCTCTCTCTTCATCTCTCTCCTCTCTTTCTCTCTCGTTCTTACTTTCCTTTCTCTCTTTTCTCCTCTCTCCACTCCCTCCTTCTCTTCTCTCTTATGGCTTTCTCTCTCTCCTCTCCCCCTCTCTTGCTCCTGTCTCTCTCCTCTGTCTCTCTCTCTTTCTCTTGTGTTTCTCTTCCCCTCTCTCCTCTCTCTCTCTCTTTCCTCTTTCTCTTCGCTCTCTCTCACACCTGTTTTTCTTTCTTTATTTATCTCTTTCTCTCTCTCCCTTTCTCTTCTCTCTCTTCTCATTTTCTCTCTCTGCTTTCTTTCTCTCTCCTCTCTCTGTCGCTCGCTCCTTTCTTTCTTTCTTTTTCTCTTCTCTCTCTCCTCTCTCCCTCTTTTTCTCTCGCTTTCTCTCACCTTTCTTTCTTTCTCTCTCTCTTTCTCTTCTCCCTCCTCTCTCCTTTCTTTCTCTCTGTCTTCTCTCTCACTATCTCTCTCAATCTCCCCTCTCTTCCCTCCTCTTTCTCTCTTTCTCCTCTCTTTCTCTTCTCTCCTCTCTCACCCTCTCCCCTCTCTCTCTTTCTCTGTTTTCTCTTCTTTCTTTCTCTTTTACTTTCTCTTCTCTCTCTCGCTTTCTTTCTCTCTCCTCTCCCTGTCTCTCTCCCCTCTGTCTCGTTCTCTCTCCTCTTTCTTTCTCTCTTTCTCTTCTTTCTTTCCCCTCAACCCTCTCTCTTCTCTCTCTTTCTCTTCTCTCTCTTTTTGTCTTTTTCTCTCTCTCGCTCTCTCTCCTGTTTCTCTTGCTTTTTCTCTCTCTCCTCTCCCTGTCTCTCTTCCCTCTCTCTCGTTCTCTCTCCTCTTTCTTTCTCTTCTTTCTTTCCCCTCTCCCCTCTCTTTTCTCTCCTCTTTCTTTCTCACTCTCCCTTTCTCTTCTCTCTCTTCTCGTTTTTTTTTTTTCTTTTCTCTCTCTTCTCTGTCTCTCCTGTTTCTCTTGCTTTCTCTCTCTCTCCTCTTTCTTTCTCTTCTCTTTCTTCTCTCTCCTCAATCTCTCTTCCCTCTCTTCTCTCTCTCGCTTTCTCTCTCTCTCCTCTCCCTGTCTCTCTCCCCTCTCTCTCGTTCTCTCTCCTCTTTCTTTCTCTTCTTTCTTTCCCCTCTCTCTTTTCTCTCCTCTTTCTTTCTCTCTCTCCCTTCCTCTTCTCTCTCTTCTCGTTTTTTTCTTTTCTCTCTCTCTTCTCTCTCTCTCTCCTGTTTCTCTTGCTTTCTCTCTCTCTCCTCTTGCTGTCTCTCTCCCCTCTCTCTCGTTCTCTCTCCTCTTTCTTTCTCTCTTTCTTTCTTCCCTCTCTCTCTTTTCTCTCCTCTTTCTTTCTCTCTCTCCCTTCCTCTTCTCTCTCTTCTTGTTTTTTTTTTCTCTCTCTTCTCTCTCTCTCTCCTGTTTCTCTTGCTTTCTCTCTCTCTCCTCTCCCTGTCTCTCTCCCCTCTCTCGTTCTCTCTCCTCTTTCTTTCTCTTCTTTCTTTCCCCTCTCCCCTCTCTCATTCTCTCCTCTTTCTCTCTCTCTCTCCCTTTCTCTTCTCCCTCTTCTCGTTTTTTTCTTTTTCTCTCTCTCCTCTTCCTGTCTCTCTCCCCTCTCTCTCGTTCTCTCTCCTCTTTCTTTCTCTCTCTCCCTTTCTCTTCTCTCTCTTCTCGTTTTTTTCTTTTTCTCTCTCTCCTCTCCCTGTCTCTCTCCCCTCTCTCTCGTTCTCTCTCCTCTTTCTTTCTCTTCTTTCTTTCCCCTCTCCCCTCTCTCATTCTCTCCTCTTTCTCTCTCTCTCTCTCCCTTTCTCTTCTCCCTCTTCTCGTTTTTTCTTT
>NW_026570994.1:19323091-19340440 GCF_026225935.1 Boleophthalmus pectinirostris
TTTATTTATATATTCTTTTATTTTTTGTTTTTATTCATTTTTATTTTTGTATGTTTTTATATTTTATAATTTTGTTATTAGTATTTTTTTTCTACTAATGCATTTTATTTTACTTTATCTCTTATTTTTTTTATATTTCATTACTCTATTTTACTTGATTTTAGAATTATTTTATGTTCATTTTGTTTCATTCTTAAAATATAAAAACACATCAACACTGTCACAGAGTTAAACAAACAACAAATGATTGAAAAGTAACAGAAAACAGAGTGACGTTATGTAATCTGCCCAGTTTCCAGACAATTAATTTCACAACATTTACTTAAAATCACAAACATGCCTCCGTTTTCAATCCAGACTTAATCCCTCAAACACACTTGAAAGCCTCAGAATGTATTGATCTCGACTCCATTAAGCCCCACCCGCCCAAACCACAGGGTGCGCTTGTTTTACGCTCCTCGGAAGTGGCCTAATGACAAGGACGGTGGGACGGGTGGGATTCCTGTGATCTGGGACGCACCTGAACGCACCACGCCCAGACCGGACCCTCCTCTAATGTGAGTCACAACATCCGAGTTTGGCTTGTTATTCTCGGATTTAAAGGTCATATATCACACAGAACGGACCTTTGTGAGCTTCAAGTCGTGTCATAATGTTGTTTCCTCGTCAAAAAACGACCTGGAGTTGTTTTGTTTTGTTTCATTCGCACATGTTTGACTAATTTATTATTATTATTAGTCTGTTTACATCTCCAAAACTCAAAATGCTCAGCTCCTTTTACCGTTAGTTCAGTAGAGATCGACAATTCCAAAAGTGAAATGATTCAAATGATTCAAGTGAAGGTGTGTGGAGTTTAAAAACACAGTGGAGCACTTTCTGTATCACCACATGACATCACAAGGTGGAACAGAGTGTTTGCTGTTTGAGAGAAGCCTAAATATGCAGGGTTTGTCTGTTCAAAGTGTGAATGAAGTAAAACACATGTATTTTATTATTTTCATGTATGTATTTTATTTATTTATTATTTTTTTTAAGTATTTTATTTGTATTTATTTATGTTTTTTTTTTTTTATTTATATATTTTTTTAAGTATTTTTTATTTTATTTGTATTTATTATTATTTATTTTGGGAGTTATATTTATTTATATATTGTATTTAAGTATTTTATTATTATATTTATCTTATGTCCCAATGTTTTTCTTGCATTTATTCAGTTACAGGTGTTTTTATATCTTCTGACTGTGAGCGGGGTCGCCTCTCCACAGATCTGACCCGTAACTCGGTCTTGGTAAGTTTAATGCCATTGTGGAACATACAATGAGACAAGCAGAGGCAGAGTGCAAACTTAGTCCTGGTTTAGTCCTGGTTTAGAACTGGTTTAGAACTGGTTGAGTCCTTGTTTAGTCCTGGTTTAGTCCTAATTTAGTCCTGGTTTAGACCTGGTTTAGAACTGGTTTAGAACTGTTTAGAACTGGTTGAGTCCTTGTTAGTCCTGGTTTAGTCCTTTAGTCCTGGTTTAGACCTGGTTAGTCCTGGTTGAGTCCTGGTTTAGACCTGGTTTAGTCCTGGTTCAGTCCTGGTTTAGTCCTAATTTAGTCCTGGTTTAGACCTGGTTGAGTCCTGGTTTAGACCTGGTTTAGTCCTGGTTTAGACCTGGTTTAGTCCTGGTTTAGTCCTGGTTTAGACCTGGTTTAGACCTGGTTTAGTCCTGGTTTAGTCCTGGTTTAGACCTTCTTAAGTCCTGGTTTAGACTGGTTTAGTCCTGGTTTAGACCTCTTTAAGTCCTGGTTCAGTCCTGGTTTAGACCTGGTCCTGGTTTAGTCCTGGTTCAGTCCTGGTTTAGACCTGGTTCAGTCCTGGTTTAGACCTGGTTTAGTCCTGGTTTAGACCTTCTTAAGTCCTGGTTTAGACCTTCTTAAATCCTGGTTTAGTCCTGCTTTAGTCCTGGTTTAGTCCTGGTTTAGACCTGGTTCAGTCCTGGTTTAGACCAGGTTTAGAACTAGTTTAGAACTAGTTTAATCCTGGTTTAGTCCTGGTTTAGTCCTGGTTTAGACCTGGTTTAGTCCTGGTTTAGACCTGGTTTAGACCTTTCAATCCTGGTTTAGACCTGGTTTAGTCCTGGTTTAGACCTGGTTTAGTCCTGGTTTAGTCCTGGTTTAGACCTGGTTTAGACCTGGTTAGTCCTGGTTTAGACCTGGTTTAGTCCTGGTTTAGTCCTGGTTTAGACCTGGTTTAGACCTGGTTTAGTCCTGGTTTAGACCTGTTTAGACCTGGTTTAGACCTGGTTTAGTCCTTCCCCAGATCACTAATACTTCATCAAACTATGAGTCAGATCCATTATATCAAACTCCTGGTTCAGTCGTGGTTTTAGCCGAGTGCTTGAGTCTTTTGGTCCGGTCCTGGTTCAGTCCTGGTTGAGTCCTGGTCCGGTCCTGGTTCAGTCCTGGTTGAGTCCTGGTCCGGTCCTGGTTTGTGGACTTTACATTACCACGTTTAAAGGGAAAACAATGGTGATAAACTTTATATTGGGGGAAAATTTCACGAGTGAAAATTACAGAGGAGATAATTTGCGGTTTTCTTTTATGTTGTTATCTGGGCTCATCTGTGAGTCAAAGTCCAGATCAGATCCAGATGTTCAGACTCAAACACATCTGCTGACTCAAGAGCTATGGGAAAATATATGGATCACACTCACTCAGAGACCTGGGAGAGACCTGGGCAAGACCTGGGCAAGACCTGGTTTAGACCTGGTTTAGACCTGTTTTAGACTTGTTTAGACCTGGTTTAGACCTGGTTTAGACCTGGTTTTAGACTTGTTTTAGACCTGGTTTAGACCTGGTTTAGACCTGGTTTAGACCTGGTTTAGACTTGTTTTAGACTTGGTTTAGACCTGGTTTAGACCTGTTTTAGACTTGTTTTAGACTTGGTTTAGACCTGTTTTAGACCTGTTTTAGACTTGTTTTAGACTTGTTTTAGACCTGGTTTAGACCTGTTTTAGACTTGTTTTAGACTTGGTTTAGACCTGGTTTGGACCTGATTTGCACCTGAGTCAGACCTGTTTTAGACCTTGGTTAGACCTGGTTTTAGACCCGGTGTTAGATTTGGTTTTAGACCTGATTTGGACCTGATTTGGACCTGAGTCAGACCTGGGTTAGACCTGGTTTTAGACCTGGTTTTAGATTTGGTTTTAGACCTGGTTTGGACCTGTTTTAAATCTGGTTTTAGACCTGGTTTTAGACCTGGTTTTAGATCTGGTTTTAGACCTGGGTTAGACCTAAGTTAGACCTGGTTTAGTTCTGATTTGGACCTGAGTTAGACCTGGTTTGGACCTGTTTTAGACCTGGTTTGGACCTGTTTTAGACCTGGTTTGGACCTGTTTTAGACCTGAGTTAGACCTGGTTTTAGACCTGGTTTAGACCTGGTTTTAGATCTGGTTTTAGACCTGGTTTTAGATCTGGTTTTAGACCTGGGTTAGACCTAAGTTAGACCTGGTTTAGTTCTGATTTGGACCTGAGTTAGACCTGGTTTGGACCTGTTTTAGACCTGAGTTAGACCTGGTTTTAGACCTGGGTTAGACCTGGTTTTAGACCTGGGTTAGATCTGATTTATATCTGGCTTAGGTCTGGTTTAGGCCTGATTTAGTCCTTGTATAGACCTGGTTTGGATCTGGTTTAGTCCTGGTATAGTCCTGGTTTAGTCCTTGTTTAGACCTGGC
This sequence comes from Boleophthalmus pectinirostris, assembly GCF_026225935.1. NCBI lineage: Eukaryota > Metazoa > Chordata > Actinopteri > Gobiiformes > Gobiidae > Boleophthalmus > Boleophthalmus pectinirostris. The sequence goes on from NW_026570994.1 coordinate 19,326,808, forward strand.
TCAGTACTGGTTTAGACTTGGCTTAGTCCCGGCTTTACTCTGATTTAGACCTGGTTTAGTCCTGTATGTAGTCCTGGTTTAGTCCTGGTTCAGTCTTAGTTTAAACCTCATTTAGACCTGGTTTTGTCCTGATTTAGTCCTGGTTTAGATCCTAGTTCGATCCTTCCAAATACTGAAGGATTTTAGATCTTGTTTAGACCTGTTTTTTCTCAAAACGGAATCACAAATATTTACTTTGTGTTTCACTTGAATTATATTTTTAATAAAAACTTAAGCTTTTTTGTGTTTATAGTAAAACTCCGTCTCCATGTATTTCTCATTATCAGCTCAAAATGATTCACACTGTTTTTTTTTTTTTTTGCTGACTATTCTTGGCTCTGTTTCTCTCCCTCCTTTCTCCTTTCTCCTTTTCTCTCTTCTATCTTTTCTCACCACAGCTCAGTGATTCAGTGTCTCTTTTTCAGATCTGTTCAGTTTCAAACGTGTTGGAACCAAAATGGAGTCTGCAGAATCCTGATTCCCGCTTCAGTCAAACACACGAGAAACTAGAGAAATAAGAGAGATGAGTATTTTCTTTACCGGAATCTCACGGTAAATGTCTAAATTAAAACTCTATCCGCTTCGTTGTTTTTATTTCTGCATTTAATTCATCAAAAAGTGGTGTAATTTGGTGTTTATTGATTCTTTGCAGCTGATGTCAAGTTAAGATTCCCTCGGGGGGTGAAGCTAACCAGAGGCACTGCCCCGTCTGAAGCTCTAAAAAAAAACAAAATAAAGCTCAGGTTAAAGTCTGGTTTAGTTGAATCCGTGTATCATTCGTTCATTCGTTTTTCAAAATAAAACCAAAAATAAGAAAACGAAAAAACAATAATTTTCTTCATTATTTGTCTCAACAGATAATGATTTGTTTATTCAGTTTTTGATTTTCGGACTAAAATGGGATTAAATCAGGACTAAAACAAGACTAAATCAGGACTAAACTGGTCTCAGTCCTGGTCCTGGTCCTGGTCCTGGTCCTGGTCCTGGTCCTGGTCCTGGTCTCAGTCCTGATCACCCAACAGTCTATGCAGGCGGACCTCCGGGCCCGTCCCGACACTCAGTCCTGGTTCAGTCCTGGTTTAGTCCTGGTTTAGTCCTGTTTTAGTCCTGTTTTAGTCCTGGTTCAGTCCTGCTTAAGTCCTGGTTCAGTTCTGTTTTAGTCCTGGTTCAGTTCTGTTTTAGTCCTGGTTCAGTCCTGCTTAAGTCCTGGTTCAGTTCTGTTTTAGTCCTGGTTCAGTTCTGTTTTAGTCCTAGTTTAGTCCTGTTTTAGTCCTGGTTCGGTCCTGTTTTAGTCCTGGTTCAGTTCTGTTTTAGTCCTAGTTTAGTCCTGTTTTAGTCCTGGTTCAGTCCTGTTTTAGTCCTGGTTCAGTCCTGTTTTAGTCCTGGTTCAGTTCCTGTTTTAGTCCTGGTTCAGTTCTGTTTTAGTCCTGGTTCAGTCCTGTTTTAGTCCTGGTTTAGTCCTGGTTCAGTTCTGTTTTAGTCCTAGTTTAGTCCTGTTTTAGTCCTGGTTCGGTCCTGTTTTAGTCCTGGTTCAGTCCTGTTTTAGTCCTGGTTCAGTCCTGTTTTAGTCCTGGTTCAGTCCTGTTTTAGTCTTGGTTCACTTCTGTTTTAGTCCTGGTTCAGTCCTGTTTCAGTCTTGGTTTAGTCCTGGTTCAGTCCTGTTTTAGTCCTGGTTTAGTCCTGGTTCAGTTCTGTTTTAGTCCTGTTTAAGTCCTGGTTCAGTCCTGTTTTAGTCCTGGTTTAGTCCTGGTTCAGTTCTGTTTTAGTCCTGGTTTAGTCCTGGTTCAGTCCTGTTTTAGTCCTGGTTTAGTCCTGGTTCAGTTCTGTTTTAGTCCTGGTTTAGTCCTGGTTCAGTTCTGTTTTAGTCCTGTTTTAGTCCTGGTTCAGTCCTGTTTTAGTCCTGGTTTAGTCCTGGTTCAGTCCTGGTTCAGTCCTGTTTTAGTCCTGTTTTAGTCCTGTTTTAGTCCTGGTTTAGTCCTGTTTTAGTCCTGTTTTAGTCCTGTTTTAGTCCTGGTTCAGTTCTATTTTAGTCCTGGTTTAGTCCTGGTTCAGTTCTATTTTAGTCCTGTTTTAGTCCTGGTTCAGTTCGGCATCACAGTTCAAGTCACGTGAACAGGAAACGGCCGTTATCCGTTTTTTCCATTTTTCATTTAAACACAAAATGGAAAACTTATTATCCGTTTTTTTTTTTCACTTTGGTTTTGGAGACAAATAATGAAGAAAACTGTTATTTTTTCGTTTTCTTATTTTTGCTTTTATATTGAAAAAGGACTGAACGAACGACACACAGATTATACGGCGATAAAGTTTTGATACGTTTCAGTGTAAAGTTCGAACAGGAGGATGGACTAGAGTCACAGGGTCGGAGGGAGGAGGAGCTGACGCAGGCTCCTGGGGAATCGAAGGCGTGGCTGAGACGAGCCGTAGTTTGGCTGGAGAGGAGGTTGAGGCGTGGTCCAGCTCCTGAATCTCACTTTATCATCATTTAGAGCTGGAGTCATCATCATTTAACTCCACTTCATCTGGATCTCACTCATCTCTCACTGAAAGAGATCGGAAAACACAGAGCGTTTTGACAAATATTTGGATCTGATTGAATTGAATTAAGAGAAAAGCGCAGCCCCTGTTCACAAACGCACAAAGCGATTTTACCTTCTGCACGTTTTTTACTCAATCGTGTCCTGTAGTACCTTCAGTATTGACACTAAAATAAGCGAGTTTCAGCTGACGTCATTGTTATTAAAAGCCCGCGTTGCTGCTGGGAAATATTTTGGTCGGAGTCAAGAAACACGGTAGCGTCAAACACAGTGCGTAACCTCATGTATTTATCCCCGATAATGGTAAATTCCTGCTGCATTATCGGATGCACAAATAGAAGCACGGAAGAAGGAAAATGTCTTTTTCGTATTCTGAGTGAAAAGAACCGCTAACGGTGAATTAAACGACTTTCAAACATCCGCAGAGCAAACGTAGAAGATCCTAACAAACCATGGACTCCAACAAGTTCAACAACACATCGAGACTCTTGGAGGTTTTCATCTTTTCTGCTGTGAATGGCCCAGGAGTTTCCACCAAGTCATTGTGGATGTCGCCCAAGTGAATATTTGTCCAGGTAGTTGGTGATTCTGACCAGAAGTTTGGTTTGGTCCAACCTTTTGTCAGGGTTGAAAAGGGTGATTTGTCGTCCGTCGATGCTCTTGACCAATTTCTGGTCAAATGGTCTTGGGTCCTCTGCCGTTCGAGTGGATAAATAACCGGGATCTTTCTCGCTCCGTCCATCATGTTGAATTAGTGAGTGTGTTTACATGCACATCAATAACCCGGTTATGATCCATGTCCCGGTTCTGTCAGTGTTCGTGTTACTGTGTTTACATGTGCGCTGAGAAACCGGGACACTCATATCCGCGTGTACATGATCAAATGGAGTGTCCCGGTTTCTTGACATAATCTTACAAATGCGCAGGCGCAAAAATTAACTTAAATCAATTTCATAAACCAGGAAAAATACAAACCGCGAGCTCCTTTAGCATAAGAAGCTAAGGAGCTACGAGATCTCCCACAATCCACTGCGCAGATTCTTCATTAAAATCTTCTGCATAAATAAACTCAACTTTACAACATATAAACCATAAACACTATAGACACATCAGCCTGTTTGATCAGATCATTCAGCTCTGATCACATTTGTTTACGTTTTACAGAAACGAAACTTAAGACCTTTTGGCTAATTAGCATAAACTGTTAGCGGCGATAAAAACAACTCGCTCCTTGTGCCGCTGATGTGATCAGTTTCTTTTGGACTAAATGACACGACTCTGTGGATTATGTGTGTTATTTCTGTGACAGAAGAGGTGCTGATGATGGTGAGTCTGTTCTGTGTGTGTGTTGTACAGGAGATAGTTCATGTTTTAACTTTTCAGCGTCACACGAGTGCAAATTGTTCGTGTGCAGGTTTAGCGCAGCTCTTAATTTTACAGTCATTTCACTCGTTTGGTCAATTTATTTATATTGATCAATTTATTTATGTCACTACTGTTGTGGTGAAAGACTGGAAAGTGTCTTTTGGACGCATGCGACTCAACTTTATGTTGCACTAACCGGGATACTGCGTTTACATGACACAAGTATCCCGGTTACTATCGGAATAAACCAGCTACAGTAACTCGGTTTCTAATAACCAGGACACTACCAGAACCGGGATACTGAAACCGGGTTACTGCGTTTACATGCACCATCAAGAAACCGGGATACTCAAAAAACCCGATCATAACCGGGTTATTGATGTGCATGTAAACACACTCAGTGTTTCTTGCCGCCGACCAAAATAATTCCCAGCATGCAACGCGCGCTTTTGTCAACAATGAAACTCGCGTACATGCAGTATCCCGAGTACTGACATAACCGGGATACTGACGTGCATGTAAACACACTCACTGAAAGAGATCGGAAAACACAGAGCGTTTTGACGAATATCTGGATCTGATTAAATCGAGGTGAGAGAAAAGCACAAAGCGATTTTACCTTCTGCACGTTTTTCACTAAATCATCCTGTGGCACCTTTAGTATTGACACTAAAATAGTCTGAAATACGTTTATGTTTGGTTTTATTCGTTTGAGTTTCCACACAAACCTCAGTGCTGCGACGTGATTGGTCCACAAGATTAACCGTACAGCGGGCGCACGCCAAGATAGACTCTGGTGAGTTTATGAACTAAAAAAATTCACGAAAATCCATCTCGTTGTGCACAATTAAATTACATCCTTCCATTTTGATCACAATATTCTGAAAGAAAGAAACATTAAAACTCTTCAGAAATCTGTTTTTGTGCTATTGTTACTGTATGTTTATCTTACAGCCATTTAGAATCATTTGCCCAGAGGGTAGACCCGGCCCAGACCTGGTACAGACCCGGTCCAGACCTGGTTAAGTCCTTGTTTGGTCAAATGCTCCAGTGAGTAATGGTACAGATGTGTTGATGACTCCTCTGTTAAATATTCTGTTTCTTAGAGATGGAGATTTGACTCATGGTCTGATTAAGTGTCTGAGGTCTAAACAAGATCTAAACCAGGTCCTGACCGGGTCCAGACTAATCAATCATTACTTTGGATTTATTTAGAAGCGCAAAAATCTGTTTCTAAAGCTCTTTCATGGAAAAAAGGCCAAATCTAAACCAGGTCTAAACCAGATCTTAACAATTTCTGAACCAGGACTAAACCATTTAAATGACATAAACTCCAAGAAGAAAAGTGACATGATGCATCTTTAAAGGTTCAACATTACACAAAATTGATTCTTTTGAGCTTTTAGTCATGTTATAATGTTGTTTACTCCTCAGAAACAGACCTGGACTTGTGTTTTGTTTCATTCACACGTCAGATTTATTCAAAACCAATGATTTGTCCAAGAAACCAAGAAATTTCCCAATTTGATCTACACCAGGACTAAAGTAAAACTAAACCAGGACTGAAACAGGACTATTGCAATTTTTGACTAATCTGATCCACGCAAACAGTAAAGAGAAGCAAAAACTGTCATTTGTTTAGTCAAAATACAAAAAACTTGTTTGCAAATGACCATAAAGCAAAAATATGTCCCTCACAAGAAAAGCTCCTGTTCAGACTTAAAGCTCAAATTGGATTTTTTTGTGAAATCAGATTTTTTTTTTTTTTGCAAGGTTGTTCACATTTCCAATTAAATGTGACTTGTATGTGACTCCAGTGTGAACATTAAACGCCTCAGAAGTGTCCCACATGTGACACTGGAGACACGACGACGTCTCACACAGCGAGTGTGTTCAGTTTTTACCGAAGTCGCCTAAACATGGACCATGGATCTGTTCAAATAACTGGAGGCTGTTGCTGCTTGTATCTGCCTCCAGTTGACGTGAAAAAATCCCCCAGGCCGAGAGGATTTTTCTCATACAATAAAACACGATGACGTCACGTCAGCCATTTCAGAAGGAAAAAAGCGTCTGTATCAACAAGTCGTTGTCGGGCAGTGGCAGCAACCAGAGGTGGGACCAAGACGTTGTTTTGCAAGTCTCGAGTGAGTCTCAAGTCTTTGACCTCAAGTCCAAGTCAAGTCCCAAGTCAAATACAGGCAAGTCCAAGTCGAGTCTCGAGTCACTGGCCCATAAGTCCAAGTCAAGTCCAAGTCGTCTGCTTTGAGCTTCAAGTCATTTCAAGTCTTTAAACCAAAGCTTAGATTTTTGCAATTTATATGAATTTTAAATTAAATTGTACATATGTGTATCTACACATGGGCCTGTCAGGTCTGTCTGTTTCCTCCTCCGCCAGTGAACCCAACTCACAACCAGGTGGTGATCAGCTGACAGCTCAGCCCCTCTCTTCACCCGAGTGTCCAAGACGGAGGTCAGATGACACGACTACAAAGTCGATCATCGATGATGATCCTCCAGCCCTGGTCGTCCTGGTGCCACTGATGGACGCCCTTGTGCTCGTACATATTTGTTATGGACAAACTGTGACTAGCACAGAAGTCCAATAACAAAACACCGCTCGGGTTCAGATGAGGGAGGACGTTCCTCCCGATCACCCCTCTCCAAGTGTCACTGTCGTTGCCCATGTGGGCGTTGAAGTCCCCCAGGAGAACAACGAAGTCCCCGGTTGGTGCACCGTCTAGTACCCCTCCCAGGGACTCCAAGAAGGCCGGGTACTCTGCACTGCCGGGTGCTCTGCACTGCCGGGTGCTCTGCACTGCCGGGTGCTCTGCACTGCCGGGTGCTCTGCACTGCCGGGTGCTCTGCACTGCTCTTCGGCCCACAGTGAGAGACTTGTCCCTGACCTGAAGACGCAGGGACGTGACCCTCTCGTTCACCGAGGTGAACTCCAACACACAGCGGCTGAGCTGTGGGGCAATGAGCCCAACACCAGCCCGCTGCCCCCCCCCGCACCAGCCCGCCCCCCCCCCCCCCGCACCAGCCCCCGCAGTAGTAATATATGAGTATTTTATAGAATATATAGAAAGATTTCAGATTTAAAAGTTCTTCTCAAGTCCAAGTCGAGTCCCAAGTCTTAGTCCATTTTATCAAGTCAAGTCTCAAGTCCTAAAAATAGTGACTCAAGTCTGACTCGAGTCCAAGTCACGACGTACAGGTCTCCACCTCTGGCAGCAACATCTGTAGAAAGGAAAATGTGGAGTTTAGACTGACACGGAGTTTAGACACAATGTTCATCTGACGAGAAGAACGTTTGTGTACATTTGTGACGTTCAGACTGAAGTCGCGTGTCAAAAGATCAGATATGTGTCGGGTTTAGGAGCACATATCCAAGTGTCCTGGGTCACATTTGGAAAAAAAAATCACATCTGTGTCATTAAAAGATCAAAAACTGGTCACATCGGGGTCAAAAAGTTAGATTTAGTCACTTTTGGCTGCAGTCTGAACGTCAAAATTTAATTAAAACTAACCCGGGTATGTCTCAGCTTAGAAGTTTGTAAATCTGGTCACTCTAACAAACACTTGTGCGTTAAACATGTGTGAATGAAACAAAAAAAAACACAACTCCAGATCTGGAAACATTAAAACATAAATCAGAAAACAAAAACGTGATGTGGGTCCTTTAAGTTTGCTCCGTGGGTGATGTGAGTTCAGCGTTTTACGATCCATAACAGGATAATACGGCTACACGTTTCACTAGTTTTAAATCTCCTCGTAAATCCAAACCACATTTGTAAGTCTCATTGTTTCCCTCTCGTGATAAAAATATCCTCGGTTTTCGCATCTGAGTCGAGTTAAAATGAGCTAATGCTACGGCTCGGTCAGGGTAAGTCCGCGCTGTCTTTGCTGACCGTCGCGTGTTTGCTTTGTGAAGTTAAACTCGCTCCACGTTTCTGCAATAATAAGCCTCTGTCAATCACGCGGACGATCCCGATGCATGCTGGGAGATGAAGTCCTGTGGGGAATCTGTGGAATACGTAGAGATTTGGAGGTTTGTGGAGCGCAGTTTGGACTAAAATAAAGCGGGACCGGGTTTTTTGTCCACCTACTGTTATGTGTCATATTGTTTAGTCCTGGTTTAGTCCTGGTTTAGACCTGGTTTAGACCTGGTTTAGTCCTGGTTTTAGTTCTGGTTTTAGTTCTGGTTTTAGTCCTGGTTTAGTCATGTTTTAGTCCTGGTTTTAGTTCTGGGTTTAGACCTGGTTTAGACTTGGTTTAGTCCTGATTTTAGACCTGGTTTAAACCTAGTTTAGTCCTGGTTTTAGTCCTGGTTTTAGACCTGGTTTTAGTCCTGGTTTTAGACCTGGTTTAGACCTAGTTCAGTCCTGGTTTTAGTCCTAGTTTTAGTCTTGATTTAGTCCTGGTTTAGTCCTGGTTTTAGTCCTGGTTTAGTCCTGGTTTAGTCTTAGACCTGGTTTAGTCCTGGTTTAGTCCTGGTTTTAGTCCTGGTTTAGTCCTGGTTTTAGTTCCTGGTTTTAGTCTTGTTTATTTAGTCCTGGTTTAGTTTTAGTCCTGGTTTAGTCCTGGTTTAGTCCTGGTTTTAGTCCTGGTTTGGTCCTGGTTTTAGTTCTGGTTTTAGTCCTGGGTTTAGACCTGGTTTAGACTTGGTTTAGTCCTGGTTTAGACCTGGTTTTAGTTCTGGTTTTAGTCTGGTTTTAGTCTGGTTTTTAGTCCTGGTTTAGTCCTGGTTTTAGTCCTGGTTTTAGTCCTGGTTTTAGTCCTGGTTTAGTCCTGGTTTTAGTCCTGGTTTAGTCTGGTTTTAGTTCTGGTTTTAGTCCTGGTTTAGACCTGGTTTAGACTTGGTTTTAGTCCTGGTTTAGACCTGGTTTAGTCCTGGTTTTAGACCTGGATTAGTCCTGGTTTAGTCCTGGTTTTAGTTCTGGTTTTAGTCCTGGTTTTAGTTTAGACTTGGTTTTAGTCCTGGTTTAGTCCTGGTTTTAGTTCTGGTTTTAGTCCTGGTTTTAGTCTTGATTTAGTCCTGGTTTAGTCCTGGTTTTAGTCCTGGTCTTAGACCTGGTTTTAGTTCTGTGTTTAGACCTGGTTTAGACTTGGTTTAGTCCTGGTTTTAGTCCTGGTTTAGTTCTGGTTTTAGTTCTGGTTTTAGTCTTGATTTAGTCCTGGTTTAGTTCTGGTTTTAGTCCTGGTTTAGTTCTGGTTTTAGTTCTGGTTTTAGTCCTGGTTTAGACCTGGTTTTAGACCTGGATTTAGTTCTGGGTTTAGACTTGGTTTAGTCCTGATTTTAGACCTGGTTTAGACCTAGTTCAGTCCTGGTTTTAGTTCTGGTTTTAGTCCTGGTTTTAGTCTTGGTTTTAGTCTTGGTTTTAGACCTGGTTTTAGTCCTGGTTTAGTCCTGGTTTTAGTCCAGTTTTAGTTTTAGTCCTGGTTTAGTCCTGGTTTAGTCCTGGTTTTAGTCCTAGTTTTTAGTCCTTTTAGTCCTGGTTTAGTCCTGGTTTAGTCCTGTTTAGTCCTTTAGTCCTGGTTTTAGTCCTGGTTTAGTCCTGGTTTTAGTCCTGGTTTAGTTTAGTCCTGGTTTAGTCCTGGGTTTTAGTCCTGGTTTTAGTCCTGGTTTAGTCCTGGTTTTAGTCCTGGTTTAGTCCTGGTTTAGTCCTGGTTTTAGTCCTGGTTTTAGTCCTGGTTTTAGACCTGGTTTTAGTCCTAGTTTAGGACTGTTAAGCAAAGACCCGTCAGGACTAACGTGTGAGTCGTATAGTCACATTTTCTTTGTGTTTTGGTCGTTTTTAAGCAGATTTTGTTGTATTTTACCTGAACAAATGACGGTTCTGTGTCTCTTTACTGTTGGCAGGGATCAGGTCAAAAACAGGACACGTGGGACATTCCGTGTATATATATATATATATATATATATAAAAATAAATATATGTATAAATCCAGGGGTGTAGTGGGTGTCGTACGTGGGTTCGCTGTTCACCCACTTCTCCCAATGTGAGATATAAAAAAATTAAAAAATATAAAATAGTTACAACTTATAAATGTCAAACTAGAGCTACAGGTAATGATAAAAACAGTGAGGGACCGGGACTGAACCAGGACTAAAACAGGACTAAAACAGGACTGAACCAGGACTAAAACAGGACTAAAACAGGACTAAAACAGGACTGAACCAGGACTGAACCAGGACTAAAACAGGACTAAAACAGGAACTGAACCAGGACTAAAAACAGGACTGAACCAGGACTGAACCAGGACTAAAACAGGACTAAAACAGGACTGAACAGGACTAAAACAGGACTAAAACAAAACTGAACCAGGACTAAAAACAGGACTAAACAAAAACTGAACCAGGACTAAAACAAACAGGACTGAACCAGGACTAAACAGGACTAAAACAGGACTGAACCAGGACTAAAACAGGACTAAAACAGGACTGAAACCAGGACTAAACAGGACAAAACAGGACTGGACTAAAACAGGACTGAACCAGGACTGAACCAGGACTAAAACAGGACTAAAACAAAACTGAACCAGGACTAAAACAGGACTAAAACAGGACTGAACCAGGGCTGAACCAGGACTAAAACAAGACTGAACCAGGACTAATACAGGACTAAAACAAAACTGAACCAGGACTAAAACAGGACTAAAACAAAACTGAACCAGGACTAAAACAGGACTAAAACAGGACTGAACCAGGACTGAAACAGGACTAAAACAGGACTGAACCAGGACTAAACTAACAACTAAACAGGACTAAAACAGGACAAAAAACTAAAGGACTGAACCAACAAAGACTGAAAAACCAGGACTAAAACAGGACTAAAACAAAACTGAACCAGGACAAAAACAGGACTAAAAACAGGACTGAACCAGGACTGAACCAGGACTAAAACAGGACTAAAACAGGACTGAACCAGGACTGAACCAGGACTAAAATAGATATACCCGATCACGCTTTGCGGAACCCTGCTCCACGGGCTCGGGGTTCTCTCTCTCTCGCTCTCAAGTCCAAGATCAGTTCTGATTTAGACCTGGTTCAGTCCTTGTTTACAGGTAGTTTAGTCCTGTTTTAGTCTTGCTTTAGTCCTGGTTCAGTCCTGGTTCAGAAACACAATATCAACACTGTATCATCACATTAAACGAAACGATATATCGATATTTTGATATTTTTGCACAGCCTTAGTGTAGATCATTTTAAATTACAATATTGATCTGAAACAACTTAATAAAAGAAACAAATGTAAACAAATGAATTGAATACAGGAGAATAAAAATTACTCAAACACGCGTGAATAACTCTAAATACAACTCCAGGAAACAACTAAAACATGGTTAAAAGCCTCGAAAAATCAATTTTGCGTTTGATGCTTCGCCGTGACGTTACGCTCGGGGGTGTTCTACGTGCAAGTGTATTTCAAAATGTTCCTCGGTTTTTGTAGAGACACAAGAAAACTCACGAAAATCATCTCGTCTGTTGTAGTTCCAGCTCAAAGTTCCAGCTCTTTTTGGTCAGATTGTGTTAAAATAAACGTCAGATTAAAGCCTAACAAAGCCTCAGACAGAGCAGTGCCTCCAGTTAGCGTCAAATCTCCATAGAAATGTTGATGAAATTACTTAAAACGCGAAAATATTTACGACGAACTCGACGCAAACGTACAAATATCACTAAATGAGTTTGCGTGGACAGATCCGACCGTAGTTCCAGATGTTTCCTCCAGGGACCAGCTCGGGGTCCTGGGGTCGGTCTGGTCTGGTCTAGTCCTCGTCTGGCCCTGGTTTAGTCCGGGTCTGGTCCTGGTCTGGAGGTATGTTTTGTGAATGAGGTGATTGTGTTTCTAAAGCCGCAGCTGGACTCAGACTTCTGTTTCTAAAAGTCAAAAAAAAAAAATTAAATCCACAAATGTTTTACAAATGATGAGGTTTTTTTTAGGACTTAACCAGGACTAAACCAGATCTAAATCCAACTAAACCACAACATCTGGGAGGGCATCTGACGCATAAGGACAGACGAGGATCAAATACCTTTTACTTCTAGTCCTGGTTCAGTTCTGGTTTAGTTCAGGGGTTAGATTCTAGTCCTGCATTAGCCCTGGTTTAATTCTAATTTAGTCCTGGTTTAGACCTGGTTTAGACCTAGTTTAGTTCTGGTTTAGTCCTTGTTTAGACCTAGTTAAATCCTGGTTTAGACCCAATTTAGTCCTAATTTAGACCTTCTTCACTCCTGGTTTAATCCTAGTTTAGACTTGATTTAGACCTGGTTTAGACCGGTTTAGTCCTGATTTAAACCTGATTTAGGCCTGTTTTGACCTGGTTTAGACCTGTCTTAGTTCTGGTTTAGTCCTTGTTTAGCTGCGATTTAGATCCTGGTTTGGTCTTGATTTAGTCCTGGTTTAATCCTAGTTTAGACCTGATTTAGTCCTGGTTTAGACCTGATTTAGGCCTGGTTTAGACCTGTCTTAGTTCTTGTTTAGTCCTGGTTTAGACCTGGTTTAGTCCTGATTTAAACCTGATTTAGGTCATGGTTTGGTCCTGGTTTAGTCCTTGTTTAGATCCTGGTTGAATGTTGGTTTAGTCTTGGTTTAGTCCTGATTTAGTCCTTGTTTAGCCCTAGTTTAGATCTTGGCTTGGTCCTGGTTTAGACTTGGTTTAGTCCTGGTTTAGCTGTGATTTAGTCCCTGATTTAGTCTCTTAAACTGGTCTTTTCTGCTGCTCTTCACCTTGACCCATTTCCACAGCTGTTTTTCATTGTGAGTTTCCCATTTGTTTGACCTGTAGCCTCCTCCTCTCCTCCTCTCTCCTCTCCTCCTTCCTCTCTCCTCTCCTCTCCTCTCCTCCTCCTCCTCTCTCCTCCTCTCTTCTCTCTCCTCCTCCTCCTCTCTCTCCTCCCTCCTCCTCCTTCCTCCTCCTCTCCTCTCTCCTCCTCCTCCTCCTCCTCCTCCTCTCCTCCTCCTCTCCTCCTCCTCCTCTCCTCTCCTCCTCCTCTCTCCTCCTCTCACTCCCTCCTCCTCCTCCTCCTCCTCCTCCTCCTCCTCTCCTCCTCCTCCTCTCCTCCCTCCTCCTCCTCCTCCTCTCCTCTCTCCTCTCCTCCTCCCTCCTCCTCTCCTCCTCCTCCTCTCTCCTCTCCTCCTCCTCTCTCCTCCTCCTCCTCTCTCTCTCCTCCTCTCCTCCTCCTCCTCTTCCTCCTCTTCCTCCTCCTCTCCTCCTCTCTCCTCCTCCTCCTCTCCTCTCCTCCTCCTCCTCTCCTCTCCTCCCTCTCCTCTCCTCCTCTCCTCCTCCTCTTCCTCCTCCTCTTCATCCTCCTCTTCTCCTCTCCTCCTCCTCTTCCTCCTCCTCTCTCTCCTCCTCCTCCTCCTCCTCTCTCTCCTCCTCCTCCTCCTCTCCCTCCTCCTCCACCTCTCCTCCCCTCCTCTCCTCCTCTTCCTCCTTTCCTTCCTCTCCTCTCTCTCCTCCCTCCTCTCTCTCTCTCCTCCTCTCCCTCTCCTCTCTCCTCCTCCCCTCCTCCTCTTCCTCTCCTCTCCTCTTCTCCTCCTCCTCTCTTCTCCTCCTCCCCTCCCTCCTCTCCTCTCCTCCTCCTCCTCCTCCTCTTCCTCCTCCTTCCTCCCCCTCTCCTCTCTTCCTTCTCCTCCTCTCCTCTCCTCTCCTCTCCTCGCCTCTCCTCCTCCTCCTCCTCCTCCCTCCTC
>NW_026570994.1:19342485-19349985 GCF_026225935.1 Boleophthalmus pectinirostris
CGTCACAATTAGCTCGATTAGCTTAGCGTTTAGCACTAGCCTAGCGTGTCATTAGCTCCGGGTTCATTTGCGCGGCATGTCGTCTGTAGCCGCTAACCCGCTAACCTCCACATTCCGGGCTCCGCTCTGTTTTTAAGGCGCGTTTTGACACCTGCGCCAGATGTTTCCTCTCCACGTGGACTCCACACTTGTTAAATTAGCTGTTTGACGCATGGCTCGCCGCGCCGCGCTTTCCATATTTATGAATGAATACATTGTGTTCGAGTTAGCGCGGCTCAAACGGGAATAATAGCCCAACTGTTTGAATAAACTGTCCGCGCTTTAAAGGTCGGTTTATTCTCACAGTTTTCAACCGTGTTATAATATTTCCTCTTCCCACTGGCAATCCAAAAGTGCTCCTCTGTGTTTTTTATTTTTTTTATTTATTTTATTTAATGTATTGATTTTTATTTTTTTTTTATTTTTTTTATTGATTTTTTTAAATTAATTTATTTTTTTTTGTGTGCCGTCTTTATCATTATTATTATTTTGTACCATTGTTAGGAACTCGAGTCAGACTTGAGTCACTATTTTTAGGACTTTGACTTGATAAAATTAACTAAGACTTGGGACTTGACTCGGACTCCTGAAGAACACTTTTAAATCTGAATTCTTTCTATTCTGAGTGTAATGATTCACTCTAAAATCTTGTCAAAACATTTAAAAAGGAAAAATTAACATTTCTACAACTCTTAAATAATCTATAAATACTCATAAATAAATATAATATGATTTTTTAAGTACAATTTTGTTTAAAAGTCATATAAATTGCACAAATCTAAGCTCGATTTGGTACTTTGGTTTACAGACTTGAAATGACTTGAAGCTCAAAGCAGACGACTTGACTTACTTGGGACTTTGTATTTGATTTAGTTTTAGACTTGGTTTAGTCCTGGTTTTAGTCCTGATTTTAGTTTTTGATTTAGTCCTGGTTTTGGACCTGGTTTAGACTAATTTAGTTCTGGTTTAGTCCCTGGATTAGACCTGGTTAGTCCTGGTTTAGTCTTGATTTAGTCCTGGTTTTAGTCCGGTTTGACTGGTTTTGGCCTGGTTTAGTCCTGGATTAGTCCTGGTTAGACTGGTTTGGTCCTGGTTTTAGTCTTGATTTAGTCCTGGTTTAGTCTTGGTTTAGAGAGTTGGTTTCTGGTTTAGTCCTGGTTTAGACCGATTTTGACTAGCCTGTTTGATGGCTTGACTCGGAGAGGCCTGTGACTTGAAAAGACTTGAAAGCACTTTTAAATCTGAATTCCTTCTATTCTGAGCGTAATGATTCTATTCTATAATCTTGTCAAGACATTTAAAAAGGAAAAAATTTAAATTTCTACAGCTCTTATATAATCTATAAATACTAATAAACAAAAATTAAATAAGTAAATTTAGTTTAAAAATCATAGAAATTGCAAAAATCTAAGGTATATTTGGTGCTTTGGTTTAAAGACTTGAAATGAGCTTTAAGCAGACGACTTGGACTTGACTTGGACTTGACTTGGACTCATGGGTCAGTGACTCGAGACTCGACTTGGACTTGCCTGTATTTGACTTGGGACTTGACTCGGACTTGAGGTCAAAGACTTGAGACTTACTTGTATGACCACAAACGAAAAAATAAAATAAAAAATCCTTACATTTTTTTCATTCTCATTGTGGTTTATTTTGTATGATCATAAACGATGAACTTTTGTGAGTTTTGTTTACCATAAAAAAAAAAAAAAAATTGGCATCATAACAAGTATAATATATAAATAACAATGTCTCTATAGCCTGTCTGTAGCCGGTGGGCAGCTCTAATACAGATTTGATATGATCTCGCGGCCAATATAATTATATCATGGGCCAAATTTAGCCCCCGGGCCTGAGTTTGACATGTCTGACCTACAGTATTTTTTTTTGTAGTTTCTTCATCACAAACAGACCTGGAGATGTGTTTTGTTTTATTCACACACGTTTAACACACAAGCTGCAGATTTAGGCTTTAGAGTTTTTCTCTCAAACTGAAAACACTCCGTTCCACCTTGTGATGTCATTTGGTACTGATTTTAAATAAATAAATCTTCACTAGAAATAGTTGTAGTAGTAGTAGTAGTAGTAGTAGTAGTAGTAACAGTAGTAGTTGTAGTAGTTGTAGTAAGTAGTAGTAGTAGTTGTAGTAGTAGTAACAGTAGTAGAAGTAGTAGTAGTAGTAGTAGAGTAGTAGTTGTAGTAGTAAGTAGTAGTAGTAGTATAATAGTAGTAAGTAGTAGCGTAGTAGTAGAAAGTTTAGTAGTAGTTGTGTGTTGTAGTAGTGTAGTAGTTAGTAGTGTATAGTAGTGTAGTAGTAGTAGTAGTAGTAGTAGTAGTAGTTGTAGTAGTAGTAGTAGTAGTTAGTAGTAGCAGTAGTAGTAGCAGTAGTAGTAGTAGTAGAGTAGTAGTAATGCAGCAGTAGTAGTACTAGTAGTAGTCATTGTAGTAGTAGTAGTAGTAGTATAGTAGTAGTAGTAGTAGTAGTAGTAGTAGTAGTAGCAGCAGTTATAATGCCTCTTTACTTGAGTACAACAACCACCACTAGTACTACTACTGCTTCTACTACTGCTTCTACTGCTTCTAACAACTGCACCAAAACTACTAGTACTACATTTACTAGTACTAGTAGTAGTAGCAGTAGCAGTAACTACTACTACGTGTCAGTTTTGAGTACTATAAAAACCTTTAAACAAGTGGAATGACCAGAAGTCTTGTATAAAACCTCTCGATGTCCTTGCAGTGACCTGTTCAGCACAAACTCACTTCTACATATTGAACTCATACACAAACACTACAGATAAGCCCGTAATATCCTCCATAAAACTGCAGTAGTCGGTGTAGTAGTACTACATATGGTCTTCGTATAGACTTGGACCTGGGCCCGAGGATTCAGGCCAGATCTAAACAAAATCCATAGGAAAGACTGGACCAGGACTGGACCAGGACCAGGACCAGGACTGTATGAGACAGATACTACAGTTCAACACATCATCACCTCCAAGGTCAAATTTATCACGTTTTTATGAAGTAGTAGTAGTAGTAGTAGTAGAAGTAGTACTCGTCATAGGCAGTTATACTATTATACAATTAGCTGTAGCAAAAAAGTAGTAATAGTATTAATTAATCAAATGAAATAAATGTTGTAGTAGTGAGTGTAGTCGTAGTAGTTTAAGGAAAGCAGTTATTGTAGTTATAGTATTTGGTTTGTAAGTCTAGTAGTTAGAAGTAGTAGTAGTAGTTGCAGTACTATAGATCTAGGCATTATAGTTGCAACCACTATAATACAGAAGCTACTACTACACAAACATAGGATAGTAGTAGTAATAGTAAATGTAGTACTAGTAGTTTTGGTGCAGTTGTTAGAAGTAGTATAAGTAGTAGTAGTAGAATCAGTAGTAGTACTAGTGGTGGTTGTAGTACTCTAGTAAAGAGGCATTATAACTGCTGCTACTACCACCACTACTACAACTACTACTGCTACTGCTATTACTTCCACTATAACTGCTACTACTGCGACTGCTACTACTGCTACTACTACTACTATTACTGCTAGTTCCACTACTACTACTACTACTACTACTACTACTACTATGACTACCTACTATACTACTACTACTATACTACAACTACTACTGCTACTACTACTACTACTGCTACTACTACTACTATTACTACTACTACAACTGCTATTATTACTGCTACTACACTACTACTGCTACTACTACTACTATTTCCACTACTACTACTACTACTACTACTACAACTGCTATTACTACTACTATTACACTACTACTACTATTACTGCTACTACAACTGCTATTATTACTACTACTACAACTACTGCCACTACTGCTACTACAACTACTACTACTGCTACTACTATTACTGCTACTACACCAACAACTACTACTACAACTACTAAACTACTACTCTACTACTACTACTAACTACTACTACTACTACTACTACTAATACTACTACTACTACTACTAACTACTACTAACTACTACTACTACTATTACTACACACTACTACTACTACTACTACAACTACTACAACTACACTACTACTACTACTTACTACTATAGTACTAATACTACAACAACAACAACTACTACTACTACTACTAATTACTAGGGTAGAACCAAAACTACAAACCTAATACTATAACTACTACAACTTTTTCTCGCAACTACTACTGACCTACTACCACTACTAAAACTATTACTTCTACTCCTACTCCTTTTACTACTACTACTACTGCTACTGCCTGTTCCCTGTGTTTGAGTGTAAGTATTTTTCCGTTGTTGTGCTCAGAGTTTCCGTAGTACTCGTCCTCGGGGCTGTGGTGTGTTTCTGACTCTCTGTTGCGGTGACAGATCTGAGTCTGAGTGGATTAACTCCGGCTTTAGATTAATCCTGAGTTTAAAGTGAGTGACAGGAGGCTCTCTGAAGTCAGACTCACTAAATCAATCCAGGATTAAACATCAGGAGTAGCAGCTCAAGTGGACTGAGTTATAAGGGAAAGTTACACGCATAAAGTACTCGGAGCAGTACTGCAACGTGTACTCTACATTATAATATTACAGTACTACTAATATTTTTACGACTAAGCTGCAGTTTTTCATTCGTTTTTTCAAAATAAAACCAAAATAAGAAAACTTAAAAAAAAAAAAAAAAAGGAACTATTTTCTCCATTATTTGTCTCCAAAACCAAAATGAAAAAAAAAACGGATAATGGACTTTTCCTTTTCCGTGACTTAAACTGAGATGCCAGATTTAACCAGGACTAAACCAGCACTAAACCAGGACTAAACCAGGACTAAACCAGGACTAAACCAAGCACTAACCAGCCAGCTAAACCAACTAAACCAGGAATAAACAGGACTAAACCAGCACTAAACCAGGACTAAAACAGGACTAAACCAGGACTAAACCAGGACTAAACCAGCACTAAACCAGGACTAAACCAGCACTAAACCAGGACTAAAACAGCACTAAACAGCACTAAAACCAGGACTAAACCAGGACTAAACCAGGACTAAACCAGCACTAAACCAGGACTAAAACAGCACTAAACCAGGACTAAACCTAAACCAGGACTAAACCAGGCACTAACCAGGACTAAAACAGGACTAAAACAGGACTAAACCTGGAATAAACCAGGACTAAACCAGCACTAAACCAGGACTAAACCAGGACTAACAGGACTAAACAGGACTAAAACAGGACTAAACCAGGACTAAACCAAGCACTAAACCAGGACTAAACAGGACTAAACCTGGAAATAAACCAGGACTAAACCAGCACTAAAACCAGCACTTAAACCAGGACTAAACCAGCACTAAACCAGGACAAACCAGGACTAAACCTAAACCTGGACTAAACCAGGACTAAACCAGGACTAAACCAGGACTAAAACAGGACTAAGACAGGACTAAGACAGGACTAAAACAGGACTAAGACAGGACTAAAACAGGACTAAAACAGGACTAAACCAGGACTAAACCAGGACTAAACCAGGACTAAAACAGGACTAAGACAGGACTAAACCAGGACTAAAACAGGACTAAAACAGGACTAAACCAGGACTAAAACAGGACTAAGACAGGACTAAGACAGGACTAAAACAGGACTAAGACAGGTCCGGGAATAGACCGGAACCGGACCGGGACTGAGACCAGGACTTAGACCAGGACCAGATCAAGACTGAGTCTGGGACCAGACCAGGACCAGGACCAGGACTGAGACCAGGATTGAGACCGGGACCAGACCAAAAATGAGAGGACTGAGACCGGGACTGAGACCAGGAACAGGACCATTACTGAGGTCGGGACTGAGGCCGGGACTGAGGCCGGGACCAGACCAGAAATGAGGCCAGGACTGAAACTGGGAACAGGACCAGGAATAAGACCAGACTGAGACCGGGACCAGACCAGGACTAAAAACGGTTTAGCCCTGGTTCAGTTTGGCATCGAAGTTTAAGTCACGTAAACGAGACCGTTAGCTGTTTTTTCCATTTTTCATTCATTTCATTCATTGAAAACTGAAAAAATAAATCATTATCTGTTTTTTGATTTTGGTTTTGGAGACAAATAATGAATAAAATAGTTGTTTTTTCGTTTTCTTATTTTTGGTTTTATTTTGAAAAACAAATAAACGAATGACACACGGATTGAAGAGGTCTCTGTCTCTCTCACTTTTGTTATTTTAGTTAAAGTGTAGATACTGAAGCAAAAAAATCTAAATAAAAATACCACATTAAACCAATCTATATAAGTAAAAGTATTAAAGTACCTCTATGTTATTAGGTTCTTTTTTCAGACCAAGAGTTTTGTGTTGTGGCGTATTATAAATTCAACCCTAAAACTTCCGGCCTCGATGAGCTTCATTTGACTGGAGCCGAACACCGCAGAACATGTCGCGCTCACTTAGTCGTCGTCTTTATTCAGTTTTTGCCGCCGACTAAAAGGCTCGAGCTTTGTGATTTGTGATGTGAATGTGACACTTTTCCAACACGAGATCAGCCAAACGTGGAGCAAAGTGTCACTAATGTGAAAAAGCTGCTGATTCGACTCCGACATTAAAAACATCTGCAAGTTTGAGTTCTTAGAAGTTCGTCTTAGAAGTATGTCGTAGTAGTAGTGGCAGCGGGGTGAGTGAGGTTAGGCACATGGAAATGGTAAAAGTAGCAGCAGAAGTAGTTAGTATAGTAGTAGTAATAGTTTTTGTAGTTGTAGTAGTGGTTGTAGTAGTGGTTGCTGTTGTACATGATGTCCTTGCAGTAGTAGCAGCAGTAGTAGTTGCTCATGTGACAGTGGTAATTACACTTAAAGCAGCAGCAGTAGTAGTAGTAGTAGTAGTAGTTGTAGTTGTTGTAGTTGTAGTAGTAGTTGTAGTTGTAGTTGTTGTTGTTGCTGAAGTAGTAGTGGTTGAAGTTGTTGTTGTAGTAGTTGTCGTAGTTGTAGTACTAGTAGTAGTAGTAGTAGTAGTTGTTGTTGTTGTTGTTGTTAGTAGTGGTTGAAGTAGTTGCTGTAGTAGTTGTTGTTGTCGTTGTCTTAGTAGTAGTACTAGTAGTAGTAGTTGTAGTTGTTGCTGAAGTAGTAGTTGTTGAAATTGTTGTTGTAGTAGTTGTCGTAGTTGTAGTACTAGTAATAGTAGTAGTAGTAGTAAGTTTGTTGTTGTTGTTGCTGAAGTAGTAGTAGTAGTAGTAGTGTTGTTGTAGTTGTTGTCGTTTAGTAGTAGTTAGTAGTAGTAGTGTAGTAGTTGTAGTTGTAGTGTAGTAGTTAGTAGTTGTTAGTTGTAGTGTTGTAGTTGTTGTTGTCGTAGTTGTCGTAGTTGTAGTAGTAGTAGTAGTAGTAGTAGTAGTAGTAGTAGTGTTGTTGTTGTTGTTGTAGTTGTTGTGTGTCTTAGTAGTAGTACTAGTAGTAGTAGTTGTAGTTGTTGCTGTAGTAGTTGTTG
>NW_026570994.1:19354985-19477485 GCF_026225935.1 Boleophthalmus pectinirostris
GGATGAGCTTCGTTTGACTGGAGCTGGACTCAGTTTTGACATTAAACTTCCTCAGTCTCGTCTTTATTCAGTCTGGGCTTTCACTTCACAAATGTTTTTATTATTCTTATCTTCTAACACTTTATGAGGTTAAATTCTCAAAATCCCCTCTGTCTCTCTGCTTCTCTTCTCTTTCTCTTCTCTCTCTCTCTCTTTTCTCTCTCTCTCCCTCCTCTCTCCCTGTCACTCTTTCTTTCTCCTCTCTCTCTCTCTGTGTCTCTCCCTCGTCTTTCTCTCTTCTTGTCTTCTCTTATTCTTTCTCCTCTGTTTCCTTTTTCTCTCGCTCTCTCCTCTCCCTCCTTCTCTCTCCCCTTCTCTCTCTGAGCTTGTCTTCTGTTATCTCTCTCTCTTCTCTTTCTCCCCCTCTCTTTCTCTCTCCCTCTCTCTCTCCTCTCTTCTGCCCCCATCTCTCTCCGTCTCTCTCTCTCCCCCTCTCCCTCTTCTTTCTCTCTCTCACTCCCTCTCTCTTCTCTCTCTCTCTCTCTCTCTCCCTCTCTCTCCCTCTTCTCTCTCTCTCACTCTCTCTTTCTCTCTTCCTTCTCTTCCTCTCTTCTCCCTCTTCTCCCTCTCTTTTCTTCTCACTCTCTCTCCCTCTTCTGTCTCTATCTCCTCTCTCTTCTGTTCCCCCTCTCTCACTCTCTCTCCTCTCCCCCCTCTCTCTCCCTCTTCCCTCTCTTCTACCTCCCTCTCTTCTTTCTCTCTTTTGTTCTCTCTTCTCTTCTCTCTCTCTCTGTTCTGGTCTGGTTGTTGTTGTTTTTTTCGGTGGAATTCTTTTGTTTCTTGTTTCTCAGATGTTTTTATAATCAGCCCTGATTGAAAAAGACTCAGACTCAGACTCATTGTGGCCACATGAATGAACAAGCTCCTTAAACTGCTCCTCAAACTGCTCCTCCTCAAACTCCTCCTCCTCAAACTGCTCCTCCTCAAACTCCTCCTCAAACTGCTCCTCAACTCCTCCTCAAACTGCTCCTCAAACTGCTCCTCCTCAAACTGCTCCTCCTCAAACTCCTCCTCAAACTGCTCCTCAAACTGCTCCTCCTAAAACTGCTCCTCCTCAAACTGCTCCTCAAACTCCTCAAACTGCTCCTCAAACTCCTCCAAACTCTCCTCAAACTCCTCCTCAAACTGCTCCTCAAACTCCTCAAACTGCTCCTCAAACTCTCTCAAACTGCTCCTCCTCAAACTCCTCCTCAAACTCCTCAAACTGCTCCTCAAACTCCTCCTCCTCAAACTGCTCCTCCTCAAACTCCTCAAACTGCTCCTCCTCAAACTGCTCCTCAAACTCCTCAATCCTCTCCTCAAACTGCCTCCTCAAACTCCTCAAACTGCTCCTCCTCAAACTGCTCCTCAAACTGCTCCTCCTCAAACTGCTCCTCAAACTCCTCAAACTCCTCCTCCTCAAACTCCTCCTCCTCAAACTCCTCAAACTCCTCCTCAAACTCTCCTCCTCAAACTCCTCCTCCTCAAACTGCTCCTCCTCAAACTCCTCCTCCTCAAACTCCTCCTCCTCAAACTCCTCCTCAAACTCCTCAAACTCCTCCTCAAACTCCTCCTCCTCAAACTCCTCCTCAAACTGCTCCTCCTCAAACTCCTCCTCCTCAAACTCCTCCTCCTCAAACTCCTCCTCCTCAAATTCCTCCTCCTCAAACTCCTCCTCAAACTGCTCCTCCTCAAACTCTCCTCAAACTCCCTCAAACTGCTTCCTGAAACTCCTCAAACTCCTCAAACTGCTCCTCCTCAAACTACTCTCCTCAAACTGCTCCTCCTCAAACTGCTCCTCCTCAAACTACTGCTCCTCCTCAAACTGCTCCTCCTCTCCTCTCAAACTACTCCTCCTCAAACTGCTCCTCCTCAAACTCTCCTAAAAACTCTCCTCAAAAAACTCCTCCTCCAAACTCCTCCTCAAAACTCCTCCTCTCAAACTGCTCCTCCTCAAATTCCTCCTCAAACTCCTCAGATTGCTCCTCAAACTCCTCAAACTTTTCAAACTCCTCCTCAAACTCTTCAAACTCCTCCTCCTCAAACTCCTCAAACTCCTCAAACTCCAATTCCTCTTTAAACTGCTCCTCAAACTCCTCAAACTGCTCCTCCTCAAACTTCCTCCTCAAACTCTTCAAAATCTCCTCCAACTCCTCCTCAAACTGCTCTCAAACTCCTCCTCAAACTACTCCTCCTCAAACTCCTCAAACTCCCCTCAAAACTCCTCAGCTCCTCAAACTCCTCCTCTCCTCAAACTCTTCAAACTCAAAACTCCTCCTCAAACTGCTCCTCAAACTCCTCCTCAAACTCCTCAAACTCCTCCTCAAACTCCTCAAACTTCTCCTCAAACTCTTCAAACTCCTCCTCCAACTCCTCCTCAAACTGCTCCTCAAACTCAAAACTGCTCAAAACTTTTCAAACTCCTCCTCCAACTCCTCCTCAAACTCCTCAAACTGCTCCTCAAACTCCTCAAACTCCTCCTCAAACTCCTCAAACTGCTCCTCAAACTCCTCAAACTGCTTCTCAAACTGTTCCTCCTCAAACTCCTCCTCAAACTCCTCAAACTGCTCCTCAGACTCGTCACACTTCACACCCGCGTCCCCGGGGCTCTGCCGCTAACCGGAGGCACTGCTCTGTCTCACGTTCGACTTTAATCTGACTTTTATTTCAACACATTTTTCAGTGAGTCTCTCTCGTCTTTTAGTTGAACATCAAACTCCTAAACAGAACCGTAAACGCTCGTCTGGATCACAGGCTCCTGAAAATCTGCTCTTTAAATCTGGTTTGTATTTTATTCTTTTATTGGCTGCGTTTGCTGAACATTCTGCCGTACACATACATGCAGAAAACCCCCAGCGTGTATCAACAACATGAATCTGCGAATAACAAAGAGTTTATTAAGAACGACTCAGGTTTACTTCATTAACTCAGAATATTAAACTAGTTAGTGGATTTAAACGTGTATGTTTACATGGAGACACCACCAGGTCAGATCTGTGGAGAGGCGAGCCCCCCACAGTCAGAATACATGTTTTTCCAGGTGTTTTTTAAAGTAATAAAACCACCTGTAATTAAACGAATGTCACACTGTGGAACATTCCAGGCAGAGGAAACTTTCAGTAACACTTAAAGTTTGTGAGTCACATCGCCGAGTTAAACGTCCAGGAGCCGCTGTTACTCACATTTAACTCACAGTTTACAGCTCGGTTTAATGCACCTTCAGCAAACTTAACAAAACCCAACAATTGTGAGAGAGTTTATCAGACCTGAGACGTTCTGTTTCACTTATAAATCTGAAAACTCAACAAATAAACAGCATGGATTTAAAGAACACATTTTCAGGAGCCTGTGATTCATGGTCCTGTTTTCGGAGTTTGATTTGATTCTTTTTTATTTCGAGTTTGTGCCAAGAGAGAAACAATAATCATACACATTCTACATAAACACTGTAAACAACAGAAAAGCACATTTCTCAAAAAAGAAGAAAAACACTTATATTAACCCATGTTTGTTCATGACATAGTTTCAAAAATTCTAAATTTATGTGGTTGCTTCTGAACATTAATGATGAAATTTTACAATTATTTACATCTAGAAACCCTGTGTGTGACGTCACGGTTCTGCCCTGATCTACGTCCGGCGAGTCAGAGCACCAACAGAAGCCATTGTAAAGTTTGCACATTTTCGAGTCGTTCCTTTAAGTTTCGCATTAAAGGTTGTATGGAGGATTTTTTTTTTTGTTTCAAATTGTCAATGAAAGTTTAAAATACCATTACAGAGATGCAGCAGCCTTGTAATTATGACCAAAAAAAAAAAAAGAATAAAAATCGATCAACTGTGGACGTGTTGAGGCCAGACAAACATCAGCCAATAGAAAACGAGGCTGCCTCATTTTCTATTGGCTGTTAGGTTGTCAATCAAACTCCCTACGTGTCTAGTGTAACTGACTCGTCGGCGAGCGGGGATTACGTGGTTTACGCAGCGGTTCTTAAAGGCTTTTTTAAACTGTAGGTTCCTCACAGTTCTCACAAAGTTTGTTGAGATGGTGGACGAGAATCCACGACCGGTTCGCCGCAAGAGAAAATCAGTTTTTGATGTCGCTGAGAGAAGAAGAGAAGAAGAGAAGGGGAAATGAAACGAAGCCAAACTGAGGTGATTCTTGGAGATCTCGTCCAGCGATGGCGCGAATGAAGCAGACAAAGGGTCTAAAAACTGACGTGTCGGTCGCTAAATTATTTCTATACAGGTCACTTCAACGGTAATTCTGAACACGCACTGGCTGTAAACAAGTATGATTTCTAGAGTAAAGAGGCGGGAGGAGGAGATGTTTCTACTGAAGGAGCTGTGGAGGAGGAAGGTGGTGTCACTCATGCACAACATTTGAAAAAGGACTGTCGCTGTATTTCTCTTCCCTTAAAAAATCCTCTATACAACCTTTAAGACACTTGCTGGAAAAGTGTTGTTACAGAGCTGTAATCAACACAGAGATAAACACACGGAGGTTCAGTTGTATTGGATCCAGTTGAAGCTGACAGACGAGACAAGTGAAGTGTGTCAAAGACTCGTCAATATTCAGGGGCTTCAGAGGAGCTGGAGGGGGACTGATGTTCGGTGTCTCGGCCCGGAGCGGCACGTCCGGACCTGTAGTCCACACGCGTTCTCTCTTTCCCCGCTTGGAACCAGCGCACAGACGACGGCACAGAACCGCTCGGACCCAGACCACTGTGTAATCTGGGGACACCTCCCGTATTTCACACACTGACTGCCATAAATCAGGAAATTTATGACCCGACCACAGACAAGTCATGTTACTAGAACGCTGTCAATATGACGGCTAAAACAAAAACGGTCACATGACTGCACGGTCTCAATAACAAAATAAATTACATACTATGCACATTAAATATAATTTTGTCAGTAAAGTCGGGGTCTCAGTGCTCGAGTACGGCTCTGTTTGGGAGGTGCACTTGTGCTGACAGTCGCTGTTTTTCTGCAGCGACTCATTATAAGACAAGTTTAACTGAAGATAAAGTCAAGTTAATTCCTTTTGAAAAGTTTGATGTAGCGTCTTCACTCACATCTGCTCAAGTCGCCGTCTTCAGGTGCGCCCCTGTCCTGCCGCTTCCCCAGTTTAGCCTCCTGGCTCCACTAATGACATCACTCTGTTACAGCCAATGAATCAGCAGCAGGAGGAACCCTGTCGTCATTTCACTGAACACATCTCAGAACGTCTCATAAACTAAATGTGAACTAAAACATGTTTAATTGAATTTGGAAAAATATCAGAATAAATGTATATTTCTGTTTATTTAAATAAAATGGCAGATATTGGTAGGGACTAGGGCTGGGTATCATGAAGAAGTTTCTGAAACGATACATACCTCGATACAGCGAGCTTTCAGTTCAATACGATATATTTCAAAACGATTCGATACAGCTGAATAAAAAATAAAGCCTGACTCATGTCTGTCTTTATTGAACCAATTCTTGTGCAAAGTTAAAACACATAAAAAGTAAAAAAAAACTGTAGCTGTAACAAAATAATTTAGACACTCCTAGTACACCTCTAGTAGGGATTATTTTGTCAAACTTAGGCTCTTGCCACAGACAGAACAGTGCCTCCAGTTAGCGTCCACACCGCCCTGGAATGTTGACGACGTCAGCTGCCGAGTATCAACACTATTAGGGTTTTCCAGCGTGTGCAGAAATTCCAGAGTGCGTCTTTAGTGGTCCTGAGCGGTGCCGTGAGCGCGTGGCCCCTCCCTCTCTCCCCTCTGCTCTCTCAGACCCTCTCAGTCCTGCTCCAGTCCTCGCACAGACCAGACCTGATCCCGGACCTGGACCCTGGACCCTGGACCTGGACTCGTCTCACTCACTTCTGGGGATCATATTTTCCGTTTTCTCCTCTCCGCTCAGAGTTTGGCGCTGGTTTGAAATGGAATATACGGAGTTTGTCACAGACGCATGCTGATTCTCTGAGGTAATGACAGATTTATTATAGACTTAAGTCCTGAGTCAATGAGAAGTGTTTGGGCATTAAGTTTAAAGAGCTTATACAGCACAAAACTGACTCTCCTGAGCTTTTAGTCACATTATAACACTGCTACTTCCTCTGAAAAAACAGATCTGGACTTGAGTTTTGTTTCATTCACACATTTTTGAGCAACTCTTTATTATGAGTCTGTCTTTTTCACTTTTAGTTCAGTGGAGATTTTCAATTCCAGAGGTGAAATGATCCAAACCTGAACAAAAGTAAATAAATAAATTAAGTTGTGTTTACTCAAAGTTGTTAGAAACAGTCGTACTAACTTAATTATTTCAAGTTGCCTTAACATGATCGTCTTTTTGAGTAATTTTAACATCAAAAAGTAACTAAACACTGACAATGATAAAGTTTGATTATTTCTTAACCCAATTTCTTTTTTTTTTTCTCTTGTATTGTACTGAATTATGGTCATACAAACTATTAATAATAACAATAAGGAAGGCGCTGAAGTTTATGATCGTATCAAAATAAGCAAATAAGAATGAAGAATGTAAGGATTTATTTTCGTTTTTTCGTTTATGGTCGTACAAACTAATAATAATAATGACAATGTAGGCACAGAAGTTTATCATTTATGAGCAAATAATACAAAATAAAAGGTAATGTTAAAAAAAACAACAACAAAAAACACACAAATCAGCAAACCTAAGCTGAAATGATCCAAATGATTCACTGTAACACTGAACGTTCAAAGAAATTAAATAAATTAAGTTGTGTTTACTCAAAGTTGTTAGAAACAGTCGTACTAACTTTATTATGTCAAGTTGCTGTAACATGATCTTCTTTTTGAGTAATTTTAACTTATATTTGACATCTAATAATATAAATGAGGTACAACTCAGCAGATTGAAGTACCGTATTTTTCGTACAATAAGTCGCACCAGCTAAAAAATGTGAAATTAAGAAGAAAAAAACATATATAAGTCACACTTTTTGGGGGAAATATATTTTATAAATTCAAAGACCAGGAACTGACATTTAATTTCGAAAGTCAAATTCTAGTAAAAACAACAGAAGAGAAGAACAACAGACTGTTAACGTCACATATGAACAGTTCTTCAGATAAACTGTAACATAAACAACAGAACAGAACAAGTTTAACAAACTCTCCATCTCACTCCAAATCACTAAATCCATTCAATTCTTCATCCTCGGTGTCACTTCTGAGCAACTCCACGACCTGACGGTAAATTGTGTAAGATTTTAATCACTGTTTACAATTTAGAGACGTCATCGCCGCTTATAGTTTTCATGTCGTTCTTAAACAGCACAGTGTGTAACTTTCTGGAGGTGGCATATCCACACTTCGGAATATTCTCCATGGAGGTTTTATGCCAAGAACATTTCTATAGAAACAAGGAGAAGCAGGTTTGTGGTGATGCCAGCTCGCTCACCGTACGGACACATGTTTTTCAGTGCATTGGATCTTTTCACGCTTACGACACAAAACCAGGAGACGTTTGGAAACATGCTGATGACGACTTCCTTTGCGTTCAGTTGGCGATAGTAACTTCGACAAAATCCTCTGTCGTTAGACTCAGCATCAGTTCCAGTTAGAATTATTCGGGTCTTTCTGAATCCCGACAGGATGGTTTCGGTGTCACTGAAGTCCAGGCTTTGTCCATCCATCCAGTGACTTCAGGAAAGTTTCAAGGTGCATCCTCCCGGTGTTACAAGTTTCTCTCTAAATCCAAACTTTCTTTCTGCTGCTCGATTATCGTTTTCAGCGACTTTCAGTTTGTGATCTGCAGAATCTGATTTTGCTTTTGGGGGCGTTTGTGTTCAGTTTCTCAGTCGTCTTTATAAGTTTGTTTAAATGTTAAATTGTTCAGTGGTGCAGAAGTAACGGTGCGATCGACTGACATGTACGGAAGCCGAGAGGGGTCACAACAAACGCAAACGCCGCAACAAATACAAATGCGACAACACAACAAAAAGCCACAACAAACCAAAAAAAGCCACAACGGAAATGGCCGCGGGACTCTATTTTAATACAAACGCCACAACACAAATACAAACGCCACAACACAAATGCAAAAGCCATAACACATCAAAAAGCCACAACACATCAAAAAAGCCACAACACATTAAAAAGCCACAACACATCAAAAAGCCACAACACATTAAAAAGCCACAACACATCAAAAAAGCCACAACACATTAAAAAGCCACAACACATCAAAAAGCCCACAACACATTAAAAAGCCACAACACATCAAAAAGCCACAACACACATCAAAAAGCCACAACACATTAAAAAGCCACAACACATCAAAAAGCCACAACACATTAAAAAGCCACAACACATCAAAAAGCCACAACACATTAAAAAGCCACAACACATCAAAAAGCCACAACACATTAAAAAAGCCAAACACATCAAAAAAGCCACAACACATTAAAAAGCCACAACACACACAACAACCACAACACATTAAAAAGCCACAACACATCAAAAAGCCACAACACATTAAAAAGCCACAACACATTAAAAAGCCACAACACATCAAAAAGCCACAACGGAAGTGACCGCAGGACTCTATTTTCCGACGGACTGATCAAGCGGCAAGTGAAGAAGAAGAACTACAACGTGAAACGAATAATGATAAAACAATAAATTACTTTTACTTACGTTTCCAACTTCTCCGTTCCTTTTCTTTTCACTTGTCGCTCGATCGGTCCGTTGGAAAATAGAGTCCCGTGGTCACTTCCGTTGTGGCTTTTTGATGTGTTGTGGCTTTTTAATGTGTTGCGGCGTTTGCGTTTGTGTTGTGGCGTTTGTATTTGTTGTGGCGTTTGCGTTAAAATAGAGTCCCGCGGTCATTTCCGTTGTGGCTTTTTTTGGTGTGTTGTGGCTTTTTGTTGTGTTGTCGCATTTGTGTCTGTTGCGGCGTTTGCGTTTGTTGCGACATCTCTCGGCTTCCGTAGACACGTTACAGACAGGACAGAGGCTCTTTCTGCAGGAGACATGCGCAGTAGAGCCAAGCGACGGTGGTACAGGAGGAACAGGAGCAGCAGATACTCACACACAAGACTAGAGCGCCCCCTGTCTGTCAGTGTGGAACATTTTAATATATAAGTCGCAGGAAACACCCAAACCATGAAAAAAAGTGCGTCTTATAGTCAAAAAAATACGGTAATTTATATAGTACATGTTAGGGATGCAACAATAATAATATAAACATCGAAACTACATATCCCATGATTCATTTCAGCGCAGACAACATGAAGAAATATGTTTTTTACTTGAATTATTGGGATTATGATGGAAATAATTCACACCAAAATCTTGTGAAGGTATTTTAAAAGCAAAAAAGTGTCCTATCTTCAAAATATGTCTTCAAATATAGATCCTTTTAAACAGAATTTTCAGTTTTAAAATAGTTGAATTAAATCCAGGCACTAACTATAATTCAGCTTGTGTCAAATGCAGAAGAAATGCTCCCTTAAAGCCACAGTATGTAAACTTTCATCCCTCAAAAAATCAAAACATTAAAGTAAAACGTTCTTTTGTTTGTTTGTTTTCATTCTGGCTGCGTCTTTACTGTGGGCGAGCTCGCATCTCCACAAACCCGGCTCTCGTTTGGCGTCCTCCTGCTTGTTTCCATTGCTCCTTTGTTTATATAATTCCACAGTGGCATAAAAAGCAAGTGTGGTTTTAACTTTCCATGGAATCCCTCGTGTGACACAAAACCTCCAGAAAGTTACACACTGTAGCTTTTAACAGTGGTTGTGAGTTTGTAATGGGTCGTTTTGTCGTTTTTAGCGCAGCCAAGGAAAATAAAAATGTCTAAATCAGCTTTAACAGTCGCCTTTTACTGACTTTAAACCACTTTATTAACTAAACCACATTGTCAAAAGTATTAATAACTCTAAATGTAATAAAGTAGGTCTATTTTAAAGGTGCACTGTGTAACTTCACTTGTGTCTGCTCGTCTCCATGGAGATGTTTACGCTTTGTTTGGAATCTTTTAATCAGAATTTAAACTAGAGCACACAGACTATTGTTAGTACACGCCCATGGATCTCTGCGGAACTAATCTGCTTGTATCCATGGAGAAGTTACGGCTTTGCTTGCGTTTATTCCAGTAAACATGGATTTTTACTGAGCGCAGGGTCACGTGTCCACAGATCTGACCTGTAACTTGGCCTAGGAGCGATGTTTAACGCCGTAATGACGTTTCAGCAACAGCATCTCCATGGAGACGAGCAGATCTTCCTTCAGAATGTTCAAAAACGTCCCAAATCGTTTTAACTGTTCGTGCTGTTTCGTGCCGCAAAAAAGTTTTCATTTGTGCGTTTATGGTTCTTAAAGGTTGTATGGAGGATTTTTTTTTTTGTTTCAAATTGTCAGTGAAAGATTAAAACACCGTTACAGAGACGCAGCAGCTTTGTAATTATGATGACCAAAAAAAAAAGAGAACAAAAATCTATCAACTGTGGACGTGTTGAGGCCAGATAAACAACAGCCAATAGAAAACGAGGCTCCCTCATTTTCTATTGGCTGTTAGGTTGTCAATCAAACTCCCTAGTGTAACTGACTCGCATTTCGCACAGTTTGTCGCGACGGCGGACGAGAAGAATCCGCCGCAAAAGAAAGTCCGTTTTTGAGGTCGCTGAAAGAAGAAGAGAAGAGGAAAAGGAGCAAAGCCAAACTGAGGTGATTCTTGGAGATCTCGTCCAGCGATGGCGCGACCGAAGCAGACGAAGGGTCTAAAAACTGACGCGTCGGTCGCTGAATTACTTCTAGACAGGAAACTTCAACAGTAATTCTGAATGCGCACAAGGACTGTCGCTGTATTTCTCTTCCCTTAAAAAAATCCTCTATACAACCTTTAAGGTATTAGCACTTTTATTTTTTGGCCGATGATGTCAGCTGAGCAGAAATGACGTCATATAATGTCCGCAAAAATAATGATTAGTTTTAGAAATATACTGGCACAAATGAAAACTGTCACAGCACAAAACAGCACAAACAAAATACGAACGATTTGTATAATTTACTGCCTGGATGACTAATTTTCAGCCAGTTTCACTTCATAGAAACCGTCTGACCTCGCAGCATTAGGATTCGTTCGCTCAACAGTTTTTTTATTTAACCAATCGCTGCTTTCTCCTTGATAAATTCACCAAACATTCTCTTTGTTCCGGCTTTAAATCCTCGATCTCGGGAATCGTCGCCAACACAGAATGTCTGTCTTCGTCTACATCCGTCTCGACGCTTTGTTTACTGTTGTGCTGTTCCACAAAAGGGACACAGACAGACGCGACGAGTTTGACGTCATGGCTTCACAGCTCTTCTCTGATTGGCTGGAGCGCGGTCTTCAACTTCCGGGATTCTTGCAAACCGTCTAGTGTATTCTGATTCCTGACCTAGTCGCTGGAGAGAAATGAAACTGAGTGGCTACTGGGTGACGTCATCGGCCGAAAATAAAACCGCTAATATCTTAAGAAACATAATTGAACAAACAAAACTTTTTGCAGCACAAAACGGCAAAAATGAAGCAACAATTGACACTATTTTGGGGCGTTTTAGAGCATTTTGAAGCTTCCTGGGGGGGGCTGACCCTAATTTGACCAAAAAATAATCATTAAAATCTCAAAAATTAAAGCAGCACAAACAAAACTTTATGCAGCAACTTCACGCAGGTCCTAAAATGTGTGTTCTAAGACTTTTAAAGATTCTGTAGCTTTGTCAAACTTATGTAAAAAGTGTTTTTCTGAAAGTCTCACTGTGCTGATCACCAGTCTGCTTCCTCTAGTACTGAACAACACTTTTATTTTTTTATATATTTATAATTATTAACTTATTCTCTTTTCTCTGTCTTGTTTATCATCCTACTGCAGCAAAACTAAGCCCCGCCCCCTCATCATGGCTGGTCCAATCAGGCGTCAGCTCTCTCTTCCTCTCCTCGTCCTGAGCGCGGCGTCCCTGTGCCTCTCCGCCGCCCCCTGTCCTCGCTCTTGTGCCTGTCCCCAGCCCACAGAGCTCCACTGCACCTTCAGATCCCTGGTGTCTGTGCCCCACAACATCCAGCCCCACGTCGAGAGGATCAACCTCGGGTAAAACAACGAGGAGGAGGAGGGAGTAGTGGTAGTAGTGACAGAAGTAGTAATAGTAGTGCTAATAGTACTGATGGTAGTAGTAGTAGCAGGAACAGAAGTAGTAGGAGTAAGAGTAGTGGTAGGAGTAGTAGTAATAGTAGCTGTAGTAATAGTAGTAGCAGTAGTAGTAGGAGAAGGAGTATTAGTAGTAGTAGTATTAACAGTAGTAGTAGTAGTAGTAGTAGTACTTGTAGTAGTGACAGTAGTAGTAGTAGTAGTATTGACAGTAGTAGTAGTAGTAGTAGTACTTGTAGTAGTGACAGTAGTAGTAGTAGTAGTATTGACAGTAGTAGTAGTAGTAGTAGTATTGACAGTAGTAGTAGTAGTAGTAGCAGTAGTAGTAGGAGAAGGAGTATTAGTAGTAGCAGTAGTAGTAGTACTTGTAGTAGTGACAGTAGTAGTAGTGACAGTAGTAGTAGTAGTAGTAGTAGTAGTAGTAGTAGTAGTAGTAGTAGTAGTAGTAGTTAGTAGTAGTAGTACAGTAGTAGTAGTAGTAGTAGTAGTAGTAGTAGTACAGTAGTAGTAGTAGTAGTAGTAGTAGTACAGTAGTAGTAGTAGTAGTAGTAGTAGTAGTAGTAGTAGTAGTAGTACAGTAGTAGTAGTAGTAGTAGTAGTAGTAGTAGTAGTAGTAGTAGTAGTAGTAGTAGTAGTAGTATTGACAGTAGTAGTAGTTGTACAGTAGTAGTAGCAAGTAGTAGTAGTACAGTAGTACAGTAGTAGTAGTAGTAGTAGTAGTAGTAGTAGTAGTAGTAGTAGTAGTAGTAGTAGCAGCATTGTACAGTAGTTAGTAGTAGTAGTAGTAGTAGTAGTAGTAGTAGTAGTAGTAGTAGTACTGACAGTAGTAGTAGTAGTAGTAGTAGTAGTAGTAGTAGTAGTAGTAGTAGTGACAGTAGTAGTAGTAGTACAGTAGTAGTAGTAGTAGTAGTAGTAGTAGTAGTAGTAGTAGTAGTAGTAGTAGTAGTAGTTTTGTCCTAGTCTGAACCAGAACTAACTTAGGTCTGGACCACAAACCTGGACTAACCCAGATCTAAACCAACGCTTTAACCCAGATCTAAACCAGGTCTAAACCAGGTCTAAACCAGGTCTAAACCAGGTCTAAACCAGATCTAAACCAGGTCTTTCTTGTCTCAGGTTTAACAGCATCAGCAGCCTCTCAGAGAAATCTCTCTCAGGTCTGACCCGACTTGAGTTACTTCTGGTCCACGGGAATGACCTGCACTCCCTTCCTGACGGTGCGTTCAAGGACCTCTCAGCTCTGCAGGTAAAAACCGAGAAGGAAAAACACTAAAACCCGCGCACTGTTTATTTTATTTAGTCACTGGAGTCATTTTTTATTCTCAGTAACTCAAAAGCAATCAGAAAAATACAAGAAGAAGCCAAACAAGAAAGTAATTACATTTTCAATTTTTAATTTTGTAAAAGTTCCTGTTGTATTTATTTGACTTTCACTTCCCACATTATTCAAGAGGATTAAAGAGAATTATTATATTACACCGAAAACTAAAACTAAATTAACTTTTTTCAGCAAATACAACATTTTCAAACTAAGAAAAGATAAAACAGAGTAGAGAACAAATACAATAAAAAAAAGTCAAAATTACATCCACATAATTATTAAATGTTTGGTTTAAATTTATAGATATTGAGTTTGAGCTTTGGGGTGATGTTATGGTAGAATTTTCAGCAGTTGCCATGGTGACACTGTGTAAACATGAGCAAACACTGACAAAAAAGTCTGAAAATTAAAAGAAAAAATATAAAATGGATTTAAACAGTGGATTTTCAGGAGCCTGTGAGCAATATAAGTCTAAACCAGGACTAAACTAGGACTAAACCAGGTCTGAACAACAACTAAACCAGGACTAAACCCAGATCCAGTCAAGGTCTAACACAAATCTAAACTAGGTCTAACCCAGGTCTGAACCCAGATCTAAACCAGGAATAAACAAGGTTTAAATCAGGTCTTAATCCAAGGTCTAAACCAAAACTAAACTAGGACTAAACCAGAACAAAACCAGGACTAAACCAGGTCTAAGCAAGGACTAAACTAGGACTAAACCAGGACTAAACCAGGTCTGAACACAGAACTAAACCAGGACTAAACCAGGACTAAACCAGGTCTAAGCAAGGACTAAACTAGGACTAAACCAGGACTAAACCAGGTCTGAACACAGAACTAAACCAAGACAAAACCAGGACTAAACCAAGACAAAACCAGGACTAAACCAAATCTGAACAAGGACTAAACCAGGACTAATCCAGGACTAAACCAGGTCTAAATCCAGATCCAACTGAGGTCTAACCCAAATCTAAACCAGGTCTAATCCGGGACTAAATCAGATCTAAACCAGGATTTAACCAGTACAAAACTAAATCTAAACCAGGACTAACCCATGTCTGAGCCCATATCCGTATCCAGATCTAAAACATGACTAAACCAGGACTAAACTAGATCTAAGACAGGACTAAACCAGGACTAAACCAGGACTAATGACTCTTCCTCTTCTTCTGTGCAGATGTTGAAGTTGAGTTATAATAAACTTCGTGAGGTGAGCCGTCACACGTTCGTGGGTCTCTGGTCTTTGACCCGACTCCACCTGGACCACAACGGCCTCGAGTCCCTGGACCCGGACACGTTCCACGGACTCACGAACTTAAAACTTCTACAGCTGGAAGGAAACCGCCTGAAACGCCTGCACCCGTCCACCTTCACCACGTTCACGCTCCTGGGCTCCTGGACCGCTTCCACCTGTCGACGCTGAAGCACCTGTACCTGTCCAACAACAGCCTGAGCGCGGTGCCCGGGCAGGTGCTGGAGACGATGCCGCAGCTGGAGAACCTGTTTCTCCACGGGAACCCCTGGGTCTGCGACTGCAACATGAGGTGGATCCACACATGGGTCCAGACGGCTCCAGGTGAGGGTCTAAAAAAATTCACGTGAAAATAAACTTACCAATATATTTTCTAGGGCTTGGGTATCATTAAGAAGTCGCCGATACGATACATCCCTCGATACACAGGCCACGTTACGATACATACCACGATACAGCGCACTTTCGGTTCGATACGATATATTTCAAATCGATTCGATACAGTTCAATAAAAAATTAAATCATGTCTGTGATACTAAAAGTCTTTGTTAAACCGCTTCTTGTGCAAAGTTCATATGAAACACGAACATTTTAATCATCAAAAACAGTGAAAATGTGAAATGCAGCTCATAAACAAGTTTCCTTCCGCTAAACAAGCAACAAAACTGTAGCGCTGTAACAAAATTATTTTATAAAATATACCAAAAAATACCAATGGCGATATATCGATACAGCAGCCCACAATATCGATACTGTATCATCACATTAAACGATACGATATATCGATATTTCTATATTTTTGCACACCCCTAATTTTTTCGTGGTTGTAGCCTTGTCGTTGTGTACAATAACAGTAATTAAAGGTTCACTACGGAGCTTTTCTTGTCTCCATAATGCTTTTTGATCAGGGCTCCCACTCTTTTTCAATGACAGAATTTCCAAACTTGACTTTTTCATGACCTAAAGTGAATTTTCCATGACTTTACAACATCTAAATGTGTAGAATTGATCAGACTTTTAGGGCTAAATATGACATGTGAACTCTTTCCACTCACCTTATGGTTTGATATTATCGTTTTTTAACTTTCAAAATCGTGTCGGTGCATTTATTGTCGTCTCTTTGAAACAAAAATGTGCAGACGTTCAGAAATAATCAAAATAGACTCATGAGAACTTAACAGAACGATGTAGTTGCGTGAAAGAGATACTAAAATTCCATAAAACTTTCATTGAATTTACAAAATTCCATGACTTTTCTAGGCCTAGAGAATGACATTTTCAACTTCCATAACTTTTCCAGGATTTCCATGACCGTGGGAACCCTGTGGAATGTTCCTTAGTACTGCATTAAACTTGTATAACTTACATTTATTCAATTGCTGTATTTTTCGGACTATAAGTCGCTCTGGAGTATAAGTCACACCAGCCAAAAAATCCGTAATGAAGAAGAAAAACATAACACAACATATATAAGTCATAGTTTGGGGGGAAATGTATTTTATAAAATCAGAGACCAGGAGCCGACATTTCCTGGTGAAAGTCAAGTTGTAGTAAAAACAACAGAAGAGAGAACAACAGACTGTTAACGTCACA
Source organism: Boleophthalmus pectinirostris (assembly GCF_026225935.1). Taxonomy (NCBI): domain Eukaryota; kingdom Metazoa; phylum Chordata; class Actinopteri; order Gobiiformes; family Gobiidae; genus Boleophthalmus; species Boleophthalmus pectinirostris. The sequence continues at coordinate 19,371,339 of NW_026570994.1, forward strand.
TATGAACAGTTCTTCAGATAAACTATAACATAAACAACAGAACAAGTTTAACAAACTCTCCATCTCACTCCAAATCACTAAATCCATTCAATTCTTCATCCTCGGTGTCACTTCTGAGGCACAGGACAGAGGCTCTTTCTCTTTCGTCTGCAGTCGACAGGCGCAGTAGAGCGAAGTGACAGTGGTACAGCAGTACACAAGACTAGAGCGCCCTCTCGTGGCTGTCAGTGTCAACATTTTAATATATACGTGGCAACAGCACAAACCATGAAAAAAAGTTCAAGTTATAGTCCGAAAAATATGGTACATTTTAATTTGTTAAAAAACAAGAATTGTTAGTGAGAGCAGAGTCACTTATCCGCAGATCTGACCTGTAACTGGGCCTAGTAGCATCACCTGCTTGACTCCATTGAGACAGATGTTTAATGCCATACTATGGGACATTTCAGCTATAGCATCTCCATGGAGACGATTAGACGACCTTCCACCAGTAAAGTTACTTAGACTTAGACTTAAATAAACTTTATTGATCCACACGGGAAATTATTTGGACGCAGACGCTCACACCTCATAATATAATATAATAACAAAGAGTGAAAATATAAATGGTAATAATAAATTATAGGGAGTATTATCTGTTACATAAGGGTGAGTTGTACAGTTGTAGGGAGTATTATCTGTTACATAAGGAGTGAGTTGTACAGTTGTAGGGAGTATTATCTGTTACATAAGGGTGAGTTGTACAGTTGTAGGGAGTATTATCTGTTACATAAAGGTGAGTTGTTGTACAGTTGTAGGGAGTATTATCTGTTACATAAGGTGAGTTGTACAGTTGTAGGGAGTATTATCTGTTACATAAGGGTGAGTTGTTGTACAGTTGTAGGGAGTATTATCTGTTACATAAGGTGAGTTGTACAGTTGTAGGGAGTATTATCTGTTACATAAGGTGAGTTGTTGTACAGTTGTAGGGAGTATTATCTGTTACATAAGGTGAGTTGTTGTACAGTTGTAGGGAGTATTATCTGTTACATAAGGGTGAGTTGTTGTACAGTTGTAGGGAGTATTATCTGTTACATAAGGTGAGTTGTTGTACAGTTGTAGGGAGTATTATCTGTTACATAAGGTGAGTTGTTGTAGGGAGTATTATCTGTTACATTGTTGTACAGTTGTAGGGAGTATTATCTGTTACATAAGAGTGAGTTGTACAGTTGTAGGAGTATTATCTGTTACATAAGAGTTCAGTTGTAGGGAGTATTATCTGTTACATAAGGAGTATTAGTTGTTGTAGGTGAGTACAGTTGTATTTATCTGTTACATAAGGTGAGTTGTTGTACAGTTGTAGGGAGTATTATCTGTTACATAAGAGTGAGTTATACAGTTGTAGGGAGTATTATCTGTGACATAAGAGTGAGTTGTCGTATAGTTGTAGGGAGTATTATCTGTGACATAAGAGTGAGTTGTCGTGTAGTTGTAGGGAGTATTATCTTTACACAGTGCCCCTTTACGTTTAAGGCAAAGTAATCTCCATGGAGACACACAGTTAGGAAACCCTACACCAAAAAGTTACGCAGTGCGGCTGTAAACTTAATTTAAAGCGTATGGATTGTTTAGACCAAACAGGAATAAAATTTTCTTGCCAATTCTCCAAAAACCAAAAGTATAAAATGTATTATATAACTGAAAACAAATGTTTGTCCAGATTTTACAATCCAATAAACTGCAGTGAGTCCGGCGAAGCGAGTTTATTTGTACAAAGTAATTCAAAGTGCTTTACAGAAAAAGAAATACACAACCGAATCAAAACATAAATAATCATTATAAAATTAACATTAAAAGAGGAGAGAGCAAAATAAAAAACCCTTCAGTTATTTGCACAGATAAACAGAGCAGATTTGAGCCTGGATTTTAATAAAGTCACAGCAGAAAACCAAAACGCTGACTCTCCGGGTTTAGTCCTGTAAACCAAGTCCCGTTTAATTTATTCTTGTAAAAATGAAAAAATGTTGATACTGCTTTTTTTTTTTTTTTTTTTTTTATTCTAGGCCGTTACATGCACATAATAATAATTTAATGTTTGGTATGAATTTATAGATATTGAAAAATGGATAAAAAGCATAAATTGAACACAGATCTAATGCAAGACAAAACCAAGACTAAACCCAGATCCAACCAAGGTCTAACCGAAATCAAAATCAGACCTAAACCAGGACTAATCCAGGTCTGAACCCAGGTCTGAATCCAGGTCAGAACTCCAATCTAAACCCAGATCCAAACAAGGTCTAACACAGATCTAAACCGAGACTAAACCAGGACTAAACCCAGGTCTGAACACAGATCTAAACCAAGACAAAACCAGGACTAAACCCAGATTTAACTAAGGTCTAACACAAATCTAAACCAGTACTAACCAATCTGAACCAGAACTAAACCAGGACTAAACCATGTCTGAACCCAGATCCAATCAAGGTCTAACCGAAATTGAAATCAGACCTAAACCAGGACTAATTCCTGCCTAAACCCAGGTCTGAATCCAGGTCAGAACTCCAATCTAAACCATGACTAAACCCAGATCCAAACAAGGTCTAACACAAATCTAAACCGAGACTAAACCAGGACTAATCCATGTCTAACCCCAGGTCTAAACCCATGGCCTAAACCCAGGTCAGAACACAGATCTAAACCAAGACAAAACCAGGACTAAACCCAGATTTAACTAAGGTCTAACACAAATCTAAACCAGACCTAAACCATGACTAACCCATGTCTGATTCCATGTCTGAACCGAGATCTAAACCAGGACTAAACCATGTCTGAACCCAGATCCAATCAAGGTCTAACCGAAATTGAAATCAGACCTAAACCAGGACTAATTCCTGCCTAAACCCAGGTCTGAATCTGATCTAAACCATGACTAAACCCAGATCCAAACAAGGTCTAACACAAATCTAAACCAGGGCTAAACCAGGACTAAACCCAGATTTTACTAAGGTCTAACACAAATCAAAACCGAGACTAAACCAGGACTAATCCATGTCTAAACCCAGGTCTGAACCCAGGTCAGAACACAGATCTAAACCAAGACAAAACCAGGACTAAACCCAGATTTAACTAAGGTCTAACACAGATCTAAACCAGTACTAACCCATGTCTGAACCTAGATCTAAACCAGGACTAAACCATGTCTGAACCCAGATCCAATCAAGGTCTAACCGAAATTGAAATCAGACCTAAACCAGGACTAATTCCTGCCTAAACCCAGGTCTGAATCTCAGATCCAATCTAAACCATGACTAAACCCAGATCCAAACAAGGTCTAACACAAATCTAAAACCGGACTAAACCAGGACTAATCCCATGTCTAAACCCCAGGTCTAAACCCAGGTCTAAACCCAGGTCTGAACCCAGGTCAGAACACAGGTCAGAACCCAGGTATGAACACAGATCTAAACCAAGACAAAACCAGGACTAAACCCAGATTTAACTAGGTCTAACACAAAGACCTAACCATGACTAACCATGTCTGAATGTCTGAACCGATCTAAACCAGGACTAAACCATGTCTGAACCCAGATCCAATCAAGGTCTAACCGAAATTGAAATCAGACCTAAACCAGGACTAATTCCTGCTTAAACCCAGGTCTGAATCTGATCTAAACCATGACTAAACCCAGATCCAAACAAGGTCTAACAAACCGGACTAAACCAGGACTAAACCCAGGTCTGAACACAATTCTGAACCAAGACAAAACCTGGACTAAACCCAGATTTACTAAGGTCTAACACAAATCTAAACCAGACTTAAACCAGGACTAACCCATGTCTGAACCCTTGTCTGTCATGTTTTTTTTGTTTTGTTTTTTTGTTCAGGCCAAATTGTTAAAGGTGCAAACTCAAAAGTTACATAGTGCTACTTTAACAGCAAACTCACTCTTGGTAAGATTATATTTGTCTGTTTTTTTATTTCTTACAGGTGTATTGAAGTGTAAAAAGGACCGAGCTTTACCTGGAGGTCAACTTTGTCCGATCTGCTCTTCTCCACGAAATCTCCACCAGAAACCTCTTCAGGCTCTGGACAACATGATCTGCAGCGGCCCCGTCATCAACTCCAAAGATCAGCACTCGAAACCCGAAGAAACCAACCACGAATTCACGTTTCTGGACGATTTCAAGCAACCGTTCGGAAATATCTCTCTTGGATTATCCGACGAACACGGCAACGAGGTGGAGCTCGAGTGCGGCGTCGGCGAACCGAAGGACGGCGGCAAAATCAGCTTTGAGCAAATCGACGACGCAAAAATGGCGAGCAACATCACACTTTCGCTCGATTTGGATTGCGACGTTGACAGAGAAAAATACGAACGTTTATGGAGGTTGATCGCGTATTACACAAGCGTCCCGGCGCATTTAAAAAGAGGGATTATGCTCAAGAAAAATCCATACCCGACGTACGTTTACAAGCAGGATTCGGATAAGGATGCGCTGTATTACACGGGAGTCAAAGCAAACGTTATGGCGCTACCGTCTTGGCTGATGCAGTCGTACGCGGATTTACAGCTAAACCGGCAAGGATCGTCCGGAAAAAGAGTTAAGCTAAGTTTTACGACGCAACTATCGCAAAATCTGGAAACGGAAATGATTCGAAGAGAAGTCAGAACGTGGGTTACGATCGAAGAATCGAATTCCAGTTTTAAAACGGCGATTTTAGGCAAAAGTTTTGACTTGCAATGTCACGTTCAGAGTTCGGGTGAGCCGGTCATAACGTGGATTCTACCGGACGGGAAAAAGTTAGTAGCTCCGAGTGATAATTCCGATGAAAGACTGTCCATTTCCGCAGACGGGAAGCTTGAAATCAAAACGGCCGAGCATAAAGACGGCGGGAACTATTATTGCGTTGCTAAAGTCGATGAAGACATTGCGATTTTACCAGTTTACGTCAGCATACAAGATCCGTCCAACCCGCAACCAGGAGACGACGAAGCTTCACCGTCTATTGAGTTGTTAGCTGGAAATTCGTTAAATCTCGATTGCAACGCTTTTGGTTCACCGGATCCGGAAGTCAACTGGATTATCCCGAACGGAAATATCATAAGTTTTAAATCGAACACATCACGAGTTTTAGTTTTTCCCAATGGAACGCTTCATATCGCGCAAAGTTTGCCTCCCGACAGCGGAGTTTACAAATGTGTAGTTTTGAATCAATACGGCGTGGACACGAAAACGTCGAAAGTCACCGTGAATAAACGTCCGGGGATGGTTAAGCCTATACGAAGATTTCCGTTAAGACCACAATCTGCGTCTGGGGTAAACACAAAAATTAAAGTTCCGATTCCAGATTTAGACGAAGGATCTGGCGAAACTGAGGACGCTACGGATTCGAAGCCTGTACGCAAAGTAGTCCCGGTTCGAAACGGCACGCCTCCGTCCTCCAGAACTCCGTGGCGCAGACCTCCCATCATAATGCGAAAACCGGCTTCGCAAAACCCGCAAAACGGAAGGAATATTTTAGATAGCCGCAGAAGAATGAACATGTCAAAAACGAAGATAAACCCGGAGAGATGGGCGGACATTTTGGCAAAGATTCGCATCAAGAACGGGCAGTTTGCGACTACGGTTTCGCCGGTAATCGCAACGACGCCAAAAATCACAACGCCGTTTCAAGAGTTGACAACTTCGCTGCAAAAAGAGACAACCTCCCAACAATACACAACCCAATTTTTAACAACTTTATCCCATGAAACTATCGAAGGATCGTCAGACGGAGTGACTTTGAGTGAAAAAGCTCCCCACGAATTAACGACGACGACTATGCCTACACGAGAAAACGCATACGGCTCGCATACAACAACCCTAAAGCCCATGACATCACCAAATTTCCCCAATTTGCAAGCGACTACTTCTAGCAATGTGTTTTTCCTCCCACAAACCACTTCTCGGCCATTTCAAGTTGTCAAATTTTGGCAGGAAGTCCTAAACACTCCAGGCAAGAGCGCAACTTATTCCCACCATGAGGACAGTGAAGTCAAAGGAGGCAGAGCAGCTGATCCCAGAAGAGCTAAAGCGAAAGGAAATCGCAGGAATAAAAGTAAAATTTCCAAATTCCACAGAAAGGTTAAAACGGGGCAAGTGCTTCCAACGGTTGACCCAGTTACATCAAAAAGGGAGGATGAAATAATACCACAAGAGCCAAAAGATGTGGGACTGTTACAAATTGAAGCCATTATTGATTTAGTTTCCCCGACAACCGCGCAAATATGGAAAAAGCCAACAAGCAGCACACTTCAACCGACGAGAAGACGCAATGGAAATCGTAAAAAGAATCCAAACAGGCATAAAAATAAGATAAACAAACATACTAAAAATAATGTTATAACTGATGAAAAGGTTGGCCAAGTCAGCGTCATGCCTACAGAGCTAGAAATAGAAGTTCCTGAGAGTTTGGAGCCAACTGTACCACGAGAAAATGAGTCTACGGCAAGCAGCGGGAGCCAGAAACTAACAGAAAGCAACACGAAAACAAAGATAAATGATAACAATGTAGTACAAGGTTCGAGCCCGACTGCTTTCCCAGAGACGAGACTGGACACGGTCCCGTCAAAACCTGCGCGAACATTTACGAGCCACGAGCCACTGCCACCTGTTAAACCCGTATCCCGGCCGCCGATGGAAAACGCTCTAACAGAAAGGCCCTCCGAGAAGCTTAGACACGCAAAGAGGAAGTTAATTCAATCGCGCCAAAGATATACGGGCCCCAGGGGACAGAAACATCTTGTGAATGGGACCGGGGAGCAGTTACCGAGGCGTTCTTCTTCGTTGGCTTCCTTAACGGAGCATAAAGCGGAGGAGATGCACCATTTCGGAGATACAGGTGCTTTACTGGCCACAACACGCATCGATTTTGAAATACAAGCAGTTACGAAAAGGCCAGAAAACTCCTCCGAGGCTTTGATTCAAGATAATAGACTGGATAATGCTGAAAACGCAAGTGTAACGGCGTCTACAACGGCTTTAATGGCGACTACTTTAAATTACGACCTTACCAAAATGGCCGCCGCTGAAGCTAAGTTAAAAAGTACCACCAAACAAGCTATTACCGTTAGCAGCAGCACAAAAACGCCCCGTAAACAAACCGAATCAGTAACCTATTCTAATATACTCCCACCAAAAACAACTTTAACGACTCATCTATTAACAGATACGACTAAACACGCGACAGACATTAGCAAAAGCCCCGAAAATTTCAATAAAGATCAAAAAACGCAAGTCATTTTATCCCAAAATGCTAACAAGCAAGCTACTAGTATTCCCGTTATTTTAAATGTCAGTCAAGACCAGCCTAGTCCAACCACTTCTATGTCTTTGCAAATTACTAACGCTAAAACGACAATAGCGGCATCTACTCTGCCTCCTCCTAGTGTTAGCGTTAGCACTAAAAATGCTAAAACAACAATCCCGTCTTCGTTTTTTAATGTAACAACAAAACAAGCGCCAACGACTAAAGTTAGCCCAAGAAATGACGATAAAAAACAAGACAACGAAACAAATACGCTAATGTCTTCCCCGAATCCTGTTTTAAAATCGACAATAACGCCAACTATGCTAACTTACACAACGCGTAAAGTTCCTAGCGTCACAACTAGTTCGAAAATCGTAAAAGAAGATGAAATTATTGCAGCTAAACCAACAAATTCTTCTCGTATTTCTGTACAAAATTCATCTTTAGTTCCAAGACTCGCAATAAATACCACCCAACAAGCGGTTAGCGTTAGCGTTAGCCCTAAACTAGACCAAAGTACTCAAGCTAAATCGCTAACAACGTCTGTCGCACCTACAACGGATGCCACCCAGCGACCAACTCGAGCTAAATCAGCGCTTTCGGATCCCGTAACCCAGTCGCCCGACCACAGAATGAACCAATTTATTAGCTTAAATCGGAGCGTACCTACAATCAACTCGGAGACCACCCCTGCCCCGACGTTTACCCCATTCCGGGCTAAATTGTGGACAGAAGAAGCGCCGCGAGCTAGCACGACGTCAAAGCCACCCGCCTTAGCCACTTATCCGAGGGGGAAGCCAAGGATAACCAAGGGTAATTTCCAAATTATGAGCGTAAAAGCGGAAACAGATGCCATACTTCCCTGCGCTGCCAACGGAGAACCCAAACCTTTCCTGTCCTGGACTAAAGTTTCAACCGGTACGTATGAGTCAGAGTGCAGCTAGCTCGTAATTTAGCGTTTAACAGCCGGCGTTTTCGCAGCTTAGCCTTGGCGAATTGTGGCAGAGTCAAGACATTTTTGTAATAGATTGGAAGTGATGTTGTGGGAAGATGGCATGGCACTGAACAGATGCAGAGAGAGAATTTACGAGAGATTTTTTTTTTTTTCGGTGAACATATTTTAACTGAATGCGATAAGAGGCAGTGCAAGAGTGTTTTAAAGTTAATGTAATTATTTTAAATATTTGCACTGAAATGATAAACAATATAAATGTGTATGTTTCTTAAAGGGTCCATATTACGCTATTTTCTGATTTATGTTTTAATGTAGTTTCCTCATCACAAACAGACCTGGAGTTGTGTTTTGTTTCATTCACACATGTTTAACGCACAAACCTACAGATTTAGACTTTAGGTTTCTTCTCTCAAATGGAAAACACTCTAGCCCCATCCACACTAGTTTGTATTCGAGTTGTTTTCATTGTGGACGCAGTGTTCGTCCACATTAATACGGCTCCAGAGACGGAACGATCTGGTGCCGCCAGCTCCCACGAATTCATCTGAGTACAGATCTGATCCGGCACCGTGTGGACACCTGAAAACGCTGATACGCTGATGTAGTTCTGTGTACCGCAAAGTAGGTAATTCACTGCCAAAACGCTAAGAGGCTAGAAAATATTCATATATTACGGTCTGTGTGTACGACCTGCAGACGTAGAATCTCTGAAAAGTTTAACATGAACCATCTCCAACGCGACAGAAACACAGAACAGACTCACCATCAGCAGAACACCCCTCTGTCACAGAAAGAACACTCATATTCCACTGAGTCTGAACAGAAGCTTTTATGCAAATGAGCCATGTGGTTTTAAGTTTTGTTTCTGTAAAACGTAAACAAATATGCTCAAAGCTGTGTGGCTAGGGAAGACTTGCAGACGTGTGTGTGGATGCAGATTCGTTTCAGTGTAAACGGGGTCTCTGTTCCACCTTGTGATGTCATGGGGTAATGTCATGGGTTCACTGTGACTTTAAACTCATAATTTAAAGCCAAAACAAAACAAAAACAAAATTGACATGTATGTAAACTTAAACCGAGGCAGATAATGTGTACAAAGAAATCAATACAAGAAACTGAGGAAGTGGTTAAAAATTTGAGTGTTTTGATAGAAAAAAATTTTTAGGGTTTGAAGATAGTTCTTGATGTCTAGGATAATGATTTTGAAACTGGAACTAGAGAATTTGGATTTACGGATATGAAATTTTCCCAACAGAACGAACGGGTTTACTAAATATTCAGTTTTATACTGTTTAAAGAAAGTGGAAGTGGGTTATTATGCTTGAGCAGTCCAAATGAATTCTGACAGATGTTTTTTCCAGAATACGTGTTTCTAAATTTGACCAGAGTTCCTTTGAGTATTTACAGTAATAAAAGAGATGGGGGATGGATTCTGCATCGCTATGGCAAAAGGTGCAATATGTTTCAATTTCCTTGAATCACTAAAATCGTGTGGATTATTTCAGCCCTGGATTTGCCGATCTCTAATACATTTAAAGTAAAAGGAGCACACTGCAAAAAAGTCAAGTTAAGATGAATTGAATTAAGAAAGTTTTATCATGATTTGAGTAAATTTCACTTGACAAGTAAAATGATCTGCCAGTGGAAAAAGACTATTTGTACTTAAAATATAAAAATACATCTGGCTCATTCATGACAAACATGTGAGTCAGTACAGTCAGTTTCTTTGTGCTTTGGTCGTTTTAAGCAGCTTTTCTGTATTTTACTTAAACAGGGGGCAATTTATGCCTCTTTTTACTTTTTGCAGGGATCAGATTGGTCAGAAATAGGGACACCTGGGACATTTCTTCTCTCAAACTGGGACAAATCACTGGTTTTGGATGAATCAGGAAAAATACAAACAACCATGAGCTCTTTTAGCAGAGGAAACTCACAAGATTCCGAACCAGTGGTAAAAAGCCGTATGAGGAATCTCACTCCACTTCACAGATCCACGTTTCCAAACACTATTGTACAAATTCTACACTGCAGCAGATTCTTATATTAAAATCTTTACTCAACTTTACAACATAAAAACCAAAACCACTATAGAGCCACATCAGCCTGTTGGAGATTATAATGTGTTTAATTCAGCTTTGACACATTTGTTTACGTTTTAGAGAAACAAAACTAAAACCACATGGCTCATTTGCATAAACTGTAAGTGCTGAAAAAAAAACAAAAAAAAAAAACAGCTCATCTAAATCTCTTATCTAAACTTCATGTATAATGAACATATTTTTAAGATACTGTCATTTTTAAATCTAAATAAATATAAAGGAAAATCCCGCACACCGTCTCATTTGCAAATTGTGAGATTTATTAGGACAAACCGTGCAACGTTTCGGCACTAGGCCTTCAACAGGCAGCCTGTTTGCTTGATAAATGCCTGATAAATCTCACAATTTGCAAGTAAGGCAGTGTGCGGGAATATTCTCTATGTTCTTGGGCTGCTCCCTCTCCTCCAACGCACCCGTCTCAAGTAACTGATGTGCAAAGTTCTCATTATTTTAAATCTAAATAAATGCAAGGGAGATTAAAAAAAGAATAGCAACAGAATAAAATGACATTTTAGATGTAGCGCACTAATGAGTTGTGCTATTTTTACAACCGGCCTGCGGGCGACTCATGTAGTATTTGAAGCGACCTGGTGCCCGCGAGCGCCGTGTTGGTGACCCCTGCTCTAAATTAAGTGTTACTCAAATATGTGTGAATGAAATAAAACACAACTCCAGGTCTGTTTTTGAGGAGGTAACAACATTATAACACGACTTGAAGCTCACAAGAGTCAATTTTTACTTTATATAGGACTTTTAGATTAATCGCATATGTACAGTATATAAGTCTGTTTTTCTCTGGATTGTGTTAAGTTTCTGGTAAATAATATTACGAAAGTTAAAGTATTTTTTCTTTCTTTTTTTCAGGTACGAGTATCCCTCAGAACACCAAACTGCAACGATACGAAGTGCACAAAAACGGGACTCTCATCATCCGAAACATCCAACCAGTGGACGGCGGAGAATATCTCTGCACCGTTCAGAACCAGTACGGCTCCGACGAGATGCTCACCAACCTCGTGGTGCTTTCCCAACACCCGAAAATCCTCCAACCTCGACACCGCGACATCTCTGTGAACTTAGGATCCAGCGTTGATTTAGACTGCCAAGTTGAAGGACACCCTAAACCTAGAGTGACATGGGTGCTCCCGAACCACGCCCAAATGGCTGCTACGCCTTTCGGACTAGCTTCAAACCGCGTCAGCATTTTACAAAACGGTACTCTGCGAATTGTCCAAGCTGTTTTTTCCGACCGAGGGATTTACAAATGCGTGGGTAGCAGTACGTCGGGAGCGGACACGGTTTCGATAAGGCTGTATGTTTCGTCTTTGCCGCCGATTTTTCAGCAAACGCCGATTGAAAACGTCACCGCAAGCGAAAACGGCGCCGTCTACTTGGATTGCACCGCTAGCGGATCGCCCCAACCAACGATACGGTGGATTACGCCAGATAACATCCAGCTAGCGTCGTCGCAATACTTAATCGGACAAAATTTAAGAGTTTTTCCAAATGGTACGCTCATAATCGAAAATTTAACCCAAGGAAACGCGGGAAAGTATCAGTGTTTGGCGAGTAACGTGATGGGGACGAGCAAGAGGATGGTGAACTTGTTTGTGAAGAGTAGGATGCTAATGGCTAAAGCTAGCATCACAATGGCGTCGCCGAAGTTGACGCGGGTGGTTTACGGAGGGAAGCTGAAGCTGGACTGTGTGGCCAAAGGAGATCCAGAGCCAAGAGTGATCTGGAGAATGCCGTCCAAGAAACTAGTGGATGCACAATACAGGTACGAAAAAAAATAAACATACGAAATTTATTGTGTCTAGATAAGAACATGTGAATAACTATGTGTGTCTCTAGCACTGTTGGGCAAGTGACTTTAAAACTGTAATGTGTTATTTATTTATGACTTGTTACTGCTGTTTCAAAGTAATTCGTTACATTATAATATAACTGTGTTTAAAATGTAAAATAAATGTAAAAGACTATTGCAGCACTTTTAAGTTACTCTCATCAAAATAACTGCAAAGATGCTGACCTTTTGCGCTGTATATGGACTAAACCAGGACTAAACCAAGGACTGAGCCAAGGACTGAACCAGGACTAAACCAGAACTAAACCAAGGACTGAGTCAGGACTAAACCACAACTAAACCAAGGACTGAGCCAAGGACTGAACCAGGAGGATTGAACTTGGACCAAACCAGATCTAAACCAGGACTAAACTAAAACTGAACCAGAGCTGAACCAGGACTAAACCAGAACTGAACCAGGACTAAACCAGAGCTGAACCAGGACTGAACCAGGACTAAACCAGAACTGAACCAGGACTAAACCAGAGCTCAACCAGGACTAAACCAGAACTGAACCAGGACTAAACCAGAACTGAACCAGGACTAAACCAGGACTGAACCAGTACTAAACCAGAGCTGAACCAGAACTGAACCAGGACTAAACCAGGTCTAAAACACGTCTAAACCAGGACTAATCTTGGACTAGAACTTGGATGCCATTGGGCGTCAGCTGCAGTTTGCCCTGTGGAGCGTGGAGTTCTGCGGCGGTCCTTTCGCCCGTGATCACCCAACGGTCTACGCAGGCGCCGCTCCGACGTTTCACCGCTGCTGATATCGCGGTTATTTACCACATAAAATCTTTTCGAGTTCAACCACCACAACCAGAATAAGGCGCACCGGATTATAAGGCGCACTGTCGATTTTTGAGAAAATTAAAGTGCGCCTTATAGTCCAAAAAATACGGTATTTATTTTACTGAGAGATTGTATGTCAGTAGACAGTATACAGAGTCAGAGAAACCTAGATCTACATATGACAGCTCTATTCATGAAGAAAACGTGATTACTTGGATATAATTCAAAACTATTTAATAAGAATTTTGACACACGATGATTTTAGATTTTTTTGGTCAACCGCTGCTTGCTTTGATTGGCCTGACCGCACGCCACAAGTAGAATCTCTGTAGTTCAAACTGAGCTGGAGACGGGTCAGAGTTCTGTGGTGGAGTTTGCAGATTTGTTTACCTGGTTTATGGTTCATATCTCTGTAATTTTTGGGTCTATCCACATGAAACAAAAACTGGCACAAAGTTCAACATTTTCTCTGTCACTGTAACTAAACAAACGTGATTTTTTTTTTTAAGTTAAAATCCCTTCAAATCCAAACAAATAATGAGAAAGTTCAACATTTGTGGATCGTAAGTTTCGAGATTTCTTCTAAAAACTGTAAATCTCCCAAAGAATTAACGACAGCTAGCATGCTGACGGTGCACTTCTTGATTGTCGGACAATATAACGCTTTATAATTAGACGCAGACAGAACAGAGCGGACTTATTTTGACCTCAAGAGCTGCTTATACAAGACAAAATACATTAGGGCGACCAAACGTCCGTTTTTCCCCGGACATGTCTGTATTTTGCGTCCTGTCTTGGGGCTTCCGGGGTTTTTTTTAACGTGATGCAAATGTCCGGGTTTTCTTTTACCGTTCATTGGGGGCATTAAACTGAGCGTCTCTCGTAGCGTCTGTGACTCAGAAGGAGCGAGACACAAACAGTCGGTCAGTCTGCAACATGGCGAAACGCAAATGCGCATTTAACAGTGACTTGTACAAGAAATTCTCCGTTTTCCATCCCGGGACAAGCAGGAGGTCATGTGCACAGGTTGCGAAGTGAGAGTACAGTGTTCCCTCGTTTATCGTGGAGGTTACGTTCTAAAAAATAACCCGCGGTAGGTGAAATCAGCAAAGTAGTCAACTTATTTAACAATTATTATATCTGTTTTAAGTCTGTAAAACCCCTCAGCACAAACTTTATACACTTTTCTCATACAAGACAGTTACAACACTTTTTACATCCTTCTTAAAACTTATTGCTGCTGTCGTCCTTCTGTTGTTTTCCTCTTTCTTTATGTAACGATCTGAAGATTAATTTATTCCGTAATGGAGCCCAACAGCGCAGAGTCCTGCACGGGTCCATTTTTGGAGACCCCCCGCCCGTTAACCTGAGATTATATCAAACTTTTGCGCTGCCTACACCATGGACTGAATTAAGACTAAACCAGAACTAACCCAGGACTAACCTAGGACTGATTCCAGGACTGAAGAGGAGGACTAATCCAGGACTGAACTAAATTGACATAAAAAAAAAGAGAGAAAAAATCTGCGAAACGGGCGAGAGAGAGCCTGCGAAAGGAGAAACGCAAACGGTTTTCACAAATGGAAATATGGTCACCCTAAAATACATGAGAAAAAAAAGTGTTTTTTTGTCTATAGTATAAATAAATTAAATGTGAAACTTGGAACCAGCCTCTCAAACTGAAAAAGGAATTTACCGACAAGTACAAATAAAGCAACCTTAACCATTAATCATTGCTTTTCACTCTGTCTTTTATTTTCAGTTTCGACCCGAGGATCCAAGTCCGCGCCAACGGCTCTTTAACCGTCCACTCTGTCACTGACAAAGACGGCGGCGAGTATCTCTGCGTGGCCCGAAACAAGATGGGAGACGATTACGTGGTCCTGGGAGTCGAGGTTCTGACGAAACCGGCGAAAATCGAGCAGAAAAAGCCACGGTCGAGCCAGGAGGTGATCTACGGAGGGGACCTGAAGGTGGACTGCGTGGCGTCCGGACTCCCCAACCCGGAGATCAGCTGGGCCCTGCCGGACGGGACCATGGTCAACCACGAGAAGCAGCGAGACAGAGCCGGGCGCAGCAGAAGGTACCATCGTTTTTGTTTTTTTTTAGTTTGCGTTTCATTTTATTATTCAAAACACTCTCCGTCTGTCTGGTAATCAATGTGAAAAGAATGCATTATCTCGAAAATGACTTTCTTCTGAGCTGTAATTTTACATTTTTGAGTCTCTTTTTCGTCTAATAACAATGGTAATGGGTGCAATTTTTGTTTCGCTTTCCATGTTTCATAAGCAGGTTTGTGTTTTCAGATTTTAGGATGCGAGGATGTTCCTGTTGATTACATTGTACTTTACCGTGAAATATCCAAAACGTAAATTCACAAATGTTGAATCTGATCATTTCTATTCGTGACTAGATCCAAGAACTCACTGTATTACAACACAAATCTGCATTTTAACAATATTCGTCCATCTTTTTTAAATAATATTGGCCTATAATGTTGTGATGTCTTTTAAAAGTCGGCTATAGTTGCTTAATAGAATTACTTTCATATATTTGTATTACAGGCAGAGCAAGCAGTGATTTGGACTTGAGTCACTATTTTTAGGACTTGAGACTTAACTTGATAAACTGGACTAAGACTTGGGACTCGACTTGAAGGTCAATGACTTGGGACTTGACTGTGACTTGAGAAGACTTGATGCTTTTCCTAAAAATATATGCGTTACGTGCTGGTGCCCCTTTGTGCGTCCTATAGGCGAGTTTCATTGTTGACAAAAGCGCGCGTTGCATGCTGGGAATTATTTTGGTCGGCGGCAAGAAACACTAATTCAACATGACGGACGGCGCGAGAAAGCACGTAAAGGGTATTGATCCCGGTTATTTATCCACTCTAACGGCAGAGGACCCAAGACCATTTGACCAGGAAATTGGTCATAAGCATCGACGGACGACAAATCACCCTTTTCAACCCCGACAAAAGTTGGACCAAACCAAATTTCTGGTCAGAATCGCCAACTACCTGGACAAATATTCACTTGGGCGATATCCACAATGACTTGGTGGAAACTCCTGGGCCATTCACAGCAGAAAAGATGAAAACCTCCAAGAGTCTCGATGTGTTGTTGAACTTGTTGGAGTCCACGGTTTGTTAGGATCTTCTACGTTTGCTCTGCGGATGTTTGAAAGCCGTTTAATTCACCGTTAGCGGTTCTTTTCACTCAGAATACGAAAAAGACATTTTCCTTCTTCCGTGCTTCTATTTGTGCATCCGATAATGCAGCAGGAATTTACCATTATCGGGGATAAATACGCGAGGTTACGCACTGTGTTTGACGCTACCGTGTTTCTTGCCTCCGACCAAAATATTTCCCAGCAGCAACGCGGGCTTTTAATAACAATGACGTCAGCTGAAACTCGCCTATTGTGTGTATTTTTAAATGTATGTATGTTTTGTGGCGTGGCTGGTCGTAGTATAAATATGCCGCCCTCCACGCCTCCACGTTGCCTTGTGGACTCTTTTGTCTTGGTTGCTCGGCGCAGGTCATGATTGTTGGTCTTTTGTGTTTGACCTGGTGGGACCGGCTGTCAAGTTTTCGTCTTTTGTTTGGTAAGTTTAGTTTGGGGGTCGTTTTTTTTCCTTCAGGTGAGTGATGTCGGTATCGGCTTCTTCGACCCTGTATGAGGTTGACCCGGTGCTGCATCATTTTGTTCTGTTTGGTCGGCTCACAGCAACACTGACACACAAGCCTAGAGCGCCCTCTGTCAGTTTGAAAATAGATGCATTCCGGATTCATCGCGCAATACATACTGGGAAGGATCCTCTGAAAAAGTGAGCATCAAACCGTCATGTTTGTTTTCCCAGTGGGATGCGTCTATTCTCAAAGTCGATCTTTTCAAGTCTTTTGAACCATATCGCTTTTGTTTCTGGTTCTATTCGATTCTATTCTGGTTTCTGGTCATATTTTAGTTTTGGGATTCGGACATCGTAATTGTGTGGTTGTTGGATGTTCTAACAGCGGAAAACGGCTCAAGAAATGGGCTTTGGAAGTTTACGAGGAAAAAAAATAGTGAAGGTGAAGGCGATGGGCAGTATTGATCCACAGGAAGGACGAACAAGGAAATCTTTGGCTGCCTAAAAAATCATCCGAGTTTGCAGCCAACATTTTGTACGTGGAGCCCATTTCTTGAGCCGTTTTCTGCTGTTAGGATCCACACAATTTCGATGTCCGAATCCCAAAACTAAAATATGACCATATCAGAACCAGAAACCAACGCAATATGGTTCAAAAGACTTGAAAAGATCGACTTTGACAATAGACGCATCCCACTGGGAAAACAAACATGACGGTTTGACGCTCACTTTATCGGAGGATCCTTCCCAGTATGTGGATTGCGCCATGACCGGAAGTCCGAAATTGAGGATGCATGTATTTTCGCCAGACAACCCAAACCATGGAAAAAAAGTGCTTATAGTCCAAAAAATATGATCATCTATCTGCACCTCCAAAACTCAAAATGCTCTGTTCCACCTTGTGATGTTATAAAGCAGTAGTTTTCAAGTTCACAGCTTTAACTTTTACCTTTTAAAGGTTGTATGGAGGATTTTGTTTTGTTTCAAATTGTCAATGAAAGTTTAAAATACCATTACAGAGACGCAGCAGCCTTGTAATTATGACCAAAAAAAAAAAAGAATAAAAATCAATCAACTGTGGACGTGTTGAGGCCAGACAAACATCAGCCAATAACGAGGCTGCCTCATTTTCTATTGGCTGTTAGGTTGTCAATCAAACTCCCTACGTTTCTAGTGTAACTGACTCGTCGGCGAGCGGGGATTACGCGGTTTACGCAGCGGTTCTTAAAGGCTTTTTTAAACTGTAGGTTCCTCACAGTTCTCACAAAGTTTGTTGAGATGGTGGACGAGAATCCACGACCGGTTCGCCGCAAGAGAAAATCAGTTTTTGATGTCGCTGAGAGAAGAAGAGAAGGGGAAATGAAACGAAGCCAAACTGAGGTGATTCTTGGAGATCTCGTCCAGCGATGGCGCGAATGAAGCAGACAAAGGATCTAAAAACTGACGTGTCGGTCGCTAAATTATTTCTAGACAGGTCACTTCAACGGTAATTCTGAACACGCACTGGCTGTAAACAAGTATGATTTCTAGAGTAAAGAGGCGGGAGGAGGAGATGTTTCTACTGAGGCTGTGGAGGAGGAAGGTGGTGTCACACATGCACAACATTTGAAAAAGGACTGTCGCTGTATTTCTCTTCCCTTAAAAAATCCTCTATACAACCTTTAACTTTGGCAATTCCAGAGCTGAAATCATCCAAATAATTCTAGTGAAGGTGTGTGGAGTTTAAAAACACAGTGGAGCACTTCCTGTATTATTACCATATGACATCACAAGGTGGAAGAGAGTGTTTTAACAGTTTGAGAGAAGAACTTGTGATGAGGAAACTATATTAGATCAGAAAATAGCGTAATACGGGCCCATTAACCGTTTTTGTGTGATATATTGACTAAATTTCTTTCTTGTCAGATTTTTTTTTTTTTTTTTTCCATTTCAAAACTTGTCTGTACTTTTTGTGACATTTTCTGGTAGCACTCACCGTCCTCCTTCTTGTTTCTTGCCATTACTTAGCGTCGAAATCCTTGACCCTCCCCACAATACGTTTAATTCATCATTTATCCATTATATCAAAGCTTAAGTAACCCTTTCGAAAATGCACCGCAAGGTCGACGTTTTTTTCAAAAAGCGCTTTTATTCTCCGCACTCGCATTTATTTTCTAAGGTTTTTTTTCTTTTTATCGCTAAAAAGAAATCCGAGTTATGTAAGGCCATGTTAGATAAAGGGAGCGGAGTGTCTCTTGAAATTCTTGATCCGATTAAGTCCATACATCAGAGACACGAGAGGAACCTTGGAGAAGCAAATACAGAAAGTGGAGTTTAATAGAGATCTCCGTCTTTGGCCCGTTGCTGTAGTTTTGGTACACAAAGGCTAATGCATGAGTAGATACACTAATCATTGAGTTCTTTTTTCCCGTGTATTTGAGTAAAACGTCTCTTGTATAAGCCGCTCTTGAGGTGGAATCGTCCGCTGTGCACTGTCACGTTATTTTACAATGTTTACACCGTCATTTCAGGCAGTTTAATTAAAGATACTTAAAGGTGCACTGTGTAACTTTTTCGGTAGACGCTCCATTTCCTGCTTTTCTCGATGGAAACGTTTTCACTTTCGCCTAAAATGTTCTCTGAAAAGGCCTTAACTTAACTTTATCAATGTAGACAAGCTTTATGCGACAGATAATACTCCCTACAACTGTATTATGTAACAGATAATACTCCCTACAACTGTATTATGTAACAGATAATACTCCCTACTACTGTATTATGTAACAGATAATACTCCCTACTACTGTATTATGTAACAGATAATACTCCCTACAACTGTATTATGTAACAGATAATACTCCCTACTACTGTATTATGTAACAGATAATACTCCCTACTACTGTATTATGTAACAGATAATACTCCCTACAACTGTATTATGTAACAGATAATACTCCCTACTACTGTATTATGTAACAGATAATACTCCCTACTACTGTATTATGTAACAGATAATACTCCCTACAACTGTATTATGTAACAGATAATACTCCCTACTACTGTATTATGTAACAGATAATACTCCCTACTACTGTATTATGTAACAGATAATACTCCCTACTACTGTATTATGTAACAGATAATACTCCCTACAACTGTATTATGTAACAGATAATACTCCCTACTACTGTATTATGTAACAGATAATACTCCCTACTACTGTATTATGTAACAGATAATACTCCCTACAACTGTATTATGTAACAGATAATACTCCCTACTACTGTATTATGTAACAGATAATACTCCCTACAACTGTATTATGTAACAGATAATACTCCCTACTACTGTACAACAACTCACCCTTACGTAAAACTCTCAGTCAGTTTACACTCTATCGCATCTAATTAGATAGCATTTTATTGTCCAAGAATCAGGAAGTGTGCTGTTAGCATTGTCCTAGAATGTTGTTTAAGAATCAGGAAGTGTGCTGTTAGCATGCTAAGTGTTGTTAGCTTTACTGCCAGAGCTAAACTCTGCCCTGGTCTCTTAAAGTTGCAGAAAGTGCTTATAAACTCAACACAGTGAATAATTTAATAAAAAAAAAAATAAAAAAAACTGTGAATAATTGTATAAAAACAGTAAATAATTAAATTTTAAAAAATTATAATTGAATAAAAACAGTGAATAATTTAATTTAAAAAAGGGGATAATTTAATAAAAACTGTGAATAATTAAATAAAAAAATTAGGATAATTTAATAAAAACTGTGAATAATTTAATTTTAAAAAATTTGATAATTAAATAAAATCTGTGAATAATTTTTTTTTTTTTTAAAGTGAATTATTTAATAAAAACTGTGAATTATTTAATAAAAAAAAATGTTGATATTTAATAAAAACAGTGGATAATTTAATAAAAAATGAGGATAATTTAAAATTTGTGAATAATTTAAGAAAAATGTGGATAATTTAATAAAAACAGTGGATAATTTAAAGATTTCAAGAAAGATTTAAGGATTTTTAAATTCTCCATAAATAGATAAAAACAAATATACAGAAGTGTACATACAACTTCACAAACCTGATTTGATCCAGAGCATCAAAAGTGAAAATGAAACTTAGTACACATGTTAATAAATAGTTTTTTGTGAATATACGAATATAGAATTTTCAAAACAATGGTGATTTAAATATGTTTTATGTTAGCAGCAGAAGTAAAAACTGACTGACTTTTTTTTTTTTTTTTTTTTTTTTAGGTACGTCGTGTTTGACAACGGCACTCTCTTCTTCAACGACGTGGGGATGAGGGAGGAGGGCGACTACACCTGCTACGCCGAAAACCAGCTCGGAAAAGACGAAATGAAAATCCATGTGAAGGTCAAATCTGCCTCGTCTTCCCCGCAAATCCAAAACAAAACAGAAATTTCGCCGGTTCAAGTTATCTACGGCGAAAACGTAACCTTACAATGCCACGCTAAAGGTGACCCGAACCCTACGTACACCTGGATATCGCCGATGAACCGGATAATCGATTCGAAAGAGGAAAAATATCAAGTTTTCAACAACGGGACGCTGACTGTGCAGAGAGTTCAACGTTTCGACGCCGGGGACTACACCTGCGTCGCACGGAACAGTTACGGACAAGACAACAAGATCGTAAAAGTCGAAGTTTTGGTGACGCCTCCTGTCATTAGCAACGACGGAAATAATTTTAAAGTTTCCAAATTTCAAAACGATAGGATTTTGTTGGATTGTGTCGCCACGGGAACGCCGAATCCCAGAATTATGTGGGTGCTGCCCGGGAACGTGATCCTCCCCGCTCCGTATTACAGCAACCGGATTACCGTTTTTCAGAATGGAAGCTTGGAAATCCGATCGGCGAAAACGAGCGATTCGGGCCAGCTCGCTTGCATCGCGCGAAACGAAGGCGGCGAGGTCAGATTAGCGGTTAGCCTCGACGTTAAAGACGCCGACGCTAGAACGCAGGCTTCCGGGACGCAGCTGGACGACGTGTCGCTGACCGCCGGCAACGCGATGACTCTGAATTGCTCGTTTGACGGGAATAACGTTAAACAGATAACGTGGGTGCTTCCGAACGGGACGCCTTTGCTCAGCGGCGCGCGATTGGCGAAGTTTTTCCACCGTCCAGATGGCTCGTTGATAATTAGCAACCCTTCGTTAGCGGAAGCGGGTACGTACCGATGTTTAGGACGTAGCAGCACTAGCCAAGTCGAGCAGTTCGTACAGTTGACGCCCGGAAGGAAACCCGTGATCGCGAATAAATACGAGTCACCAGTTAATGTTTTGAACGGCGATACGCTGATGCTGCATTGCGTTACAAACGGAGATCCGCTACGGCT
This sequence comes from Boleophthalmus pectinirostris, assembly GCF_026225935.1. Taxonomy (NCBI): domain Eukaryota; kingdom Metazoa; phylum Chordata; class Actinopteri; order Gobiiformes; family Gobiidae; genus Boleophthalmus; species Boleophthalmus pectinirostris. The sequence continues at coordinate 19,393,278 of NW_026570994.1, forward strand.
AACGTGGACGCTACCGAGTGGAGTTGTTTTGAATCGTCCACAAAAAGCTGGGAGGTATTCCGTGCTGCAAAACGGAACGCTGGCGATAAAGCAAGTCAGCGTTTACGACAGAGGTTTGTACGCGTGCAGAGCGGCAAACGAGTACGGTAGCTCTGTTATGTCCGTCTCCGTTATCGTAATAGCGTACCCTCCGCGAATCACAAACGGACCAAATTCGGTGACGTATGCGAAACGCGGCGTGGCGATACAGCTGAACTGCGCCGCTACCGGAATTCCCAAAGTGGAAGTGGCCTGGGAGACGCCGGACAAAGCGAGGCTGGTCGTCACCGCGCAGCCTCGACTGTTCGGGAACAAGTACCTCCAGCCGCAGGGTTCGCTCGTGATCCAAAACCCTTCGCTAAAAGACGCCGGCGTTTACAAATGCACGGCGAGGAACGCGATCGGGGTGGATTCGAAAACGACGTATTTAAATGTTTACTAAGAGGAAATTTCACTGTAACTGCCCGAGAAACTGCCAACGCCGAGTAACTGGACTGCTGTTACGAGACGAAAATAAAACGGACACTCGCGACGTGCCGAGAAGAAAATTTTTAACGGATTCTCAAATGCAAAATGGACTCGATGAACTAAGAGCCTTTTGGGAATAAAACAAATGTTAACACTAATTGAGTTTTTTTAAACATGGTGGAATTTACCGACAATATTTAACAACTAAGACGATTTGTAAATTATTTTGTGTGGGGGTTTTTTTCAGACAACATCTCAACGTTTTTTTTAAAGTTCTCAAATTGGTAGAAACTTTAATAAGTTGTAAGAAATTAAACTAGTTAAGTAGAAAAAGACATGCACTTTCAGGTACATTTTTGCGCTTGGTTAAATCTTTGTACAAACTAGAAAAAATTTAATAAAATTGACACAGAGTTGAAGAATTTTGTATTTATTTTTTTCTTTTTAATTACACAAGTTACAACTTTTATGCCAGTTTTGTTCAAGTACTACTGAACAAATACTGTAAAAATTTAAAGAATTAAAGGTACACTGTGTAACTTTTTTGGTTTTGCTTAATCAGGACTAAATCATAAACAAACCTAGACCAGGACTAAACCAAAACTAACCACCAGTAAAACCAGCATAAATAATTCGAAACTACAGCTAAAATAGGACTGAACATGGACTGAACCAGGACTAAACCAGGATTTAACCAGACCTAGATCAGGGTTTAGACGAGGACTAAATCAGAACCAAACCTAGATCACGACTAAACCAAGACTAACCTTGACTAAAACCATCATAAAAATATCGAAACTACAGCTAAATTAGGACTCGACCAGGACTGAGACCAGGACTTAGACCGCAACCAGACTGAGACTGAGACCAGGACCAGACCATGATCGAGACCGGGACTGAGACTAGGACCAGATCGGGACAAGACCAGGACTGAGAATGGGACCAGACCGAGGCTGAGACCAGGACCAGACCAGGGCTGAGATTGGGACCAGACCAGGACTGAAAATGGTTTAGTCCTGGTTTAGTCCTGGTTTAGTCCTGGTTTAGTCCTGGTTCAGTCCGGCATCGCAGTTTAAGTCACAAAAACGGGAAACATTATCTGTTTTTTCCATTCTTCATTTAAACACAAAATCGAAAACTGAAAAAACTAATTGTCATCTGTTTTTCATTTTAGTTTTGGACACAAATAATGAAGAAAATTGTTGTATTTTTCGTTTTCTTTGCTTTCTCTTTGGTTTTATTTTGAAAAACGAATGATACACAGATTTTCTTTTACTTGAGATAAATATTTTTTGGTGCTTCCATTGTTGATTCCACAAAAATACGCCGTTTCGCAGTGGCTTCAATCTCAGTGGAGAATGTTCCAAATCATGGTTTTAATTTTCTAATTCCACGACAACCTGCAGCCACTTCCAGAAAATTACACACTGTACCTTTAATTTTCATTTCATTTCCGCCTTGTGACAATGACAGCCGATGTCACGCTGCCGAACTCTTTGTAAGAAAATATTGTTTAACTTAATAACTGATAAAAGAGGATATGGATTTTGTATGTTTCTTATAAAGCACACTCTGTATTTTTCTGTCTTTTTTCGGGCACGTTTTGAATCTGTTGTATAAACGCTGATCTGTGCAGGTTCTATATGTAACTTATTTGTCAACAACCGACTGCGGTGCGTTCACATTTGCATATTTTAATAAAACTTATGAATGTTTTTAACCCCAGTGTTCGAAACCAAAAGTTATTCCTGCAAAGTCATGACAAAAAGTGCAGAAACGATGACTGCAACTGTGTATATTACATCTATAGGTGAGAAACGCATTGGAAATTCACCTTTCGGGGGCAGAACGCGGCGTCAGGATGGAGTTTTAATGAAGTTAGTGGGTTTTAGAATGGAGATTTTATGCAGCAGAGGAGTTTGAATAAGGAAAATAGGTCACACTTTTGTTATCTGTTCACATAGTTTCGCGTGTAGTACAGTTTTAAAACTCCAAATGCTTTCACTTGAATCATTTGGAGAATTTCAGCCTTGGAACTGATAATTTCTACTGAACTACTGAAGGTAAAAGGAGCTGTTAAAGGTCATGCATTATACAAAACTGACTCTAGTGCAAACAGAGTTGGAGTTCTGTTTAGTTTCATTCACACATGTTTGAGTAACACATCTTCAAAGCTCAAAATGCTCTGTTCCACCTTGTGATGTCATGAAGCGATAGTTTACCGCTTTAAGTTAACAGCTCCTTTTACATTTAGTTTAGTGAAGACCCCAGTGATTCTAGTGAAGGTGTGTGGAGTTTAAAAACACAGTGGAGCACTTGCTGTATTATTACACAAGGAGGAACAGAGTGTTTTCTGTTCTGAGAAAAGTGTGTGAATGAAACAAAACACAAGTCCAGGTCTGTTTGTGATGAGAAAACAACATTATAACATAAATCAGAAAACAGTGTCATATGGTTCTTATAACAACAACAATAACAACTCCTACACTTTTAATGAAGTAGTTACTAAACATGAATCATTCTTAACAAACTGTTAGTTCTTTATGAATTACGTCTGTGCACTGTGTAACTTTTCTGTAAGGTGTAGTTAATATGATTAAGTGAGATTCAGGAGCAGGACCACGCCTCAGCCGCCCTCTCCTCTCACCACAACTCACCTCGACCACGCCTCCAATTTCCCAGAAGCCTATAGGCCAGTTTCATTGTTGACAAAAGCGTGCGTTGCATGCTGGGAATTATTTTGGTCGGCGGCAAGAAACACTAATTCAACATGACGGACGGAGCGAGAAAGCACGTAAAGGGTATTGATCCCGGTTATTTATCCACTCTAACGGCAGAGGACCCAAGACCATTTGACCAGAAATTGGTCATAAGCATCGACGGACGACAAATCACCCTTTTCAACCCCGACAAAAGGTGGACCAAACCAAATTTCTGGTCAGAATCTCCAACTACCTGGACAAATATTCACTTGGGCGATATCCACAATGACTTGGTGGAAACTCCTGGGCCATTCACAGCAGAAAAGATGAAAACCTCCAAGAGTCTCGATGTGTCGTTGAACTTGTTGGAGTCCACGGTTTGTTAGGATCTTCTACGTTTGCTCTGCGGATGTTTGAAAGTCGTTTAATTCACCGTTAGCGGATCTTTTCACTCAGAATACGAAAAAGACATTTTCCTTCTTCCGTGCTTCTATTTGTGCATCCGATAATGCAGCAGGAATTTATACGCGAGGTTACGCACTGTGTTTGACGCTACCGTGTTTCTTGCCTCCGACCAAACTATTTCCCAGCATGCAACACGGGCTTTTAATAACAATGACGTCAGCTGAAACTCGCCTATATGTAGCAGCCTTTCCCATCATCCCAGTTTGTCTCGACTGACTCGACCCCACCCTCCCATCCCCTATTTTGTCTTTCAGTCATAAGACGCCTACGAGGGGGGTCCTGTTCCGGCTGGGCCAACTGAAGACTGAGACGGAGCCCCTGCCTAGAGTCTCAACCCGGCCATCTCTGCCCCGCGTCGTACATTATCAATAAACTTCTTTGTCGTTGTCGGTGTGGTCCAAGCTAGTGAATAAGTTTTTATTTATATAGCACTTTTCACAGACATTTGTCAAAAAGACGCTTTACAGAACATTATTCACTCACTGCAGACTCAGTGGTGTAAGTTACTATTGTAGCCATTACCTGCGCCATCGGTCCCTGCGACCACCAACATCACTCACACACACACCACTTTCATACTTGGCAGTGTGGGTGAAGTGTCTTGCCGAAGGACACAGTGACAGTTTTTGTGACTGGCGCCTCCTGTGGCTCCCAGTGTCTCCTTCCAAGTCCTGATCAGACTCGGTCCTGCTTAGATTCTGAGATCTGACGGGATCAGGCTTTGACAAACTGTCCACATTCTGTCACCAGGTTCTCTCCAAGGAGATGTTCCCTGGAATGTTCCTCAGTATGGCATTATATTTATTTATATTTACAGAGATGGCAGGTGATGCCAAAGGACCAAGTTACATGTCAGATCTTTCTCTCAGATCTGTGGAGAAGCGAGCCCACTCACTGTGAGAATGCAAGTTTTGTAAGTCAATAAAAAGCATTGACTTTTTGAGTAAATACAAGATGCATATGGTCCCAGTCCAGCAGAAGTAAACAACACGGCCAAAAATTCAAGTTAATGCATCTGATATAAAAATGTATTGAACAGATACATATGTACTCTAGTTTATGAAACTGTTGACCTTTTTTCTGTACCATTTTTGGTTCTAAAGTTCCATCTGTTTTAAACAGACCATGTATGAAACATGGAACAAAAATTATTTCCCAAATTTCAAAAACCTGCAAATCATGTAAATAAATGGATGTATTTCATCATATCTTGTGTTATTCCAACTTTGAACTGTTGATGAAGGTACATGATTTTTAAAAAAAAAAAGTATTTAAAATGATAAAAATTAGCTTGGAAGGACTGACATATTTTATAGAAATATTTTCCTTTCATTTTGAAGTAATATTAAAGTATTCAGAAGAAAAAAGCGACAAATGATGTAAAATCCTGCACCTTCTACTTGTTTGTACAGTTTTCCCTCTGTTACTTTTCCCTCCGTTACCATGAACTTTCTTAATAAAAAAGTAAGAAGTTTTTCAACCTAATCTTGTACCATATGGTAGAAAACTATATGAAGCAAATATTCAAACCAGTTTGTTAAGGATATGGAAGTGAGAACCAAGAGTTATCACTGTTTGTATTTATTGCCCAAAAAGTGCTGCATATTTCATTCCCTCCGTTACCGACATGAGTTTTTAATTTTTTTGTCAACAACTTGAAAGAATATCACAGGTTTAACTTGACCCTGTTGGAGTGTAACTCTTTCCTACATTCTGATACTTTACTTATTTCAATAGTTCCTCTAGTTTCTGAATAAGAGACATTTGAATGTCAAAAATCTGCCCCTGTTTCCCTCCGTTACCACTTGACCAGACCCAGATACTTAATGCCACACCGGGACATTCATGACAAAGCAACAACATCTCCACGGAGACAAGCAGGTAGCGGACCCTCCACCAGAAAAGTTCCACCGTGCACCTTTAAGGCCGGTTGAAATGTAGTTATTACAAAGAGTTTGGTTTGCTGATGATATTCTGAGGTGAGTGAGGTTGAGTGAGGAAATTAGGTCACGGTTATTGGCACAAACATTTACGAACATGTGTGAGCAGCTGGAGAGGAAATCCCCAGTGGATCTGCACATGCTCCGTGTCTGTCATTAAGGCTGTTCAAGATGAGCCGAGTCCACACAGAGACGCTCACATTAAACTTACATCATTGGGCCGAGTGTTAAACTGTTCGAGCCAAAACCACCGCGGCACATGGTTTTCCCAGGAACTGATCTCAACCAGCGATTAGGTCTGCGTGGTTCAGGGACACGTGCTCTGGCTTCGTTCGTGTTGTAGAATCTGATGTTGCGTCATGCGATCGGGAAGCTCAAATGGATTCTCTAAGCTGATCGGTCGAAGTGTAAAGAAGTGAACTGAGGCTACGTTCACACTGCAGCCTGAAGTGACCCAAATCCGAGTTTTTGGGCCCTACGCGACTTGTTTCTGATCTTTTAATGACAGTCTGAACGGCAAAGATCAGATTTTATTTAAATTCGACCCAGGCCACTTGGATATGTGCTCCTAAAACCGATACGTATCCGATCTTTTGACATGCGACTTCAGTCTGAACGGCCAAAGCGCATTCATCCCACCTACACGGCGAAAGTGAGGTTTGCAAGTTTATTAATATTTGGGGGGATCGGAATCAGGCGTTTTTTGAAATGATTGCCAAAGAAATGTCCGAGCGCGGCTACAGATGGTCCTGGCTCCAATGTCAATGAAAAATAAAGATCCTGCGAGCCAAACACAAGGAGCCTAAAGACTCAAACAAACGAAGGGATCCTGGACGTGTGACCTCTCCATTTTACCAAGAACTGGACCGGATACTGGGAGACAAGCCCAGCGTTTAGGCGACTTCCATGTTCGCTGCGTGTGACGTTGTCGGGACACTTTTGGGGTGTTTAAAGTTCACGCTGAAGATCACACACAAAGTCGCAATTAATTGGAAATGTATGAACGGCCTCGCAAAAAAATGTGAATTGAGCTTTAAGTCCTGCAGTCTGAACGTAGCCTTCGTGAGAAAGACGTCACCCATAGTGTTCAGCTCCAGTCAAATGAAGCTCATTAAGGCTTGCAGTTATACGAGTGAATCTGGAGCTGAGTTATAGGAAAAGGAATTTATTTGTGGAGAAAATAGCGAAATAAAAACACCAGGATTATGTAGAGCGGGTTGATATGAACATTTTAAGACCAAAATGCAGACGACAGCAGCAGTTACAGAAAGGGGGGGGCAAGGGGTCAGGAATCGGAATACAGACGGTTTGCAAAAACCCCGGAAGTGCGAGTCCAGGCACCAGCCAATCAGCGAAGAGCCGTACATTCTGTGTTGGCAATGATTCCCGAGATCGAGGATTTAAAGTTGGAACAAAGAGAATATTTGGTGAATTTAATCAAGGGGAAAGACGTTATTGTCCTTCTTCCTGCAAGATATATCATCAAGAGTATTTTTTGGGATATTTTACTAAATTATTTTGTTTTGTTTGTTTAGAGGAAGGAAACTCGTTTAAATGACACATTTGACATTTTCATTGTTTTGATGATTAAAATGTTTGCGTTTCATATGAACTTTGCACAAGAAGTGGCTTAACAAAGACACATCTTTCTTTAGTCTTTATTTTTTATTGAACCGTATGAAATCGATTTGAACATTTCTTTATCTTTTCAACCTTCAATTGAACCAGCAACATTGGAACAAAATAGTCAATAAAATAATTACAAAAATATTAGAAATGATACAAAACATGTCTTAACATGTGTCTCAACTGTATATTACAGAACTACATGCAGATCGTGACAAACCGACCCCCAAAAAAATGTCTTACGGCCCAGTCTTTGGTAAACAATGTCATATCGAATTGAAAGCTCACTGTATCGAGATATGTATCGTATCGTATTGACAACTCCTCATTGATACCCAGCCCTAATTGACTGTACATATATATATAAATGGACATTGCTAACACACTGCCATATTCTAAACAGGAAGTGAGCATGGGCGCGCTTCCAGCTCCATCGACTCTGGCTCCAATTCACTTTGTATTGAAAATATGTCTCCCCTCTCTCCGCAACTGCTCCTTATTTTGGTTTTGTTCGTAATTAATCCTCTCTCAGATTGATTCCAAATTCGCTCCCTTTTAACCGCTAGCCTCAGTGAGCTTCATTTCACTTCAGTCCAGTTTTTTTATACATACGCAGTCTCTGTACTCGGGCCGTACCGCGTCAGCAGGAGCAGATGATCCTCGTGAGTTTCTGCACTGACGAATAAACTGTGAAGTGTTGAGATGTTGTTGCGTAAGGACACTAGAGCTCGGCAAATTACAGGAAATTACATCTATTTTGTTCAAATTTCTGTGCAAAAAGAAGAAGAAGAAGTGGGTGTGTTTGTTGATGCCGTGATTACTTTTAAAATGTCCTGCGAATGTTTTTGGACAATGACGTGAGTTTATTTTAGCGGAGATAGGAGCACATATTGAGCGCACCTGTCCAACTTCTTTCTCCTCTGATCAGTACAGCGAAATAATACTACGCTTTAGGATATTTACAAGTACTCACTGTAACTCGTCTTTGAAATGAGAGTAAATACGGCCTGCGTTCGTTTAAAGCATTACGTCTAATCAGAGTTTATCCTTCTGAATCAGCAGCGGCTTTTATCACTGGACACAGAGTTATTTGACCTGCAAGTTTCCTCAGAATCTCTTTCTTTTCCATTGAAGCATTAGTCACTGTGGTTCAAACTCTTCAATATCTGTGTGTCATTACTGCGAAAGATTACACAGAAAATACCAAAGAACATTAGGGAGTAGCTGTGTCACGAAATATATCACTAAAGTACAAGTAATAGTACTCAGTAGAAGTATACGAATGGCAAAATGGTCATATATTTAGAGTTTTTACATCAAGGAATCGACTGGGGGAGAGGTGGGTGAAGTGTCTTGCCCAAGGACACAGTAGTAGTATTTATCTGTGGGAGCTGGAATCGCGCCGTCAACCTGTGGATCAGTGGATTCGATCGCTCAATCAATAATGTTTATGTCGAGAGCGGGATTTGAACCGACAACCTTCAGATCAGTGGAGAAACGCCCGACCAACTGTGTGTGATTTAGTCCTGTTACTACTACTGCTACTGTTACTACTACTGTTACTACTACTGCTACTACTACTGTTACTACTACTGCTACTACTACTGTTACTACTACTGCTACTACTACTGTTACTACTACTGCTACTACTACTTACTACTACTGTTACTGCTACTACTACTACTACTACTCGTATTGCTACTACTGCTACTAGTACTACTACTGCTACTTTTACTGCTACTACTATTATTACTGTTACTACTACTGTTGCTGCTACTACTACTACTACTTCTATTACTATTACTACTACTAAAACTACTACTTATACTACTACTGTTACTACTACTCCTACTGTACTGTTACTACTGCTGCTACTACTGCTATTACTACTGTTACTAATACTGCTAATTCTGCTGTTACTACTACTGTTACTACTACTACTACTACTAGCTACTGTTACTACTGCTGCTACTAGTGCTGCTACTACTACTTCTACTATTACTTACTTAGTGTTACTGTTATTACTACTAATACTACTACTACTGCTACTACTGCTGCTGTTGCTGCTGCTACTACTACTACTACTACTACTACTGCTGCTACTGCTACTACTGCTAGTACTGCTACTACTATTACTACTACTACTACTATTGCTACTGCTACGGCTGCTACTACTACTAGAAGTACTACTACTACAACTACTAGTACTACTGCAACTAATACTACTACTACAGCAACTATTGCTACTACTACTACTACTCCTATCTCTTCTACTACTACTACTACTACTACTACTACTATTACTACTACTATTCTGCTACTGTTACTTCTACAACTACTACTTCCACTTTTTATATATTGTAATTTATTCGTTTGAAATGAATGTCATAATTTCACGCGTCCAGTCTTAAATGTCATCGATATTTCTTGCTAATGACTTTGACTGTAACATTATAAGTGACTCTAACGCTAACGCCGTGCTCCGTCCCATCTGCCCGCGCTGATAAAGCCTCGGCTGTTGTTTTTAATTGCAAATAAACACAATATAATCAATTATGCAAATGTCGAACACGTTTGACCCCGGGCTCGGAGTATAGCTGCAATACTGATGTTTAGTTCAGCTGACAAGAAAGTCACAAAAAGTTCCAGAGAAAATGTGATTTTTAAAGGGCAATATTTGATTTGAACATGATTACGTCGTATTTAGAGGAACAGTTATATCATGTTTATGGAATTTATAATCAACGTATAGGCTACACTTATTCCTTTATTTAAATATATTTATTCTCTGTACATATAAATTTATTCATTTGCAAGGTTGAACTAAGTAACTACTGTACGCGCAAGAAAATGAATTATGTTTATTTATCGCTCTATTCATCAAACCAAGGTCATTTCTGATTCCAAACTTGCTCTGATGTTGGTACTTGAAAATCTGAAGTGGTCCTCCTGTTCAGCAAAGTTCAACAGTGCCCCCTGTTGGACAAAACTGGTAGGACGTCTCCTCGTAAATCTGTATTAATACAAAATGAATTACAAGTAAGTAAGCTGACACATTTTTATTCATGTTAAAATAAAGTACTTTTAAAATTAACCATCTTTTTTCGTTTTGTCGAATGTTAGCATAACACTGGCACAAATTTTATATTATTTTCAATTATTTGTTAGTATTTATTTTACACATTTTAACCGTATGCAATTGAGTTAAAAGTATAAATATGTTTTTAAAAAAGTAACCAAATAAATCGTAAAGTATAAATATTGTTGTCAGCGGTTATTCACAACTGCGCATGCGTCAATGAGTCGTCACTTAGCAACAACTTTTCAGACTTTTATTTTTTTTTTTTATTATTACCTTTTTTTCTTTGTTTTATACACGTTTTTAAAAATCAAGTTTCGTATTGATTAAGGTAAAGAGATTTGATTAAGGTTAAAAAAATAAATAAAAAAAAGACGTTTTGTTACATATTTGGCCAACGCTGGCACAGAACGGTTGAAGCTGTCATAAAGTAATTCATCACAATATTTTATTTTATATTTATATTTATCTTACACATTTTAACCGTATATGAAATTGAATTAAAAGTATAAATGCCAATTCTTAATTTTATGTACAACAAATGTAAAATATTGTAATTAACAAATTGGTTTTAGCCGGTTATGCTCAACTGCGCATGCGTCCATCACTCGTCACTTAGCAATAACTTTTCGCTTTATCACGGACTTTTTTTTTTTTTTTTTTTACCATTTATTTCCCTTTGTTTTATACCCTTTTTTAAAATCAAGTGTAGTATTTTAGCAATATTAACGCAATTTGAAATGTGAAAATCTGAGGACATGTTTTCTTTACTGTTTGGCTAACGTTAGCACAGAGCTGTCATTTTATAACTTTAGGTTTAAATTCTTTGCCAAAACTATATTTCCTGGACAGTAAACTGAAAAACTCAACTAAAACATCAGAACCAAGCACAAGATTTGATTTGGTATGTCATTTTAATTATTTGAATCATTGCCAAGACTTAAGAACATAAGAATTCTCGCTTTTTATTCACATTGTAAAGCTGCACTGTGTAACTTTTCAGGTGGAGGCAGGGTCCAACAACTGCTTATCTTCATGGAAATGTTTGACAAAATGTTCCACAGTATGACATTTTACTTATCTAATGTGCATGAGTTCAGTTACAGGTGTTTTTATTGCTCAAAAACACCTCGAAAGCAGAGATTGGGGTTGCCTCTCCACAGATCTGACCTGTAACTTGGTCTGGTAGAGTCACCTTAGTTTAAAGGCCTTGTACTTGATTTTTCCTTATGTATTTGAGCTAAACATGCCTTGCCCGAGTACAGATGTATTGTAAAAGCAGATCTTGAAATCAAAATAAGTCTGTTAGTATCTGTCTGACTCAAATGTTAGTATCAGGAAGTGCTCTGTTAGCATGGTAATTGTTATTTGCATTACTGTGATGGCAAAACTCTGCATTGAAAGTTGTGAAAAGCACTTAGAATGCATTAAGTAAGTGAGGAATAACTTTGGACCACTGCAAACGGTTTAAATGGACTAGTTTTTACTTCCCAAATGAAGACAAGCAGGCGAAAGAAAAGTTACACAGTGGAGCTTTAAAGCAAACGTTATTAACAGTCCTAAATTGTTGTTGTTGACGCAGGTTTAGCCCAGGAAGCGGTCGAGCATCTTCTGAATGTGCTCAAACGCGTCTCGTCCCAAGTAATCGGCCTGTCCGATCTCCCACTGTCTGCGATGCTCCTCCTCGTCCTCCGAGTCTGCAGCGCTCTGAAGGGGAGAAACAGTAAGTCAGATGCCCTCCCAGCCTCCTATTGTATCCCTGTAATGTCAGATGCCCTCCCATCCTACTCCTATAACCCTGTGTATAAGATGCTCTGCTATCCTCCTATAGCCCTGTGTCAGATGCCCCTCTCATCCATCTGTATCCAGGGTTACTATGGTCATGGAAATCCTGGAAAAGTCATGGAAACCGAAACTGTCCTTTTCAAGGCCTGGAAAAGTCATGGAATTTTGTAAATTCAATGAAAGTTTTGGAAAAGCCATGGAATTTTAGTGTCTCTTTCACGCAATTACAGCGTTCTGTTAAGTTCTCATTAGTCTATTCTGATTATTTCTGAACATCTGCGCCTTTTGTTTAAAAGAGACGACAATAAATGGACAGGATTTTGAATGTTAAAAAACTATAATCCCAAACCATAAAGTGAGTGGAAAGAGTTCACATGTCATATTTAGCCCTAAAAGTTTGATCAATTCCACACATGTAGGTGCCGTAAAGTCAGGGAAAATTCACTTTAGGTCATGAAAAAGTCATGGAAATGTTTTGATATTTTGTCCCACGCTCCTATCCATGGACCTTTGTCATAGTGATTAATAATTACCTCCGCCAAGGAGGTTATGTTTTTGCCAGCGTTTGTCTGTTTGTTTGTCTGTTTGTTTGTTTGTTTGTTTGTTTGTCTGTTAGCAACATAACTCAAAAAGTTATGGACCGATTTTGATGAAATTTTCAGGATTTGTTGGAAATGTGAAAAGGAGGAACTGATTTCATTTTGGGGGTGATCCAGAAGAAATCCTGGATTCTGGATCACTTTAACATTGTGGTAAATGGGGCCAAAAATTTTGTTTCTCAATATCTCGGTTAATTATTGACCAAACCCCATGAAATTTGACTCAGGGATGGACAATGGGATCCTCTTTCATATTCCAAAGGCTGATCCGGATCTGATCCAGAAGACTGATTTTATTGCAATTTATATAAAAAATGGGGGTAGTCCTTGGCGGAGGTCTGCGCTCTCTGAGTGCTTTTCTAGTTTAAAATAAAACCTCTCCTTTGAATGAAAAAAAGTCCAAACTGAACCTCATGAATATCTCGAAAGATGCCCTTCCATCCTGCTCTGTATTAAAACTTGTCGTATATATTTTTTTTCTTACAGGGTGGGTGCCGTCCTCTTCTCCATCGCTGCTGGTGCCCATCTCCTCCTCCTCCTCCTCTTCATCCGTCTCTTCTCGCTCTGCCAGATCCGCGACGCTTTCTTCATCCTCCACTGCTTCCTGTTGTTTTTCTTCACTGTCTTCTTCACTGAGTTTACCTGAGTCCACCTTCTTGTCCTCCACCTTCTCTACCTCCTCCACTTTCTTCTCCGGAGGTACGACTTCAACCTGTGGTGTCTACGATCAGGGTGGTTTGAGATTAGATTTGAAATGTGGGTTTAAAATACAGACAGAGTTCATAGTTCATATTTAAACACATTCAGAAGCATTTACATTTGACAGAAATCTTTTAAACTAATCCAAGAATCTCAGGCATTTCAGAACATTTTTGTAGAGATCTAATCTACAAGGTTGGCATAAATTGCTTTAATGTTAGTGGTGTAATAATGTAACAAAAAAAAGTATAAATTATAGGTATTTGTACTTTACTTGCGTAGATTTTTAAGTGGATTCTTTTTACTTTTACCTTCACTACATTAGAGAGAAAGTATCTATATCTTTCTACTCCACTACATTTCTGAACAGGACTGAAAAGTAAAAGTATTTTTATTATAGTTTGAGACCTGCAGGAGAGACTGAGGTTTATTTTTTTAACACGTTCATACTTTGAGCAAACAAAAATATACAAATAAAAACAGCTAGACAAAAAACTATTGATTCAGTTTTTTCCGTTGAACAAAATCCAGCTCAAATCTTCATTAAAATCACTACATTTCAATTCAAATTCCAAAAAGTTTACTGTCAATTCTTTATACAAAACACATGAAGAATCTAAATTGTGTTTCTCATTCCCAAGCATGTAAATAAATGTACAATATATGGAAAATTTGAAGCTTTATTAGATCTTATACTCTGCATGAAATAGTTGTACTTTATACTCTTTAAGTAAATTTTTAAACAGATACTTTAATGCTTTGACTTGAGTAGATTTTTTTCCATGTGATACTTTTACTTCAGTATTTTTAGCTCCCGTGTCCATACTTCGAGCCTGATTCAACAGTCGGTTTCACTTCGTGGAAACCGTCTGACCTCGCAGCATTAGGATTGGTTCGCTCTACAGTAGGCGAGTACTTTTTATAATTTAACCAATCGCTGCTGTTTAGTCGTGACATATGTAATGCACCAAATCCCGTAGGAAGAAGGACAGTAACGTCTTTCTCCTTGATAAAATTCACCAAACACAGAATGTCTGTCTTCGTCTACATCCATCTTGACGCTTTGTTTACTGTTGTGCTGTTCCACAAAAGGGACCCAGACAGACGCAACGAGTTTAATGTCATGGCTTCACAGCTCTTCTCTGATTGGCCAATGCACGGTCTACAACTTCTTGCAAACGTTCTAGTGCAGGGGTGGGCAAACTACGGCCCGAGGCCAAATGCGGCCCTTTAACCTTTTTAATCCGGCCATCCGAACTTGAATAAATTATAGTAGTAAAGATCGTAATGCTTTGTAATGGTTTTCAATTGATTTTCAAGCACAAGTTTTCTATATATCCCATGTTATTTTTTCTCTTATGAGGTGCATTACCAAAAAACTCCATCCACATCTGCTCCTGGTCCGGCCCTTTCATCAAATTTTAGAACCTTTTGTGTCCCATGAGTCAAAAAGTTTGCCCACCACTGCTCTAGTGTATTCCCGATTCCTGACCTAGTCGCTGGAAAGAAATTAAATTGAGCGGAGACACTAGGCGGCGCCAGTCAGCTTCTCCTTAAGTAACAAAATGTACTTCTTCCACCGCTGTTTAATGCCATACTGTGAAACATTCCAGACAAAGCAACCACATCTCCATGCAGACAAGCAGGTGGTGGACTCTCCGACAGCAAAGTTTCATCTTTAATTTTAGCTTTTAACTTTTCTTAAGCCTTTTTACAGCTTGAATCTTCATTTTTGCGTTTGATCTTGTGCTTAATTTAAACACCACTCTGCATTGTCTAATCTCCATTGTAATAGCCGTGTCCCATTAGACCGGCGAGGCTCCTCTGTTGTCCCATCACGCCTTTTCATTCTCACACAAAACCAAATTATCCTCAGCTTTAGATACGTCCTTTGTCTGCCTCCCATTCACTCACAACGCGGCGCCCAAATTAATTAACAAATGACCCGATAAGAGACGCGTAATTCTCCAACATGCACTCAGCTCTGAACACTCGGAATCAAACCGCCCCTCTCCACGTCGCTCACAATCACCAGTGTAACACTTAGACACAAAACGCCGCTCGTTATGTAGCCTGTAATTAAGCTAATTGATGGATCGGTTGCATGACTTGGCATGAATGGGCGTCTCGAAGATTTGAAAAGCAGAGCCGGTGTTAGCATGAGTGGTCATAATTAGCAATGACTTAGCTAATATAATGTCCCCCTTGAGAACTACAAATGTCCCGGTCTCCACGGGGTCGTGTTCTGAGGAAAACCCGGGAGTTGAGAGCGGTGTTGTGGTCAAGAACGCGATAATCCAGACCAAGACCAGTCCGAGACCACAGGATCCCAAGACCAAGACAAGCCCGAGACCTCTGAGTTTCAAGACAGGACTGAGACTTTTAAAAGTTGAAACCGAGACAAGACCAAGACTTTTGAAATTCGAGACCGAGACAAGACCAAGACTTTTGAAATTCGAGACCGAGACAAGACCAAGACTTTGAAGGTTGAGACCGAGAAAAGACCAAGACTTTTAAAAGTCGAGACCGAGACAAGACTGAGACTTTCAAAAGTTGAAACCGAGACAAGACCAAGACTTTTAAAAATCTAGAGTGAGACAAGAGCAAGAATTTTGAAGGTCGAGGTCGAGACCGAGACCAAGACAAGACCGAGACTTTTAAAAGCTGAGACCAAGACAAGACCAAGACTTTTAAAAGTGGAGACCGAGATAAGACCAAGACTTTTAAAAGTCGATACCGAGACAAGACCAAGACTTTTTAAAATGTAGACCAAGACAAGACCAAGACTTTTAAAAGTCGATACCGAGACAAGACCAAGACTTTTAAAAGTCGAGACTGAGACAAGACCAAGACTTTTAAAAATGTAGACCAAGACAAGACCAAGACTTTTAAAAATCTAGACCAAGACTTTGAAGGTCGAGACCGAGGCAAGACCAAGACTTTTAAAAGTCGAGACTGAGACATGTAAAAGTCGAGACCGAGACAAGACCGAGACATTTGAAAGTTGAGACCAAGACAAGACCAAGACTTTTAAAAGTCGAGACCAAAACAAGACCAAGACCAAGATCAAACACCTTCAAGACCGAGACGAGACCGAGTCCAAACACCTTCAAGACTGAGACGAGACCGAGTCCAAACACCTTCAAGACTGAGACGAGACCGAGTCCAAACACCTTCAAGACTGAGACGAGACCGAGTCCAAACACCTTCAAGACTGAGACGAGACCGAGTCCAAGCAAGTTCAAGACCGAGTCCAAACACCTTCAAGACTGAGACAAGACCGAGTCCAAACACCTTCAAGACCGAGACAAGACCGAGTCCAAGCAAGTTCAAGACCGAGACAAGACCGAGTCCGAATGCAGTCGAGTCTGAGACGTCTCGAGGCCTGTCTTGAGTACTACGACACTAGTTTCGAGCTCTACAAACATTCTTGGATTAGTTTAAAGGTCAGATTTCATTCTTCTCTCAAACATGATCGCTTCAAAATGGGTTTATGAAATGTAATTTGAACAAGTTGATGAGAAGAAGAAAAATAATAATCTGTCATATTGATCGACACATAATTTTCTGTTCATTTTGTCTTCTTATTTAAAAAAGTAAAATGGCTTTCAAGATTAATTTCCTCTGCTGAAGATGGGACGACAGACTTTTAATAATGTCCATTTGAAGGTGCACTATGTAGCTTTTCGGTTGTTTCTATGGAGATGTCAGTGCTCTGCTCGATATGTTCCACAGTGTGACTTTAAACAGCTCTACTTTACATTTATTCAATTACAAAAATACCAAGATAAACAGACATTCTGAGCTGTAACTTGGTCTGGTTTGGTCTCCATGAAGATAGAAACGTTTAAAGCCGTACTATGAAACATTCCAGGCAAAACAATAACATCACCACGAGATTTCTCCGCTTTAAGACAAAAACTAGTCACGTTTCTTCGGCCAAAGTCTAGACCTGTCACATTACAGAGAAATAAAAGGTATATATACTGAATATACACACTCTATAGTCCTGGTTTAGTCCTTTTTAAATCCTGGTTTAGTCCATTTTAGTCCTGTTTTAGTCCTTGTTAGTCCTGGTTTAATCCTTTTTAGTCCTGGTTTAGTCCTTTTTAGTCCTGATTTAGTCATTTGTAGTCCTGGTTTAGTTCTGGTTTAGTCCTTTTTCAGTCCTTTTTAATCCTGGTTTAGTCCTGCTTTAGTCCTTTTTAGTCCTGGTTTAGTCCTGGTTTAGTCCTTTTCAGTCCTGGTTTAGTCGTTTTTAGTCCTGGTTTAGTTATTTTTAATCCTAGTTTAGTCCTGGTTTAGTCCTTTTTAGCCCTGATTTAGTCCTGGTTTAATCCTTTTTAGTCCTGGTTTAGTCATTTTTAGTCCTGATTTAGTCATTTGTAGTCCTGGTTTAGTTCTGGTTTAGTCCTTTTTCAGTCCTTTTTAATCCTGGTTTAGTCCTGCTTTAGTCCTGCTTTAGTCCTGCTTTAGTCCTGCTTTAGTCCTGGTTTAGTCCTGGTTTAGTCCTTTTCAGTCCTGGTTTAGTCCTTTTCAGTCCTGGTTTAGTTATTTTCTATCCTAGTTTAGTCCTGGTTTAGTCCTTTTTAGCCCTGATTTAGTCCTGGTTTAATCCTTTTTAGTCCTGGTTTAGTCCTTTTTAGTCCTGGTTTAGTCCTTTTTAGTCCTGGTTTAGTCCTTTTTAGTCCTGGTTTAGTTATTTTTTATCCTAGTTTAGTCCTGGTTTAGTCCTTTTTAGCCCTGATTTAGTCCTGGTTTAATCCTTTTTAGTCCTGGTTTAGTCCTTTTTAGTCCTGGTTTAGTCCTTTTTAGTCCTGGTTTAATCCTTTTTAGTCCTGGTTTAGTCCTTTTTAGTCCTGATTTTGTCATTTGTATTCCTGGTTTAGTTCTGGTTTAGTCCTTTTTCAGTCCTTTTTAATCCTGGTTTAGTCCTGGTTTAATCCTTTTTAGTCCTGCTTTAGTCCTTTTTAGTCCTGGTTTAGCCAAAAAATAGTCACATTTCTTCCGCCAAAGTCTAGACCCGTCACACTACAGAGAAATATTGTGATAAAGAATATAGATATACTGAATATATACACTCTATATTCTGTGTGATGAATATAGAAACTACTTTTTCACACTGAAATAAAGCAGAATAATCTTTTTTTTTTTATTTACTGTATCATTAAAAGGTCTGAGCTGCAGAAAAAACATCACACAAGGAAACTTCTAATGGGTAATTACTGGTATCTGTTCTTCTCATATTACAGAAAAGTGGATAAAACGTCCCCACTGTTGTGAAGAAATTGTACACTCGATAAATATTGAACCCAAAATATACGTTTCCAGCTTTCAGGTATTGAACGGTGAGACAATACTGTAATTATAGTGACAGCCTGCGCAGAAACACTTACTTAATCCTCTCCAAGATGATTACAAATAACTGAATCTCCATTAAAGTTTGATAAAATTCACAGTTTAATATGAATAAAACGTTAAATCTTAATTACATAAACCTTTGTGTCTCTCACCGTGGGCAAAGGTGGCTGCAGTGAGGCCGGACGCTGCTGGATTTCTCGGACGGTCGTGGAAATTTCTTTCACCTGAACCTGAACCTTGACAAGAAATTGAAAAGGAAACATCGATTTGAATGTTTAACCATCGTTCAGTAATTTTCTTTGAAGCTGTGATGTTTTTAAGGTCGTTTGCAACTGGTTTGGTCCTGATTTAGTGCTTTTTAGTCCTGGTTTAGTCCTAGTTTAGTACTGGTTTAGTCCTGGTTTAGTCCTGTTTAGTCCTGTTTTAGTCCTTTTAGTCCTGTTTAGTCCTTTTTAGTTCTAGTTTAGTAATTTTTAGTCCTGGTTTAGTCCTCCTTATCCTGGTTTAGTTCTGGTTTAGTCCTTTTTAGTTCTGCTTTAGTCCTGTTTAGTTCTGTTTTTGTCCTTTTAGTCCTGGTTTAGTCCTTTTTAATCCTAGTTTAGTCCTTTTTAGTTCTGGTTTAGTCCTTTTTAGTTCTGGTTCGGTCCTTTTTGGTCCTTGTTTGGTCCTTTTTAGTCTTGGTTTAGTCATTTTTAGTCCTTTTTAGTTCTGGTTTAGCCCTGGCTTAGTCCTTGTTTAGTCCTTTTTAGTCCTGATTTAGTTCTTTTTAATCCTGGTTTAGTCCTTTTTAGTTCTTTTTAGTCCTGATTTAGTCTTTTTTAGTCTTGGTTAATCCTTTTTAATCCTTTTTAGTCTTGGTTTAGTCCTTTTTAGTCCTGGTTTAGCCCTGGCTTAGTCCTTGTTTAGTCCTTTTTAGTCCTGATTTAGTTCTTTTTAATCCTGGTTTAGTCCTTTTTAGTTCTTTTTAGTCCTGGTTTAGTCTTTTTTAGTCCTGGTTTAGTCTTTTTTAGTCCTGGTTTAGTCTTTTTTAGTCTTGGTTTAGTCCTTTTTAGTCTTGGCTTAGTCTTTTTTAGTCTTGGTTTAGTCCTTTTTAGTCTTGGTTTAGTCCTTTTTAGTCCTGGTTTAGTCCTTTTTAGTCCTTGTTTAGGGTTTTTTTTGTCATTTTTAGTCTTGGTTTAGTCCTTTTTAGTCCTGGTTTAGTCCTTTTCAGTCCTGGTTTAGTTCTTGTTTAAATCTGCTGCAGTCACCCATTATTTTTTGATCAGTCGACTTGTCCAATAATTGTTTAAATTGTATAGTGAGATTTTTGTATATTATTTAACCAGATTAAGGTAAAATATGCAAACGAAATGCTCCTAACGGTTGTGTCTCTTCTACTGAACCTGTTTGACCGTTTTCTTCTCCTCTTTGGTCTTTCTCGCAGTTTTCTTGGCGTAGGACACGAAGGGGATGTCGGGTTTCTCCTGAGCAGAGGAAGTGGAGGGTGCAGAGTAAGAAGAAGAAGAGGAGGATGATGCGGAGGAGGAAGAGGAGGAGGAGGAGGAGGTGTGACTGTGATACTCTGTCCACCACATGTCCACGTATCGTCCCATCGTCTGAGAGCTGGAGCCCGCGCTGCTGTTCCACGGTTTAGTCGAGCCCAGGAAGTGAACGATTTTAGCTTTGTGACCGAATCTGCGGCAAAACAGAGAAAAGGTGAGTCAGGTACGGTTTAGACCTGGTGTTTTAGTCCTGGTTTAGTCCCGCTTGAGTCTTAGTTTAGTTCTGGTCTAGATTTTAGCATTATGAATCTTCAACGAAACAACAAAACAAGAGGTGAGCTACCATCCTGCTTTAGTCCTGCTTTAGTCCTGGTTTAGTCCTGGTTTAGTCCTGCTTTAGTCCTGGTTTTAGTCCTTGTTTAGTCCTGCTTTAGTCCTGGTGTTTAGTCCTGGTTTAATCCTGGTTCAGTCCTGGTTTAGTTCTGGTTTAGTCCTGTTTTTAGTCCTGGTTTAGTCCTAGTTTAATCCTACTTTAGTCCTGCTTTAGTCCTGGTTTAGTCCTTAGTTTAGTCTTGGTTTTAGTCCTGCTTTAGTCCTGGTGTTTAGTCTTGGTTTAGTCCTGGTTTAGTCCTAGTTTAGTCTTGCTTTAGTCCTGGTGTTTAGTCCTGGTGTTTAGTCCTGGTTTAGTCCTGGTTTAATCCTGGTTCAGTCCTGGTTTAGTTCTGGTTTAGTCCTGTTTTAGTCCTGGTTTAGTCCTAGTTTAGTCCTACTTTAGTCCTGCTTTAGTCCTGGTTTAGTCTTAGTTTAGTCTTGCTTTAGTCCTGGTGTTTAGTCTTGGTTTAGTCCTGCTTTAGTCCTGGTGTTTAGTCCTGGTGTTTAGTCCTGGTTTAGTCCTGGTTTAATCCTGGTTCAGTCCTGGTTTAGTTCTGGTTTAGTCCTGTTTTAGTCCTGGTTTAGTCCTAGTTTAGTCCTAGTTTAGTCCTGGTGTTTAGTCTTGGTTTAGTCCTGCTTTAGTCCTAGTTTAGTCTTGCTTTAGTCCTGGTGTTTAGTCCTGGTGTTTAGTCCTGGTTTAGTCCTGGTTTAATCCTGGTTCAGTCCTGGTTTAGTTCTGGTTTAGTCCTGTTTTAGTCCTGGTTTAGTCCTAGTTTAGTCCTACTTTAGTCCTGCTTTAGTCCTGCTTTAGTCCTGGTTTAGTCTTAGTTTAGTCTTGGTTTAGTCCTGCTTTAGTCCTCGTGTTTAGTCTTGGTTTAGTCCTTGTTTAGTCCTGCTTTAGTCCCGCATTAGTCCCGCTTTAGTCCTGGAGTTTAGTCCTGGTTTAGTTCTGGTTTAGTCCCAGTTTAGTCCTGGTTTAGTCAGTTTATTCTAGTCCAGATTTTAGCATTATGATTGATGATCTTCAACCAAACAACTAGAGGTGAACTACCATCTGTTTAGTCCTGGTTTAGTCCTGGTTCAGTCCTGGTTTAGTTCTGATTTAGTCCTGGTTTAGTCCTGATTTAGTCCTGATTTAGTTCTGATTTAGTCTATCGTCTGCTTCTCTTCTGCTCACATGTTGAGCTATGCAGTCGTCCTGGACTCTTGCCCGCATATTCTTCCCCAAATATTGGCTTTAGACTTTTTGTTTGACCGTATTTAGTTAGTAAATATTTGCTCTTAACTGTTTAAAGGCTGGGAGGTAACTGTAGACCGTGCTCGCGCTCAGGTTGTACACGAACGGGAGGTGTTTGTACAAATCTTCTGTCGCCCAAGAACTGAAAAACGAATTCAACAAACCCTGGTCTCCTCCTAGGAAATAAAAAAAGAGTATTAGATTTAAAAAAAAAAAAGGTACAGAGGAGGGAGAGTGATAAATAATAGAGGGATACAGGTTTGTGGGAGGGCATCAGGCGTACCGTCGAAGCTGCCGTGCTGGTTGGCGTGCTGCACCAGCCGCGCGTGGGTCTGCAGCGACGGCCTGAACACAAACACTCCGGAGTTGAAGCAGTCGGGCCAGCCGGGGTCCGGGGCGGCGGAGAGCTCCTCGCGGTCGAACAGGTCGTCCACGTTACTCAGCACCTGCGGAGGGCGGAGGTCAGAGACGGTGTAAAGACGTGGACTGAGTGAGAGCGACGTCACCCGCAGCGTCAAATCAAGATCACCAAGACTAGTACTGTTTTTTTTTTCTGAGTCGCACCAGCTAAAAAATGCGTAATGAAGAAGAAAAAAATCAGAAACCAGGAACTGACATTTCACCTTAAAACTCAAGTTCTAGTACCGTATTTTCCGCACTATTAGGCGCTCTGGATTATAAGGCGCACTGTCATTAATGGTCTATTTTCGATCCTTTTTCACCAATAAACCACGACTAATTAAACAAAACCCAACAGTGTGATGGGTGAGTGGTTTTGTTTGTTCGTTCACGATGACTCTGGGCTTTGTTCAGTTGCGGCGTGTAGGGAGGGGGCTGTCTGGGACCAACGGATCGTCGGCGTGTTCGCAGTTGTTCAGTCGTGTCTAGAAGTGGCACATTGGACTCGCTTTTTCGGTTCGTTCCTCCGTTCCGTTCCTCGTCGGCGTGGAGTGATGAGTGTGGCTGCGGGTGTGTGTTTGCGTACGGCTTTGTAGTTTACTGAAGTCGTGCTGGGACACCCGAGTGGATTCGTGTATAGGGTGCTCTGGATTGCGGGGCGCACGGTCATTTTTTTGATGGTGATAGAGGCTAAAGAGCGCGACCTATAGTGGGGAAAATATGGTAAAAACAACAGAAGAGAGAACAACAGACTGTTAACGTCACATATGAACAGTTCTTCAGATAAACTATAACATAAACAACAGAACAGAACAAGTTTAACAAACTCTCCATCTCACTCCAAATCACTAAATCCATTCAATTCTTCATCCTCGGTGTCACTTCTGAACAACTCCACGACCTCCGGAGGTAAACAGAGACTCAGCATCAGTTCCAGTTAGAATTATTCTGGTCTTTCTGAATCCCGACAGGATGGTTTCGGTGTCACTGAAGGACCTTGGGTTAGACCTGGTTTAGACCTCGGGTTGGACCTGGTTTAGACCTGCTTTAGACCTGCTTTAGACCTGGATTAGATCTTGGTTAGTCCTAGTTTAGATCTGGCTTTGACTTGGTTTAATCCGGGTCCTGATTCTGATTATGGTTAGACCAGTTTAGACCTCAGTTAGACCTAGACTTGGTTTAGAACAGCTTCCAGTTCAGACCTGGTTTAGTCCTGGTTTAGACCTGGTTCAGACCTTGTTTAGACGGGAGCTAGACCTGGTTATATTTACTGAATTATTCGGGTCTTTCTGAATCCCGACAGGATGGTTTCGGTGTCACTGAAGTCCAGACTTTGTCCATCCATCCAGTGACTTCAGGAAAGTTTCATGGTTCATCCTCCCGGTGTCACAAGTTTCTCTCTCACCCCAAACTTTCTTTCTGCTGCTCGATTATCGTTTTCAGCTGCAGATTTCACGACTTGCAGTTTGTGATCTGCAGAATCTGATTTTCGTTTCGGGGGCGTTTGTGTTCAGTCTTCTCAGTCTTTGTCTTTATAAGTTTGTTTAAAGGTTGTATGGAGGATTTTTTTTTTTGTTTTTTTTGTTTCAAGTTGTCAATGATAGCATTATAGAGGTGCAGTAGCCTTGTAATTATGATGACCAAAAAAAAGAGAATAAAAATTCATCAACTCTGGACGTGGTGGGGCCAGCTAAACATTTGCCAATAGATAACGACACGGCCTCGTTATCTGTTAGCTGACAGGCTATCAATCAAACTCCCTACGTTTCTAGCGTAACTGACCTGCCTGCGCGCCGCCGGTACGTGGTTTACGTACGCCTGTCACGCAGTCCACAGACGCAAGACGCACAGACGCTGTTTACTCCACCAATGCAACAGTTCTTAGCGGCTTTTTTTGACCTATATCTTCCTCGCAGTTAGCACAAAGTTTGTTGCAATGGCAGACAAGAATCCAGGAGCAGTTAGCCGCAAAAGAAAGTCCGTTTTTGAGGTCGCTGAAAGAAGAAGACAAGGGGAAAAGCAGCGAAGCCAAACTAAGGTGATTCTTGTAGAGATTCATTCCAGCGATGGCGCGACTGAAGCAGACGCAGGGTCTAAAGACTGACGCATTGGTCGCCAAATTACTCCTGGACAGGTAACTTCTGCTTATTATGAAAACGTACTTTATTTCCAAGAGCTAGTCAAACGTTTTTCAGGACACGAAAGCGATATCCTATGTCTGAAAACGTAATTTTCAAGGCAAAGAAAGAGTCCGCTTGCTGCTGCGTTGTGTAGCTAGTTCATTCGCACTGAATCTCCGCGCAACCTTCTCTGCTCCCCTTTCCTACTCCTGTCCCCGCTGCCCGTTCCGCTCTTCCCCCTTCTCCTCACTTCTACGGGCACGGAATCTCCGCGCACCGCTCCCTCTCCTCTCTCCTCTCTCCTCTCTCCCTGCTCCGCTCTTCTCCCTGCTCCTCACTTCTCGTCCGCGAACGAAATGTCCGCACACCCGCTCCCCCCGCTCCTCACTTCTCCGCCTTGCCTAACCAACACTGTAGTTAGTTGTTTACAAGTCATGTGCAGCTCACCGGCTGTAAACAAACCTGTTTCTGGCGTAGTGAGGAGGCGGGAGAAGGCGTTTCTACGTAGGGAGCTGTAGGGGAGGGGGTGGTTTCACGCATGCGCAACATTTGAAAAAGGACAAACAGTCGCTGGATTTCTCGTTCCTTGGAAAATCCTCTATACAACCTTTAAATTTTAGATTTTTAGTAACGGTGCGATCGACTGACATGACACAGACAGGACAGAGGCTCTTTCTGCAGGAGACATGTGCAGTAGAGCCAAGTGACAGTGGTACAGGAGGAACAGGAGCAGCAGATACTCACACACAAGACTAGAGCGCCCCCTGTCTGTCTGTGTGAACATTTTAATAGATAAATCGCAGGAAACACCCAAACCATGAAAATAAGTGCAACTTATAGTCCAAAAAATACTGTATTTCCGTATTAGTAATTCTGACTGCAAGTATCAGAGTAAACAAAGCCTGCACTGCTGGTTTCGCTTTGCAACACTGTTAATCAAACCTGTTGCCAGCACTTATTGGGAGTTTCCTTGGCAAAAAAGGTGCCTGATTTGTTATTAATGTTCATATCTTGATTTACAGACATAATAGCAAAATAAAAACACCAGGATCGTGTAGAGCAGGTTAATACGAACATTTTAAGACTGAAATGAGGAGCCTGATAGCAGCAGGTACAGAGAGAAGGGTGACGGTTTTTCAATATAACATGAATTCGAGCCAGAGTCGATGGAGCCAAAAGCACCCCCCCCATGCTCACTTTCGGTTTGGAACTGTAATTTTATGTGTGAGAAACTTGTTTAGGAGCACAAGTCATCTCATCTGTTGTAGTTTAGAATTAAATCAGCTCTTTCTGGTCAAATTGTGTTAAATTAAGTCAGATAAAAGTGTAAGTTGAGTAACAGAGCTTGAGACAGAGCAGTGCCCACAGTTAGCTTCGTGACATGAGCTGCGCAGTGTCAGTTCATACCTGATCTCTCCTCACATGTGTCCTGCCATAGCATGACCCCACGTAGTCCCTGTGTGTCCTATAGTTTAGACTTCAGACTTTAAACAAGATATTTACCCAAACCAAACACATCCATAGGAACAACATGTGTCCTTGTCCCTGTGTGTGTCCATGTGTGTGTCCCTGTGTGTGTGTGTCCCTGTGTGTGTGTCCCTGTGTGTGTCCATGTGTGTGTCCCTGTGTGTGTCCATGTGTGTGTCCATGTGTGTGTCCATGTGTGTGTCCCTGTGTGTGTGTCCATGTGTGTGTCCCTGTGTGTGTCCCTGTGTGTGTGTCCCTGTGTGTGTGTCCGTGTGTATGTACAGCCGCAGATATCAGGCTCAAAGTGCGAGCTCTGTCCTCTTCTGTCTGGAACATCACTTCATACGTGACAAAACTGAATTAACCCCGTTTACTTTTCGCACAAGAACTGTTATCGGAACGTTCCTCAGAGTTAAATATGTCCTGAGCATCTGAGTCGTCCTTCAGTGTCTCTGGGTTACACCTGTCAGGGTCACCGAGCTGCAGGATTAGACGACTGTGCAGGTTTAGGGTTAGTGTTTTAGATAGACTATTTTAAGACACGTACAATAGTATATTATAACTTTTATAATCTTATTCATCACTCTTTATTAGTCGAAAAGCAAAGCTGTTGATTTACCGTCAGTCTACGTTCTTGCTCTCACCTGTGGTCATGAGCTCTTGAGTAATGACCGAAAGGATGAGATCAAGCGGAGATGTGGATGGATTAAAAAAAGTTTCCTCCGCAGAGTGGCTAGGTACTCCCTTAGAGATAGGGTGAGGAGCTCAGACTAGAGCCTCTCCTCCATGTGGAGAGGAGCAGCTGAGGCTCGGGCATCTGTTCTGAGGTCATGGTATCTTGGGTTAACTTTAAAGTAGCCTGTTTGTCCTTCTTTTTTTTCCGTTTTAGACCTGGTTTTGCCCAAGTAGACTTGGCCCAAGTAGGTTTCACATGAGGGCCTGAACATAAACTGAGAATGAGACAAACTTTATCTGTTGGGTAAGGCACAGGGTCAGTGTCCTACCCAACAGAGAAGTACAGAGAAGTATCACAATTTTAATTATTTTAAGAGTTAACTAGTCATGATTATTCTTGTATTAGTTTAATAATTCAGATTTCTGTCTCCTCTCAGCTGTTAATGCTCCTAGGCGGTTTTAAAATGTAATTAAATGACCAAATCTTATACATGTTGTTGTTGTATTTACCAGAGTATCTGCGTCGAGAAACACACATTTGCTGAACTGCACCAGGGTCCAGCAGTGGATCTTCGTGAAGGTGACTCCGAGCTCAGGGCGTCCGAGCAGAGACAGACGAAGGAAGTCCTCGCTGTCCAGAAGGTCCACCACGATCACCTCGTCAAACACCTCCGATAAGGCGGATCTGGTAGGACAAAACCACAGTGACATTTTGGACACAATGATTGAACGTTAAAGGTGCAGAATGTTTGAATGTTTACAGGCACATTTCCGCACATTTCTGACAGATTGCACAAACTTTAATCAGATTTTCATGAATAAAAAGACAAATTTGATATTTTTCTTACACTGACACGAACTCAAAATACCCAAAGTAACGTGCTACCTGGCCGTGCTGGAGACGTTGGGTGTTACCATGACGACGATGCTGCGAGTCGTGCCGTGCCGCCGCAAACTCTTGGCCACCACCACGGCTCCTTTGCTGTAGGAGTCCGTGGTCGCCAGGGTAACGAAGGCCTCGCGAGCTGACGAAGAAACAGAAGCACAAAATGTCTTTGTTAGTGCAGTCAGCAAATCACAAAGACTGTAATTATTTAGAGGAAAGAATATAATCTCCGGTCTCTTTTATATTGAAATCTTGTAGCTGTAGTTTAGACCAGTGTTTCCCAAAGACTGAGTCGCGGCCCTCAGGTGGGTCGTAAGAGATTTTTTTTGGGGTCGCCTCGGCACGATCTGCATGTAGGTCTGCAGTATACATATACATACATCTCCGCGCACTTCCGCTCTTCACTTTTCCCGGTAGCACCACTTTGCCTAAAAAAAAATTCTGTGGGAAACACTGATTACTGTTTTTCCTTTAAAACTTGAGTACCGTATTTTTCGGACTATAAGGCGCACTTAAAATCCCTTCATTTTCTGAAAAATCAACAGTGCGTCTTATAATTCGGTGCACCTTATATATTAATTCCGGTTGTGTTTACTGACCTCGAACCGATTTTCACTCATTTTCCCCTGAGTTATATTCTTTAGTTTAGTTTAGTTTGTTTGTTTGTTTGTTTGATTTATTGCTTATAGTTTATGCAAATTAGCCATGTAGTGTTAAGTTTAATTTCTGTAAAACGTAAACAAATGTGCGCAAAGCTGCATTAGACACATTATTACTCAATGTATATTTGAGTTCTCCTCGTAGGAAATAAAAAAGTCTTGAGTGTCGTCCGTTTGTTGCGCCTTATAGTCCGAAAAATACTTTAATACTAATTGTTCAGAGAGACACGATCACTCAGTTAACAATAAAATATCCTCATTAATGTTCAATAATGGTCACACATTTACTTTGTGATGTACAAATAATGACTATTGACTTGGGTCATGAAAATTTGTGACTTTTAAAATATGGGTCCCCAGAAAAAAAAGTTTGTGGAACCACTGGTGTCACAAACCTGTTTTGAAATGCTTGTTCTTCTTGGGTTAGTTTAAAGTTCAGATTTGGGTCTTTTCTTAAAATCCTCAGTAGTTCAAAGACTTTTAAACTTTTAAAATGATCCCCTCTGCACAATACATGTACATAAGAAGAAACTGTTGGAGTTAAAGGTGCACTACGTAACTTTTTTGGCATTTCCATTGGAGCTGTTAATTGTTTTACCTTCCACAGTGTTGGACATGAAAATTATCTATCTCATTTGGTTGAGCTGCAGGTTAAACCACCAAACTATTTTAATTAAATGCAAGATCACTTTAATGCCACAGTGTGCAATGTTCTAGGCATAGCAACATCATATCCACTTCACCAGAAAAGTTACATAGTGCATCTTTAAAGTTCCTGTATTAGGTGAAATTGAATCTTGTGAGCTTTAAGTCATGTTACGATGTTATTACCTCCTAAAAACATATCTGGAGTTGTCTTTTGTTTCATTCACACATATTTGAGCAACGCTTTTTTTAAACTTTTTTTTTTACTTAACTTTTTTGTTTTAGACATTTTTAGTCTGTTCACATCTCCAAAGCTCAAAACACTCCACCTTAAGATGTCACGTAGTGGTAGTTTTCATGTGAACAGCTCCTTTTATGTTTGATTCCGTAGAGATTGGTAATTCTAGGGTGGAAATGATTAAATAAACAGGGTTCCCACAGTCATGAAAATCCTGGAAACGTAGAAATTGAAAACGTAATTTCCAGGCCTGGGAAAGCCATGGAATTTTAGTGTCTCTTTCACTCAGCTGCTCAAGACTATTATGATTATTTCTGAACGTCTGCGCCTTTTGTTTAAAAGAGACGACAATAAACACACTAACAGGATTTTTTATTTATTTTTTTAACTTTTCTTGTCACAAATCAGTTCACATCAACAGTGTCCTGAGTCCGGGCCCTCGCTCAATTTATATATTTACTTTTTTCCCCTTTTCTAGAAGAAGAAAAGAAAAGAAAAAAAAAAGATAAAAAAATTAGGTAACACTTTATAATAACTACACCTTACTTAGCCTTAATAAAGCATGAACAAAGACTTAATTAATAATGAACAAAGATTTAATTAAGAATGATTCATGCTTAGTAAATGTTTAATAAAGCATAATTCGTCTTCACTTTAGAAAAGCTCTCAAAAAGACTTAACTGACAGATAACAGCTGCCTGAATTATCATTGCATTTCATTATTACTAAATCATTCTCTCATAGTTTACTAATGATTAATAAATGCTCAAATGGTTAATTCATGAGTAATTAAGTATGAAATAATTATGAATAACTATTTACAGCACAGGAAAATTAAGTGCAAGTGCTAATTCAGGTAGTAATTAAGTAGTTACTAAGCGTGAATCATTATTAATTAAGTCTTTCTTCATTATTAATTAAGTCTTTGTTCCTGCTTTATTAAGGCTAAATAAGGTGTAGTTATTATAAAGTTTTACCAAAAATTAATAAAAACTGAGGCATATTAGGGCTTAAGTGTCTTATTTGAAAAAGTCAATCACTGGACCCCACCTCGTTTTAAAAGTTGGCACCCTGAGCTGTATAAACTTGTCTGATTTTTGATATGCACTGATCAATGGTCGGTGTTTCAGGTTTCAGCCAGCAGATCGTGATCATTTTCCTTGCAGTCATCAGGAGAAGATGCAACAAAAAACATGCACTGACACGATTTTGAACGTTAAACAACTATAATCCCAAACCGTGAGGTGAGCGGAAAGAGTTAACATTTCATTTTTAGCCCTAAAAGTAGAAAGTCTGATCAATTCTATACATGTAAGTGCCGTAAAGTCATGGAAAATTCACTTTAGGTCACGGAAAGGTTTTGAAATTCTGTCAGTGAAAGAGAGCGTGATGAGGAAACAACATGAGACCATTGATCAGAAAACAGCGTAAAGGCCAATTCAGTTTGTCTTTAAAAATAGAAAACTCATGGTGAAATAGATTAAACACACAGAGAAATGACTTTTGTTGTGAAAGAAGCAGCAGCCGAACTTGCAATTTAATTTACGATGAAAACTTACCTAACATCGTGGTCCGTTCGTGTCGGTGAAATTCAAAAATCCCAAAAAAATCCGGAGGTGTGATTGTGATTGGCTACTGGCTCCTCATTTCAGCTCAGAGACGAAAGGGAGAAAAAACGCACGATATTTAAACCAGGGAGGGACCATGACGTTAGAAAGAGGAGAGAGATAGAGAGAGGAAAAAGATAAGGAGAGAGAGAAAAAGAGAGGGTGAGAGGAGATGGAGAGAAAGAGAGACAAAGAGAGGGGAGAGAAAAAGAGAGAGATGAGAGAAAGGGAAAAGAGAGAGCAGGGAGAGGAAAGAGAGCGAGCGTATTTAAACCCAGACACACTGTTAGTTTAGGGAGGGACGGAAGGAAGAGAGACAGAGAAAGTAGGGAGGGAGAGAATATAGGCTGAGAGAGAGAAAAGAATGAAAGAGGCGCCGTGGACAAGGGTCGTTCAACCGAAGAGCAAAGCCAATATTTGACAATATCAACAAACCCGGAGCCCAGTCGGGTAAAAACACGGCTCCAGTGACGTCGCCGCTGATGCAAAGTCAGACAAGTGCAGGGAACGATATACGAGCTTTGTTTACTAAATTACAACATTTTTTTTTTCCTCTTTAAAACTAGAACAAACTGCTGTGTGCAAGTGTGGCCCCCAGAATGGCATTAAACTTGTCAGTCGCCATGGAGACGAGAAGGTGACTCCACTAGGCCAGTAGGCAAGGCAAGGCAAGTTTATTTGTACAGCACAATTCGTACACAAAGTAATTCAAAGTGCTTTACAGAATAAGAAATACATTAAAATCATAATAAAAACAAATCAAAACATAAATAATCATGAAGATTAAAATTTAAAAAAAGAGAGACATAAATTGGAGAGAAGAGTGCGGAATGAAAACCTTTTCAGTTATATGCACAGTTAAACAGAAATGTTTTGAGCCTGGATTTAAACAGCGTCACAGAAGAGTCTGTCTCACATGTTCAGACTGTTCCAGGTTTTAGCTGCATGAACCTGAAATGCTGACTCCCCTTGTTTAGTCGTGACTCTGGGCACCAGCAGGAGTTGGTCCCTGAGCTCCTCAGAGTGTGAGATGTTCATATGACACTAACATGTCACAGATGGACTTTGGTGCTCGGCCATGGAGAGACTTGTACACAAGCAGAGCTGTTTTAAAGTCTATTCTCTGAGGCACAGGAAGCCAGTGCAGAGACCTGAGCACAGGACTTATGTGCTCGTACTTCCTAGTTCGAGTCAGGACCTGAGCTGCAGTGTTCTGGATGTTCTGGATGTTCTGCAGCGTCTCACAGCTCGTTTGGAGAGACCAGTGAGCAGAACATTACAGTATCTAACCTACTGGAGACAAACGCATGGATAAGTTTCTCCAAGTCTGATTTAGACAGAAAACCTTCGATTTTTTCTCTGTTTTTTTAGATGGTAAAAGGCTGCAGATGTTATTGATTTGATGTGGCTGTTAAAGTTCAAGTCTGAGTCCATTATTACCCCTAGATTTCTTGCCTGATTTGAAGGTTTTAGAGAGAGAGACTGGAGGTGATGCTGACACTGTCCCTTTGTTTCTGTGGACCAAACACTATGACTTCAGTCTTGTCAGAGTTTAGCTGGAGAAAGTTGTTTTGCATCCACACACTGATCTGTTGGATGCAGTGACCAAGTGAGTCACTGCATCAAATTAATAAAGGGCCCATCTCAATAAAATAAGTATTCGTTTGATAATCTTTTGTCAGTGTTTTTGTAATAAAGATATTTATGTTGGATAAGCCATAAAAAACAAGACCAGAGCACCTTAAATCTCAAAATATCTTTATTCCATTTTTACAATTATACCATGAAAAGAAGCAAATAGAACAATTACTTTGCTAATTGCTTTATGACAATTATCCACAAAAGATAAAATAACCCGTCATGCTCAGAAAAAGTGCAATTTTTAGCACAGAAGTTAGTAAGTGTAAAATAATCCCACACATCAAAGCAGAAAATATAAAACAAGATGTCATTTTATTTTGAAAGGGAAGAAAAAATTCCTAAAAACTGCTACTGAAAAAAAGCTGTGAAATAAGTTGAAGTCTATAACAAAACTCAAGTCCAGGTCTGTTTGTGATGAACATTTTCAGAGCACAGATCAGAAAATAGCTTAATATGGGCCCTTTAAGGCACTAAACTCAAAGTAAATATAACATTATTTATATGTTTTAATAATATGACAGCGCCCTCTGCTGGTTTAAGCTGGAATTTAATGTCCATTTTCTTTTTACCTGACACTAACATTTTGAATATGCATTCCTACTGTACATTTTTGACCTTTTTGGTTGCCGTAGTTGCAGCTGTAGTTTTTCGGACCCTCTCGTTGCCATTGTTGTAGTTTCTTAATAATAGGATCGTACACTGTATAAACCATGGATCTATTTAAATAACTGGATACAGTATTTGTTGCTTGTAGCTGCCTCCAGTTGACGTCGTGTCTCTCACTGGAACTTCAGCAGAAAAAATCCCATGGGCCGAGACAAGATTTTTCTCATAGAGGCAATGTAATCACAAACTGCTCGTGTTCGTCTGACAGATCACCTACAGCTTTCAAAAATGTCGGATTTGCTGGCGATTTTTACCTATTTTTAGATCATAAACTTTTTCTCAGCTCAAAATCCTTCAGTTGTCTTAAAAAAACCAAGAGGGTCTGGCTGCAGACACATGGGGAAAGTGGAGCTCCACTCCAGACCGGAAACACGTGACCTCCACCGAAGACGTCATCTCTACTTTTATGTAGACCTATGGGGCGACGAAACGATTTATTTTGACCGCAATTAAATGTTTATTAAATAAGATTGTTTTTACGTTATAGAATTTGTTCGCACATATAAACACAGAGCAAAACGACCATCTGGAAGACGGAGAAAACATGTGAGTAACACGCTTTTAACTTTAGGAAATCATTACTAACACAACTGTAAATGTAAAATACAGCCATAACTCCCACAAACTGTCAAATAAGTTTATTTTTAACTGCGTGAACCTCGGAGATTTGAGCTAAAAGTTTGATTAGTAATCTGCAGCTAACGTGATGAAAAGTCAGCTCAAACTTTCATATTTGGACAGATTTCCATCAAACACTAATGATGTTTTTACTGTTAGGGGTAAAGAAGCCCACGGAGTGATTTAATGAAGCTATGAGGAGAAAACGCCGCATTTTCACGCACAGTGACTGGGTTAAACTTGTAAACACTTGTATAAGTATAAGTGTAAGTGCGGTAAGATAAAAACACGCATTATTTCATACATTAAACATAAAAGACAAATTTTTTTATGTTTAATGTATAAAACATTAAACATGCCAAAGCTTATATTTACTTATATTCACGTAACATAAACCTTCAACGTGTGCATTTCATTCTGGGAATACATTATCTGCTTTTAACAATCCGTGCATGTTTGTAAAGTGAAAAGTAAAGAATCCTGCCTGGACAGGTCAGATATAAGGTGGACATGAGGCTCATTTAACAGATTTTGCAGACACTGTTGTAGATACTAGACACCTGTGTCTGTTTGGCCTGTCACATCTAATATCAGAACAGTGAGTAAACTGTTTGATATTTGTTGAAAGGATTTAGGTCGGCTGTTCTCTGCTGCATCAAAAAATAAATAAATAAATAAAAATCGTCTGTCTCACTCTCGTTTCTTTCTACTTCAGGTATGAAAGAGATGTCACTGAGATGGGAGGTTAATAAAAATAAAAATCCTACTATTTGTGTTGTCATTTTACGAAAACTGTATGATTTCAGCTTTTTGTCGTTTTGAAGATTTAATAATATTTTGTTTGTGTTGGTTAATGAGAGTTGGCTGTCAATTGTCCAAAAAATTTGATAAGAAATAATTAAATTCAGAATAAAAATGAATTCCGCTTTAAAAAGACCATGTAAACACTTCATTCCTAATCATTACTTGTAATTAAACTTAAATCAGAATAAAGTGGGTGGTTTATTCAGATTTTAAAGACTTTAATCTGTGTTTTAATGTGACCAGAAAGAGTCGATTTAGTTGGAACTGCAACAGGTGAGCAGATCTGTCCTGTTCACAGTGTTGGGAAGGTTACTTTAAAAATGTAATTCCCCTACAGATTACAGATTACATACCCCAGAATGTAGTTTGTAACGGAATCCATTAGGTTACTTAAAGTGAGTAATGTAATCTGAATACTTTGGATTACTTGGTTTGCTGTAGAGAAGCAAAGACGAGGAAATCTTCACGAGATGTTTTATCTGCTAAAAGAAAATAAAAAGCCCAGACTTTACTTAACCAGATTAAAAATAATATTGATAGAAGAAGAGGAGACACGTCCGCGCAGCATGGATTTAGTCCTGTTAAATCCTGGTTTAGTCCTGGTTTAGTCCTGGTCTAAACTTGATTTTAGACCTGGTTTAGATCTAGTTTAGATCTATTTTTAGACTGGTTATAGTTCTGGTTTAGTTCTGGTTTAGTCCTGGTTTAGACCTGGTTTTAGACCTGGTTTAGACCTGATTTTAGACCTAATTTTAGACCTGTTTTAGACCTGGTTTTAGTCCTGGTTTTAGTCCTGGTTTAGATCTTTTTTAGACTGGTTATAGTCCTGGTTTAGTTCTGGTTTAGATCTAGTTTAGACCTGGTTTTAGTCCTGGTTTAGACCTGATTTTAGACCTGTTTTAGTCCTGGTTTAGACCTGGTTTTAGTCCTGGTTTAGTCCTGGTCTAAACCTGATTTTAGACCTGGTTTTCGATCTAGTTTAGATCTTTTTTAGGCTGGTTATAGTCCTGGTTTAGTTCTGGTTTAGTCCTGGTTTAGATCTAGTTTAGACCTGGTTTTAGTCCTGGTTTAGACCTGATTGTAGACCTGTTTTAGACCTGGTTTAGATCTGGTTTAGTCCTGGTTTAGACCTGATTTTAGACCTGGTTTAGTCCTGGTTTAAGTCCTGGTTTAGTCCTGGTCTAAACCTGATTTTAGACCTGGTTTAGACCTGGTTTAGATCTACTTTAGATCTTTTTTAGACTGGTTTTAGTCCTGGTTTAGTTCTGGTTTAGTCCTGGTTTAGATCTAGTTTAGACCTGGTTTTAGTCCTGGTTTAGACCTGGTTTAGTCCTGGTTTAGACCTGATTTTAGACCTGGTTTAGATCTAGTTTAGACCTGTTTTTTGTCATGGTTTAGTCCTGGTTTAGACCTGGTTTAGTTTCTGGGAGTGTAATTACAGGAAAAGCAAAAAAAAAAAGGGGGGAATATAGCTCAAAATGTGAAAACAGGAAAATACCGCCACGTAATCCATTTATTTTTTCAAAACTTCCATAAAAAATCCCCAAAAGTTTTCTCTGATAATTTCTATAAGTCATCAAGATCTGGGAGGGCATCTGACACACAACAACATCTGCAGAATAACTAGAGACATTTGTTTTGTATTTTTTGTTGCTTTTTCTATTGTGCTCCTCAAAATAAACAAACAAAAACAGATGGAAAAAAACTTTTAACTATTAGAAGCACCACATTTGAAGATTTATTAGATCTCAAAATGTGTGCAAATAATACTTTTGCTTTTCACTTTATTTTATTTTTTACTCCAGTATTTACAGTTTTAGTTTAGTTTTCCACCACTGATTATTGACTTCTGTTCAGAAATTTCAACTACTGAAATGAAAAAAGAGAAATAACAGACATCACCTCTTTATTAAAACACGTCGAAACCACAAAAACAATTAAACATTCATGAATTTATCACATGTAACAGCTGAACTTCAAAATAGCCACGACATAAAGCGAAAGGCAGGATGTACACGAGACCTATTTACAATTGTCCTTTCAAAGTAAAAGCCCCTAATGATAATAATCAGTGGAAATAACAGAAACGAACGAGTAATGCACCACAAAATAAAACCGAGCTGCAAATTGGATTGGATTTCTAGTACGTTTATACCAGCTGTCCTTTCAAAATAAAAGCCCGTAATGATAAAGAAAATAATGCTGTATGTATTAAGGACTACAAAATAAAATTCAGACGAAAGAAAGACGACGTCACAGGATTTCTAGCACATTTACCTTTCAAAATAAAAGCCTGCATTGTTTACGTTGCTATAATAACTGGGGGAAAAAAGTGAAATATGAACCGGGAACTAAAATTCAGCGACTAAAAGGCAAGTAAGAGGCAGTCAATCCAATAGCCCTTTCAAAATAAAAGCCAGTATTGCTTAAGTCTTTATGTAGTGGCTAGAAATAAAGATAGAAGCAAATTAATTATGGATTACAAAATAAAACGGTGCTGAAAAACTTTTGAAACTACAGTAAGAAATATAATGTTTTATTTTTGTAATTAAAACAGTTAAACAATTTCTATAAGGCCAAATGATTTTTACACCTTGGGACCACATATTCTGTTTTTAATCCAAATTTATAACATTAGTTTGTCAAAGCAAGCTCCTAAAACTACTACTAAAAGCAAAATATTGTACATGCATTTTGAAATTCTACCCTGTATTTTGGATTTACCAATGAGTTACATCACAAATATTAGTTTTAATATTGTGTAGAAACATGTCATAATAGTATTTTGTCACTTTCTTGTAATTTCATGTATATATTTGAAAAGGCACTTGCGGTAAAAGTCAGAAAATAAACCTTTTTCAAATTTAAGGTGCTAAAAAAATATATATAAAACTGAACACATCCACCTGAAAATCACCGGTTTAATCCTTCTGCCAGTATCTCGGCTCGTAATCTTAAAAGTGTTATTGAAAACTAAACATGTACAGTAGTAATTATTAGACAGCCAAAGCACAAAAGTTATTAAAATTGACAAAAACGACTAAACCAAAAAACAAAACAAAAAACAATGAGCAAAATGACACTTTTTCCTGTGCGCTTTGGGTCGGGCGAGACTCGACTTTAGGACGATTTGATGAGGGTGCTCATCACTGCAAAACACAGACAAACATTTCACATTTTAAACTATGAAACTCCCAAAATCTGCAAGTGTTATTTTGGTTTTAAAGGTTCACTGTGTAACTTTTCTGCCGCGTGCATTATATAAATTTTGCCCAATTACAAATCCCAACTGTGACTGAATAAGAGATGAGATTAGAGCTCTTTAATAACGCAACAGACCCGCCGTCAGAAAAGTTACGTAGTGCAACTTTAACTTTAATATTTAACCAATATTTTCCATAATTATTCAGTCTTAATCGTGCATTTTTAAAGTTTTACCTTGAGGTTCAGATTGAGTCGTGTATTGATGTCCACTCTCCGGATCTTGTCCTAAAAACACATTTGAGTGAATATAGTTTAAAGCAGGCGTCTCAAACTTAAATTACCTGGGGGCCACATTAGATAAAGTCTGAGTGAGGCTGGGCCACATTGAGTAGTCGATAAGTAGCGGTTGCACGAAAAAAAAGAGAGAGACAGAGAGAAAGAACAAGACGCAACACACTTTCTTAATCTTTAATAACAGTTCAGAACATGAAAATGTATTCAGAACATAAGTTTAAACTAATACGTCTACTCTCCTCCAATAAAGGTCCCATACTTATGAACAGGGGGATTCTGTCAGCGCCTCCTCTGCTCTGATACTGTGGTTGTGGGAGCGTAAAGCGAAGTGCGCACACGTGTACCACCATGTGTGGTTTGTTTTGGTTCTTTGGTGACGCTGTATGTGCACGTGTACTCGTATTAACAGATCCACTTAGACTCGCTGCTTCACAACTGCTGTAAATTGAGTTTTGAGATGTAAGTTGCGTTAGTAATCTGTTGTTGTGAATCTGTATGGGCACTGATTGCAGCTTCATCTGTCAGTGCGGCCTGCGGTCGGGGGGTGGGATTGTGCGTACATCTACCGCGGGCCACACTGACATTATTCTTTGGAATTAAGTGGAGGGCTGCAAAAAATCCTTCTGAGGGCCGCAGTTGGCCCCCGAGCCGTGAGTCTGAGACCCCTGGTTTAAAGTGTCTTGCCCAAGAACAGATATAATGTATAAGCAGCTCTGTTTACTGTCTATATCTGATTATACCAGGGGTCATCAAACTTAGGACCGCGGGCCAACTCCGGCCCTCTATGCCCCTTTGACCGGCCCCCACCACTTGAACTGACCCTATGAGACAGTCCTCAAAAGTGTCATGGCCTATTTTTTTTTATAGATTTTTGGCAAATAAAAACACGCCTGCGTCTTGTATTTTGTAGATTTTTTCAATTAAAAAAATATATTTATTTGAAGTATTTATATTAAAATAATTATATGACGCATTTACATGTGCCACACACAGAGTTCTGTCGTGCAGTTAAAGACAGAAAAATGTCTCATGTTAGTACGAAAAGTTGACAGAGAGTGACGAATTTTCAGAGAACAGTGGACGACCGATTATGTTTTTGTTCAGTGTGAGGAGTGAGCAGTTTGTCTGATGTGTAAAGAAAGTGTGGAGGTTTTCAAACAATATAATCTGCGTCGTCAGGGTCAAACAATTCTGTTATACAGCCTCAACCCTGCCCCCATCCCAGTCAGGAGCCATAATGTGGCCCCCAGAGAAAAAAAGTCTGGTGACCCCTGAATTATACAGTTTGGTTGTCTGAGAAACAGACAATAAAAAAAACGAATCATTCTACGATTTTTCATTTTGGTTTTGGAGCCAAAAAATGAAGAAAATAGTTGTGTTTTTCTTATTTTTGATTTTATTTTGAAAAGCGAATGAACGAAATGATACACAGATTTATGTTGCGGCTATAAGTTTTTTGAGTTTTTTTTTTTCACATTTTTAAGACGGTAAAAATCAGGTACAGAGACTTTAAATGACCCTGGTTCACACGTGTGGCTGTGCTGTACTGACCTCCTTGTAGTTTGAAGCAGAGTTTCTTCTTCTGGTAGGCGAAGTAACCGGACGCAGCCCCGACCAGAGCCGCTCCGATGGCGCTCACGATTCCAGCGATCTGCCCCGAGTTTTCCGCTGCGGACACAAAACACACACACATACTTTACGATAAGAGTCAACGTTTTTCTACATTACAAATACTTAAATCTTTGACATGACAATATTTTAAAGGTTGTATAGAGGATTTTTTAAGGGAAGCGAAATACAGCGACCGTCCTTTTTCAAATGTTGTGCATGTGTGACACCACCTTCCTCAGTAGAAACATCTCCTCCTCCCGCCTCTTTACTCTAGAAATCACATTTGTTTACATCCAGTGCATGTTCAGAATCACTGTTGAAGTGACCTGCCTAGAAATATTTTAGCGACCGACGCGTCACTTTTTAGACCTTTCGGACTTTCTTTTGCGGCGAACTGGTCGTGGATTCTCGTCCGCCGTCGCAACAAACTTTGTGCGAATTGCGAGGAAGCTACAGTTTGAAAAAGCCTCAAAGAACCGCTGCATAAACCACATAATCCCCGAGCGCCGGCGAGTCAGTTACACTAAAAATGTAGGGAGTTTGACTGACAACCTAACAGCCAATAGAACAAGAGGGAGCCTCGTTTTCTATTGGCTGATGTTTATCTGGCCTCACTACGTCCACTACTGATAGATTTTCATTCTTTCTTTTTTTTTTCGGTCATCATAATTAAAAGGCTGCTGCATCTCTGTAATGGTATTTTAAACTTTCAATGACAATTTCAAACAAAAACAAAAAATCCTCCATACAACCTTTAACAACGCATCAGTTATCTTGTGTTTGTTATTACAGATGTTTTTGTTGCGTGTGCATTCTTACTGTGGGCTGCGGCTTCACCTGCTTAGTAAATAAGCCTAATGCCACACTCTGCGACATTCCAAGCAAAGCAACAACATCTCCATGGAGACGGGCAGAACCGCAAGAACTAACAAAAGCATTTCTAAAATCCCAGTTAATTGTTTGATTGGATTTAATAGGTTACGTGTTTATCCTTATAAACACAGGGACAAATAAAGTTTTTTTTTTATCTTGCCAGAAAATTTGCAGATTAAATATTTTTGTTTATTTTGTCATTAATTGCAATTAGATTTGGAATATGTGTTTTAAAAGAAGTAAAACATTTGAGAGAAGACTGAAATCTGAAGAACCCCGTGCATTTCAGAACATGTTTATAAAGGTCTAAACTTGGCAAAGTAATTCAAAGTGCTTTACAGAATGAAGAAATACATTAAAATCACAATACAAACAAATCAAAACATAAATAATCATCATAAAATTAAAAAGAGAGAGAGACATTAGATTAGAGAGAAGAGTGCGGAATGAAAAATTAAAACTTTTCAGTCTAATGCAGCTGAACAGAGTCAAAGTAGAGTCTGTCTCATATCTTCAGGGTTTCCAGGTTTTAGCTGCATGAATCTGAAACTCTGACTCCCCGTGTTTAGTCGTGACTCTGGGCACCAGCAGGAGGCCGGTCCCTTAAGTCCTCAAAGTGCGAGATGGTTCATATGGCTCTAACATGTCACAGATGGACTTTGGTGCTCGAACACAAGCTGCTTTAAAGTCTCTGAGCCACAGGAGCCAGTCCAGAGACCCGAGCAAAGGGTTTATGTGTTTGTACTTTTGGTTCGATTCAGGACCCGAGCTGCAGCGTTCTGGATGTTCTGGATGTTCTGCAGCGTCTCACAGCTCGTTTGGAGAGGCCAGTGAGCAGAACGTTAGGGCTGGGTATCATTAAGAAGTTGCCGATACGATCCATACCTCGATACACAGGCCACGATACGATACATATCTCGATGCAGTGCGCTTTCGATTTGATATGATATATTTCAAATCGATTCGCTACGGTTCAATAAAAAATAAAGTCTAAATCGTGGCTGTGATACTAAAGTCTTTGTTAAACCACTTCTTCTTGTGCAAAGTTCACATGAAACACAAACATTTCAATCATCAAAACAGTGAAAATGTCAAATGTGTCGCATAAATGAGTTTCCTTTCACTTCACAAGCAACAAAACTGTAGCTCTGTAACAAAATAATTTAGTAAAACACACCTAAAAATACTCTTGCTGATATATCGATACAGTAGCCCACGATATCGATACTGTATCATCACATTAAACAATACGATATATCGATATTCCGATATTTTTGCACACCCCTACAGACCATTACAGTATCTAACCTACTGGAGACAAACACTCTCCAAGTTTAGTTTAGTTTAGTTTAGTTTAGTTTTATAATGTCCGGAGCTTCATAACAATTCTGTATCTTCATTCACTCCAGAACATCATTCTCTCCACACACTCATCAGTCACATTACGGGTGCAGGTTTGGTTTGAGAGGAGCCACTGTTTCGCCACACGTGAGAAAATGCTACGTTTTTTAGTTGGTAAAAGACTGTACATGTTACTGATTTGATTTGGCTATTAAAGTTCAAGTCTGAGTCCATTATTACCATTAGATTTCTTGCCTGATTTGAAGTTTTTAGAGAGAGACTGGAGGTGACTGCTGACACTGTCTCTTTGTTTCTGTGAGCCAAACACTACGACTTGTGTCTTGTC
Source organism: Boleophthalmus pectinirostris (assembly GCF_026225935.1). Taxonomy (NCBI): domain Eukaryota; kingdom Metazoa; phylum Chordata; class Actinopteri; order Gobiiformes; family Gobiidae; genus Boleophthalmus; species Boleophthalmus pectinirostris. The sequence continues at coordinate 19,435,225 of NW_026570994.1, forward strand.
CGAGTTTAGCTGAAGAAAGCAGTTTTGCATCCACGCACTGATCTGTTGGACGCAAAACTACACCTACAAAAAGATTATAAAAAGATAAAAACGAATATTACGTTCTTTGCCTATCGTAACTTATCTTATTTACTCGAGACAGTCCCAGTTTTGAGCGATTTGTCCCAATTTTATACAACAAATGTCCCTGTTTTTGACCAATTTGATCCCTGCCGACAGTAAACGGAGGCATAAAGAGTCATTTGTTGAGATAAAATGCCGGAAAACGCAAAGAAAATATGACTGTAGTGACTCACATGTTAGTCAGAACACATGTTAGTGCAGAACACCGCCCAAACCGGGGGAGTCCCAGTTTTTTTTTTTATTTAAAAAGTCTGATCACCCTACACATAACTCCTCAAGAATTTTAATTATAACGCATTAAAAACACAAAAACTCCAACTGTTCATTTCCAGGTGAAACTTTTTAGTGCTATACCCACGTTTCGCCACAAGAGGGCTCCCTACACTGTCACACTGACTCTACACGACTCGACTAACCGGATTTTGAAGCATGTTTAATGTACACAAACTGCGCCCACATGTTTTAAAGTTATAACACGGAGAATATTGTCTAAACACTCTGTAAAAAAGTACAATGTAAGGATTAAAATGGTTTCACGCCCGGTTTTCAGATTGGGTGTGGCTCTCAGGACCGTATGGCAGCGTTTGATATGTAACACTCCGCACTGGCACAAACCACTATGACTCATCTTAAAGGGGCGGCGGCAAAAACAGGGCGTAGGACTTTCAAAATTAAACTAACTCAAAGCGACGGGAGGTTTTCGGGGTTTCTAGTTTCATTCATGCCGGTGTCGGACTGGAGTTGTAGAGTTTGGGAATTGCGAGTTTACAAAAGAAAAAAAAAAAAAAAAAAAGAGCAGTGCTGTAATTACAAGTGATACTCGATTATTACTTTGATTCGGATGTGTGTGGTCCAAGGAAAACTACTACTACTACTGCTATAAATACTACTACTGCTGCCTTAAATACTACTACAACTACTACTACTGTTACTACTGCTATAAATAGTACGACAACTAGTACTGCTGCTGCTACCACTACTACTACTACTACTAGTACTACTACTACTGCTACTGCAACTACTTCTACTACTACAATAATACTACTGCTGTTGCTGCTAGTACTACTACTACTACTATACTGCTACTTCTACTATTATTACTGCTGCTACTACTACTCCTACTAAACTACTACTACTGCTACTACTGCAACTACTGCTACTACTATACTACTACTACTACTACAACTACTACTACTACTGCTGTTGGTGCCACTACTACTACTGCTACTACAACTACTACTACTACTACTATAATACTACTGCTGTTGCTACTACTACAACTACTACTATACTGCTACTTCTACTATTACTACTGCTGCTACTACTACTAGTACTAAACTACTACCACTACTACAACTGCTACTACTACTACTACTTCTACTACTACTGCTGCTACTACTACCACTACTAAACTACAACCACTACTGCTGCTGCTGCTACGACTACTACTACTACTGCTGCTACTACTACTACTTCTACTACTACTACTGCTGCTACTACTACTACTTCTACTACTACTACTGCTGCTACTACTACTACTACTACTACTACTACTACCACTACCACTACTACTGCTGCTGCTGCTACTACTGCTACTGCTACTACTACTACTACTACTGCTACTACTGCTGCTACTACTACTACTACTACTGCAACTGGTACTACTACTACTGCTACTACTACTACTACTACTACTGCTACTACTGCTGCTACTACTACTACTACTGCAACTGCTACTACTACTACTGCTACTACTACTACTACTACTACTGCTACTACTGCTACTACTACTACTACTACTACTACTACTACTGCTGCTACTACTACTACTACTACTTCTACTACTACTGCTGCTACTACTACCACTACTAAACTACTACCACTACTACTGCTGCTGCTGCTACTACTACTACTACTTCTACTGCTACTACTACTAGTGCTACTACTACTTCCATAGTGTTAAATTATTTGAAAAATATGAAGTTGTATTTTTTCTGACGAGCATCGTAATTGTCAAATCAGACTCACATCAGACTGATCCGTGTGTCTCTGAATTTACTTCTACACATTATTAATCTGGAACGGCTCAGTGTTTGAAAGTGTGTGGAAAATGTGGAACGGCAACGATGACTGTTTGAATCTGATCAATCCAGTTGAGAGAAAATCTTCCCAGACGTCTTCCACAAATTCACAAACTGCTTTTACCTTTTGCAGTTTTTTCACGTTTTCAACTAAATAATCTTGTAGTACTGACGCTAAAACAGGCCGACGTATGTTTGTCTGTGTCGCCATGTTTGTTTGGCTTCTGCACAAACCAATTATTATTATTTTTTTTATTATTTATTTATTTCAGGCAAGTAGAGATTTAAGTTCTTATACAATGGAAAGTGAACTCATAGAAATAAAAAATAACCACAACAAATTTGCTAATAAAGGAGTGGGAAGAAGAAAACTTATTTAATCCCATCCCCACTGCTCAGAGCTGCGACGTGATTGGTCCGATTAACTGTTCAGCGGGCGCCAAGATGGATTCTCGTGAGTTTTGTGAAGTGACTGAAATCTGAACTTTAAACCAATCCAAGAATCTCACGCATTTCGTAACATTTGCATTTGCAGAGTCTAAACCAGTGTCTCCAAAACCTTTTTTTCTGGAGACACAAATTTTAAAAGTCACAAACCTTCGTGACCCAAATAATTGATGATTATTGAACATTAATAATGATATTTTATTGCTGACTGAGTGATTGTCTCTCTGAACAATTAGTATTATTCAAGTTATAAACAATGAATTGAAGCAGCAACAAAAGGATCTATAAGTCGCCTATTTGGACATTAAAGGCAGCTTATTTCTTTTTGTTTTCAGTATTCAGTTGGAACAAAAAAGTCAATAAAATAATTACAAAAAGATTAGAAATTATACAAAACATGTCTTAAATGTCTTCAATCCAACAAACCTTTATCCAGACAACAGAATGGATTTTTTTTCTTTTTTTATGGGTCATACCTGGACGACTGAGGGATTACACAGACATCTTGGTTAGACCTGGTTTAGTCCTTGTTTAGACCTGGTTTATTTCTAGTCTAGACTTGGCTGAGTCCCTGTTTAGTCCTGGTTTAGACCTAGGATTTCTACTGCACTAAGTAATTATAGGTCAGTCGTGGGTTGCAGCCAGTTGGTACAGAATATTTCCAGTTCTCTGATTGAAACCACATCTATACGTCCGAGACACAATAGAGTCTTTTTTTTCTGCTCAGAAACCACAAACGTTTAGATCTGCGCTGACTCCGGCTCAGATTATGTGAAGAATGCGAGCGCTCGTGCTGAAGCAGGCGTGTCCGAGCGTGATAAACAAGCGCTCCCACCACTTGAAACTGTCACACAATCTGTACCGTGATTAGACATGAGAAAGTGTCTGTGTGATTTATTGGTTCCAACAGTTGGTATTTAAACAGGAAATGACAAAAAACGTATAGCAGTAGTCGAATAAAATAAAAAAAATAGCCTTATACTGAAAAATTTGCAGATATTTGGGACCAATATTGTACTTTTTGGTCTTTGCAGTGGATGTTAAATCAGACCTATTCAGCAAATTTTACTTTTCAGAGCTTTAAACAATGTTATAGTAGTTTCCTTTTCGTTGAGCCTCTGGAGTTGCATTTGGAGTGATTCATGAACGCGTGAGTCATCTTTAATCACTTAATTTCAGGACTCCAGAACACGCCCACTGTGACGTACTTCATTCTCCAATTTTATTTTATTAATTGATGATATATGGAGGATTCAGCAGCGATTCATTGTCATTTTGGTACAAATTGTTCGCCCCGTTCTTTCAAAACTTTCATTTCATCTCACAGCAACTAGGTCAGGGAATGCACTGCAGATGTCAGTTTGTGTCTGAGCTTTTGTCAAAATTCAGTACAGGTGACACGCCCAGGGACACTGTTGTAGAAACCATGCCAAACCTTTTGACTCGGGGGTCATAAAGGGTTCTAAAATTTGGCAGAAGGGCCGGACCACGAGCAAATGGATGGAGTTTTTTTGGTAATCCACCTCATAACACAAAAAAATTACATGGGATATGTAGAAAATATATCCCATGTTATTGAAATATCCCATAAGTGAAAATCATTACAAAGCATTACAACAAAATATCTGTCTTTCAGATCACACGATATTTACTATTTATTGAAATAACTTTGAAAAACACTGAATATTATCAAGTTCCATGGGCCAGATTAAGAAGATTAAAGGGCCGCAGTTTGCCCACCCCTGCCCTAGACCTTTAATTCGCAAGTTCATCGCAGACGACAATGATCGTTGACAGACATGTTCACTCTCTTCTTTGTTTGCTGTTGTGCCGGCGATTACTTGGACACGACTGAGCGTTCCGGCGCGTTACATACATCACAGCCAAATAATAGCGATTGGTTAAATAAAAAAGTACCCGCCTACCGTCCACCGAACGAATCCTAATGCTGTGAGGTCAGACGGTTTCCACGAAGTGAAACCGGCTGATGAATCAGGCTAGTGATGTGCAGCTGTCCATAGGAGGACCCCACAGCTTCGGCACTTTGTTTTGTTGACGTTTACGGCGACGTCAGCCGGAAACCACAGTTTTCTAACCCGGAAATCAGCGCACTTGTTTCTTTCGTCGTTTTAGATGAACATTGTGACTTAAAATGTCCAAATTATAACACAGTGATCCACAGTTGTCATAGATTATAACAACAGAACAGACACAAGCACAATGTCTTATTTAAAATCTAAATATCAGATCCGTCCTAATTAAAGTAATGCCTGCACTAATCCTAAGAAGGAAAAGAAGTGTGTATTAGTTGTTCACTGTAGCAGCTGCAGGTTTTTTCATCATATTTTATTGACAAACACAGCAGGTATTTAAACAGAAATGACAAATACAAAAGTACTTAAATTAAAAAAAGGGAGAATTTAACAACAAAGCTGGAATTGAAATAAAGTTGGAATTGCAGTATTGACAGCTAAAATCTTCCAGAATAATTCACAAAATCATTAAAACTGCTTGATTTCTGATAGTGACTAGACCCAACAACAAAAATCTGGGTTTTAAACAATATTCATTTATTCAAATTCACTTCAAATGCACCAGACGTTTGTAAACCGTTGTCAGTGAAAGGAGTGTAACAGGGATCAGAGGTCAAAGGGCAGAGGGAGAGGCACATTTTGTTGTTTTCATGTGAACTTTAACAGCTGCTAAAGAAGCTCCAGCCCTCAGCAACTCCTTTATTCTGCGTACTCTTTGTCACTTTAACCTTTTTTTTAGATAAGATAAGCACAATCTATTCACGTATTTTAACAAACCAGAGAGTAGTTTTATAGTTTCATATTTAAAGTAACACAGACGTGGTTTAGGCCTTTTATGTAACTTTCTCTGTTTTTTAACGGTTCTCATACTTATTGTTCCCATATTCAAGTCTCCACCTGTAAGTAAATCCACTTTGATCGCTCCCTGGTTCAGAGCTCGTTCATTCCTGTTTTTATTCCCGGTTTAATCCCAGTGTAGACCTGGTTTAGTTCAGGTTAAATGCCGTTTTTGGTCTTCGTAAATCCTTGTTTAATCCTGGTTTAGTCCTGTTTTTTGTGCATGATTTCCTCTTTGTGTAGACCTGGTTAAGACCTGGTTTAGTCCTGGTTTTTATACACGGTTTAGTCTTTGTGTAGACCTGGTTTGGACCTGGTTTGGTCATGGTTTGGTCCTGGTTTGGTCCTGGTTTAGTCCTGGTTTTTATACATGATTTAGTCTTTGTGTAGACCTGGTTTAGTCCTGGTTTAGTCCTGATTTAGTCCTGGTTTAGTCTTTGTAAAGACCTGGTTTAGTAACATTTTAGTCCTGGTTTTTATACATGATTTAGTCTTTGTGTAGACCTGGTTTAGTCCTGGTTCAGTCCTAGTTTTTACAAGTGATTTAGTCTTTGTGCAGACCTGGTTTAGTCCTGGTTTTTATAAGTGATTTAGTCTTTGTGTAGACCTGGTTTAGACCTGGTTTAGTCCTGTTTTAGTCTGGTTTTTTATACATGATTTAGTCTTTGTGTAGACCTGGTTTAGTCCTGGTTTAGTCCTGTTTTAGTCCTGGTTTTTATACATGATTTAGTCTTTGTGTAGACCTGGTTTCGTTCTGGTTTAGTCCTGGTTTTTATACATGAGTTACTCTTTGTGTAGACCTGGTTTAGTCCTGGTTTAGTCCTGGTTTCTGGATACAGAAACCAGGACTAACCAGGACTTGGCAATCATTTCAGAAATTTCCCGGTTCCGAAAAGGCCGCTCCAATTTAACCAGAACACAGCGATCCCCCCAAATATTAATAAACTCTCTAACCTCGCTTTCCCTCCATTGACGAGACTCTGAGCCTGACGTGTAGGTGGGATGAATGTGACCAGACCGTTCAGACTGAAGTCGCACGTCAAAAGATCAGATATGTATCGGTTTTAGGAGCACAAAAATCGGATCTGTGTCGTTCAGACTGTCATTAAAAGATCAGAAACAGGAGCACAGGGGCGAAAAAAAATCAGATTTGGTCACTTCGGGCTGCAGTCTGAACGGAGCCTCAGTTAACACAAAAACAAACCGTTTACTTCCCCCAATAAATACAAAAATATGACCCCCACATCAAGTCCAAAAGTCAAACAAGATAAACCCCAATGGCCAAAGTTAAAAATAGAAATGATATCAACAATTCTCTAAAAACTTGTCCCTAAAAATCCATAGAAAAAACTCAAACCACATTAAAAACCCGATATACGAACTCTATGAAACCCAAACATCATAACTACAGCATCTGGAAGGGCATCTGACTTAATCCAAAATGCAATAACCATGTAAAACTGTTCTAATTCAACCGTTTATGTGAAACTCAAAAAAAAAAAAAAAAAAATCCATGTTAAAGGTGCACTATGTAACTTTTCTAATGGAGGGTCTGTTTCCATGGAGATTTATCGGTAACGGTACGGCTTCAAGCGTGTCGACATCGCCATGGAGACAGCAGTAAACAAGCTCAAGTTACAGGTCAGCTCTCAAAAAAAGGTTACACAGTGCACTTTTAAAACTCCTTAAAACTCGGTATTTACGAAATAACTCATAAGCGTTCGGGAGGGCATCTGGCTTAAATCCAATGTAAAGTCCACGTAAACGTTTTTTTATTTATAGCTCCTGCTTGTCCTCCCCGGGCAGAGAGTAGAGCAGGTCCAGCGCGCGCTCTAAAAGTGGAGCGAGCTTGTGTCTAAACTCAGAGATCCAAATAAAGAAGTCGTCTGGCACGTTAGCATAAAGCGTCTTCAGGAGGGAGGCCCATTCAAGAACTGCACCTGCAACGAAAACCGCAGCAGGTTTAAACAGGGACTCCCCACGGCCCAGAGACACTACTGTACTACTAAAATACTACTAAAATACTACTAAAATACTGCTATACAGATCAGCCATAACATTACGACCACTCATCTGTGCTGGTTTAGGCTGAGTTTAGTTCTAATTTTGATCTGCTTTTAGTCCCGATGCAGCTCTGTTTGTGTTGTTTGTGTAATCCCTCAGTCGTCCAGCAGGGGATGGTCATTCGACGTTTTTATATTAAAAGTATCATCGTTATTATTACTATTACTAATCTGCGTAAATAAACTCAACTTTACAACATATAAACCATAAACACTCAGCCCGTTTGACATTATAATGTGTTTAATTCAGCTTGGACACATTTGTTTACGTTTTACGGAAACTAAACTTAAAACCACGTGACTCATTTGCATAAACTGTAAACACTGAAAAAAAAACAGCTCTTTTCTTGTGCGCTGATGCGGTTCAGCTTCTGTCGGACTAAAGGACACGACTCAGTGGAATATGAGTGTTCTCTCTGTGACACAGGGAGTGCAGCTCTTTATTTAACATCATTTCACTTTATTTATGTCGGTCACTTTATTTATTTTGGCTCTTGTTGTGATGAAAAGACTGAGAAGTGTTTGTATTTTGGACGCAGGTGACTCAACTTTATGTCAAAATATTCAGGATACTGTGTTTACATGCACCGCGACGAAACTGGGACACTCAAAAACCCGTTCAAACCCGGGACACTAGGGCTGTGCAAAAATATTGAAATATCTATATATATCGTATCGTTTAACGTGATGATACAGTATCGATATCGTGGGCTGCTGTATCGATATATCGAGTATTTTTTGGTGTATTTTACTTAATTATTTTGTTACAGCTACAGTTTTGTTGCTTGTTTAGTGGAAGGAAACTCTTTCACACTGCAAAAAGGTTCGTTAAAATGAAACTTAAGAACATTTGACTTTATCTGAGTCGACTCTACCAATGGAATAAGTGTTTTTCTAAATTCAAGCGACATTCGATTTTATTTCTTATTTTTGAGGGTTATTGTTTTTCTTATTTTAAGTGTAGCAAGTTGTATCTCCAGATTTTAAATACAAGAAATCATATTCCGCTGATAGATAATTTAACTTGTCAAGTGGAATTTACCCAAATCATGACAAAACTTAATTCAAGTCATTTTAACTTGGCTAGATTTTATTTGACATTTTCATTGTTTTGAGGATTAAAATGTTTTTGTTTCATATTCACTTTGCACAAGAAGACTTTTAGTGATTTAGCCATTGTTTTTATTGAACGGTATCGAATCAATTTGAAATATATCGTATCAAATCGAAAGTTCACTGTATCGAAATATGTATCGTATCGTGGCCTGCGTATCGAGGTATGTATCGTATCGGCAACTTCTTAATGATACCAGCCCTACGGGACACTGATGTGCATTTAACACACTCACTGAGGAGCCAGAGCCCAAACGTGGGACTGTGAGACTCCAGTGTTTGTGTCAGACGCAGCCTCGTCTCTTTACGCTACACAAAGAAACCTACATTCAGTGATCAATGAAATTCTTAATGCTCAATTATCGATTAGTCGACTAATCATGCCCATCCCTAGATCCAAGAGAAAGGAGAAATTAAATTCTGTCAACTGGACAAAAGTTTTTTGGTCGAAAACATTTCTCAGCTCATCCGATCTGCTTCTTCAGTTCTGGTCAGACGCTGGTGGACACGGAATTATATTTGCCTGAAGAGAGGAGCTAACTACACTGAAACTACTCTGAAACTAACACACCTACAGTTTACAGTTTCTGTTTGTAGCTCAGTCTGTTAAACTGCTCAAAGTGTGGACTGTGCCTGAGTCATATTAGCAGAATCATTCAGGCAGAGCTTCACACCTCTGAGTCTGACACGGCTGTAACTATTGTTTTTCCTATTTTGGTTTAGGTCTGAGGATGGAGTTGTAAATAGGAGAGAGACGATGTCTGAGCCTCCATTTCTGCCCAAAGATGGATTGTCTTTCTTAACAAAAATAGCTTCTTTATCTCCCCTTTCAAACTATTTCTTTGGTTCAGATTTGTGCCTCATGATCCTCAAAGGAGCGGCTTTAATTCACGTAATTTTTCCTTTCCTCTGATTATTATGTTCTGTTTACACCTGGTTTTGTTGTAGTTTAAACCTGTTTTCATATATATGACTTTGTGTAGACCGGGTTTGGACCAAGTTAAGCCCTATTACAGACTTCCTCTGGCTGGAGTCTAAAGTTAAGACACAGTTCGGTCGTGGAGACAATACAACAGACTCTTTTCTAATGGCACGGGGTGGAGTTGCCTTGGAGCAGGACTCTTTGGTGCAGCTCCCTTCAGACGAGTCGTGTTTCCCTGCCCCGGGTCCATGGGCAGGGCTCTGAGAGTCTGACGTCACCCAAACACTATAAAAGTTTTCTTAAGACATAAACCCTAAATCATATCTGAACAGTTTAACAAATAGACGCAGGAATTACAAGTTTGTGGGGCTTTGAGACGAGGTTAAAGCTGCTTTTATTTCACTCCATTGCACTTCTACACTTCGTTTTAACTTTTTTAAGTAATACACTGGGTTTTGCTCATGTTAGAGGCTTTATGCACTGGAAATATCATACGTTTGATCTTTGCACGAGTAGACTGCATCGATAAACAGGAAACAGGAAGTAAACCACCCAGACACGGGGAGAACATGCAAACTACACACGCAAAGGCCCGGGAGTCGAACCTGGAACCTTTTTGTTGTTAAGAATGACGTCTAACCACTCTGCCACCGTGTCTAATCCGTGTTTACCCCTACTTTAGACCATGTGGGGTCTGGAATTAATAATTTAGTCCATTTTATGTTACAATTTAGTCCTGATTTAGTCCTCATCTTGATCTGAAGTTCTTATTTTTCAGCTTCTAACACTTCAAATTTGAGGACAATATTTACTTTGGCTTAATAATGCCTCCAAAACCTGATGTCAGTGGTCATAATTTTATGGCTGAAATTTTTATGAATGAAACGGGACGCCCCAAAAACATAAAAAAAACAAAAACAACTCACTGAATTCGGACAAACAACCAACATTTATATTTCCACCAACACCAACAAACCAAAAAAAGCCTCGTCTCAATCCAAACCTGACGTCCTCGACCACATCTCCAAGAATTCGACTCATTTCAAATCTCGACTCAAACCAGAAATCATTTAAAACCAGTGCGTCTGTGTCTCTTATTCTGAGTAAAAGATGCGAGCGCTGTAGTTTAAACCTCTACAAACATTCTTGGATTAGTTTAAAGTTCAGATTTCAGTCTTCTCGCAAATGTAAACGCTCCCGGACAGGTTTGAAACGAGAACTAAATCAAGGTTTTTAAAGAGGGGGTATTGTCATTCTGTGGGGTGTTAACACATTTAGATCACGATTAGAGATGGGACAAGATCTCGCGCCACAAAATTACCACGAGATTGTGCATTTTGTGAGATTTTTTTTCCATGTTTTTACGTTTGGATTGGATTAAAAAAATGAAATTAAGCACTGGCGAGTTTCATTTTTTGAGAAGATGTAGTCCCAAAAAGCAGAGCTACAATGACAGCAGAAGTATTAAAGTAAATCAAAAATGAAAAAGCCCAATTTGCGATCTGGATTGCACTTTTTTTATTTATTATAAAGAATGTCAAAATCTCGTCTTGTCTCGTTCTCGTAGATACAATCTCGTGTCTCGTATCGTTTTGTGGTAATGGTATCTTGTCCGAAATGTTATTGTTTCCAAAAATGATATATTCGCCCAAACCAACGTATTAACATAACCTTTGCTCTTCATGCTAAGCCACTCCCCCTTCAGAGTGCTATCACAATACAATCGGCGTGCATCCCATTAATGCAGTCCTTCTCAAATAATATTTCGATGCCAGGGGAGGCAAAATAGGAGGAAATCTGACAAAGTGTATGTAGTCTAAAAATGCGGGCAGCAGGAAGCCAAACAAATTACGTCGTTACAACCCGATCGCGCTGATAAGACGCTTGAGTTTTTTCAGCGTAAACGTGCCAAATATCGGCAACAATCGTCCCGCTTTGTGAATGCTGCTTCAGAAAACCAGCGAGCTCCGTTAGAATCAGATAAAGTGGCGTAAAACAAAGAGCAGAGGAGCTGATACTACCGAAGTTTAACACGGACATGATCTTTAAAAACGAGGAGGACACGGGTGCGGACGCCTCATGACGCAGGTGAGTTGTTTTGGACTAAAACAGCGACTAAAACATTCGGCGACTGAAGGCGAGGGTGCAATTTGTCCACGTTTTGTAATGGTTCTGAGGTTGGGAAGGCGCGAAATGTTTTCTTCTTCTTAAGGGCGTGACGGAAAATAATCGAGAAGCACTGCATTAATGAAACTACTGCACTTCATGTCAGGTTTGTGAAGTCGTAGTGCACAGTTTCGTATCATGTTTTTGTATAGGTGAGTTTCAGCTGACGTCATTGTTATTAAAAGCCCGTGTTGCATGCTGGGAAATATTTTGGTCGGAGGCAAGAAACACAATAGTGGTCAACCACAGTGCGTAACCTTGGGTATTTTCTCCCCGATAATGGTAAATTCCTGCTGCATTATCGGATGCACAAATAGAAGCACGGAAGAAGGAAAATGTCTTTTTCGTATTCTGAGTGAAAAAGAACCGCTAACGGTGAATTAAATGGCTTTGAAACATTCGCAGAGCAAACGTAGAAGATCCTAACAAACCGTGGACTCCAACAAGTTCAACAACACATCGAGACTCTTGGAGGTTTTCATCTTTTCTGCTGTGAATGGCCCAGGAGTTTCCACCAAGTCATTGTGGATATCGCCCAAGTGAATATTTGTCCAGGTAGTTGGCGATTCAGACCAGAAATTTGGTTTGGTCCACCTTTTGTCGGGGTTGAAAAGGGTGATTTGTCGTCCGTCGATGCTTATGACCAATTTCTGGTCAAATGGTCTTGGGTCCTCTGCCGTTAGAGTGGATAAATAACCGGGATCAATACCCTTTACGTGCTTTCTCGCTCCGTCCGTCATGTTGAATTAGTGTTTCTTGCCACCGACCAAAATAATTCCCAGCATGCAACGCACGCTTATGTCAACAATGAAACTCGCCTATATTTATGGAGAATTGTCGCTTGGGAGTGTTTGTGACGTAGGCTTGTGGGCGGAGCCTCGTACTGAATCTTACAGCGAACCGTAAAAAGAAAGTTTGAATAAAGAAAGAGATCGCTAGATTACTCAAACATGCATGGATGACTCTAAACCCTCTTCAGGTGCATTTTTGACAAAGTAAAAACTTTAGTAAAAAGCTCCAAAAAGTCGTTCTAGTATGATACCCCCATCTTTAAATCAAAAATCACAAATCTAATTACAATTTTTTAGTCACTGGGGAATGTCACATAAATAAACTTAACAGCAGGCCAACTCCAAACCAACAAACAAAAATAACCACCAGTCCAGAACAATACACCGGAAACGACTTCAACTTGTCCATCGTTTAAAACAGAAAACCTCATAAAACCAGAGTGGACAGAGCGGCGACAAAGACAGGAAGTGCTCCCCCGTGACACAGGAAAGAGAATTATAAGAGATTTACCTTGAGGCTGGTCTCCTGCACCTGGAAGAAAATAAACAAAAGAGTCAATAAAAGATGGACAAAATATGAAACTAAATTATTTAATCTAAACCGCCACAAAGTCACAATTAGAGCTGGGTTCTTGTTGGACTAAAGACACGTCCTGCCGATCAATTTTATTACAATTCTGTTTTGTTTTCACTCAAGTTTTATCATTTTGAAATAAACCGTAAAAGTGAAGTGAAGTGTTCTGTTCAAGGACACAGAAAGAACAGAAAGAGTTACAGAGAGAGAAGAGACGCAGGACAGAGGAGAGGGGAGTAGGGGAGAGAGGAGGGACAGAAGAAACGGGAGAAGAGGAAAGGGAGGAGAGGGAAGAGACGGGAAAGGAGGGGAGGTAGGTGGAGAGAGAGAAGAGAGGGGAGAAGAGCTGGAGAGGGAAGAGAGAGAGAAGAAACGGGGGAAGAGGAGAGGGAGAGAAGAGACTGGAGAAGAAGAGAGGGAAAAGAGAGAAGAGACAGGAGACGAGGAGAGGGAGGAGAGAGAGAGAAGAGGAGAGGGAAAAGAGAGAAGAGACAGGAGACGAGGAGAAGGAGGAGAGAGAGAAGAGACAGAGAAGAGGAGAGGGAAGAGAGAGAGAAGAGGAGAGGGAGGAGAGAAAGAAGAAACGGGAGAAGAGGAGAGAGAGAATAGAGACTGGAGAAGAAGAGAGGGAGAAGAGACAGGAGAAGAGAAGGAGAGGGAAAAGAGACAGGAGACGAGGAGAGAGAGAAGAGGAGAGAGAGAAGAGATGGGAGGAGAAGACACAAGAGAAGAGGAGAGGGAGGAGAAAGAAGAGACAGGAGAAGAGGAGGAGATAGAGAAGAGAGAGAAGAGACAGGAGGAGAGAGAGAAGAGAAGAGACAGGAGAAGAGGAGAGGGAGGAGAGAGAGAAGAGACAGGAGAAGAGGAGAGAGAGAAGAGAAAGGAGAGAGAGGAAGAGGGGAGGAGAGAGAGAGAGGAGAGAGAGGAGAGAGGGAGAAGGACAAGGAGAAGGAGAGCGAAAAGAGAGAAGAGACAGGAGACGAGGAGAAGGAGGAGAGAGAGAGAAGAGAGAGGGAGAAGAGAGAGAAGAGAAGAGAGGAGAGAGGAGAGAGGAGAGAGAGAGAAGACAGAGAGGAGAGGGAGAGAGAGAGAAGAGGAGAGGAGAAGAGAAAGAAGAAAGAGAGGAGAAGAGGAGAGAGAGAGAGAGACTGGAGAAGAAGAGAGGGAGAAGAGACAGGAGAAGAGAAGGAGAGGGAAAAGAGAGAAGAGACAGGAGACGAGGAGAGAGAGAAGAGGAGAGAGAGAAGAGATGGGAGGAGAAGACAGAGAAGAGAGGAGAGGGAGGGAGAAAGAGAGAAGAGAAGAGAGAGGAGAAGAGAGAGAGAGAGAAGAGACAGGAGAGAGAGAGAAGAGAGAGAAGAGACAGGAGGAGAGAGAGAAGAGACAGGAGGAGAGGAGAGGGAGGAGAGAGAGAAGAGAGAGAAGAGAGAGGAGAGGGAGGAGAGAGAGAAGAGAGAGAAGAGAGAGGAGGAGGAGAAGAGAGAGAAGAGACAGGAGGAGAGAGAGAAGAGACAGGAGGAGAGGAGAGGGAGGAGAGAGAGAAGAGATGGGAGAAGAGCAGGAGAGGGAGAAGAAATTGGAGAAAAGGAGGAGAGGGAGAAGAGAGAGAAGAGAAGAGAGAATAGACAGCAGAAGAGGAAAGGGAGTAGAGAGACAAGACATGGGAGAAAGAGAAGAGATGGGAGAAGAGGAGAGGGAGGAGAAAGAAGAAAGTGGAGAAGAGGAGAGAGAGAAGAGACTGGAGGAGAGGAGGACAGAAGAAACAAAAGTTGAGGAGAGGAGAACAGAGGGAATAGGAAAATAACATTGGCAGCTAAAATTAGTTACTGAGCAATTATTTAGATACAGATGATTAAAAAGAGTTTATTTTTGTATTATTTAAAAAGTGCTTACTGTTGGGATCGTAGCCGGGATCAGAACCTGCGTTTGGGAAAAACAGAAAAAAATAAACAACATTAAAATAAAACATTTCTATTTGATGAAGTTAAACCACGAGACTCTGATTCGTTTCGGTTTCATCAAATACTTTCAACACAGTTACTCTCTTTGTCTTTTACCGTCACGACTTTTGGACTTAATATAAAACTGGGCGTATTGAGAAATGTGATCGCTTTTTGTAGTTATTTAGTGTTTGCCAATGTGTCACCACGGTAACAGCTGGACATTCTGCCAATAGACATACATGAAGAATCAATAGTTTCTGCCACAGCAAACCGCTTTTACTTAAGTTAAAATATTGCCCTTTTTTTTTTAAATACACTTTTTATTTATTCAGTTTTTCAAGACAAATACAGCCAACACAAAGCTTTTCCAACGCAATAAGGATGGAGAAGGGTGGATCGAATCTCTTTTTGTTTCTATTTTAACCGTTTTGTCCAGCGTTTAACGAAGAAATGTCCTTTGAGTCGTAGAAAAAAAGTCAGTCGTACCATTCAATATATTTCTCAATCACCACTCCAGCAGAAGGCCGAACAAAAATATCTTCGAGTCATGTAAGTCAAGATCGTATCATTGTCCCAGAATGATTTAAATTTTGTACAAAAATGTCCAAAAGAATATGAGAGTGATTGGAGTTTGAGTGGCCACACTGTCTCCAACGACGACAGTCAAACGCCTTCTACTCTGGCAGTAATTTGAGGAGTAATAAAAGAATCGAATAAAACACTTCCACCCAAATTCCTTCCACCTTTTGGAGCTAGTCACCCCAAAACAATATTCAGCTCCTCTTGGCATTTAGATTTAACACACCCTTTTGTTTTTGCAGCCCTTTATAAAGTTTAGAACAGATTTAATTAATAAAATATTGCCGTTTTAGTGCAGCGTTCTGTATTTTCAGTCAAATAAATTGTACTAATGTGGAACTTATCACTCGAAAACTGCACAAACTCAAAACGAAATGAGGAAGTGTTTAGACGATGAAACCAGTATAAATAGAAGTGTGATCGAAGTGTGTCGTTTTATGTCAGACTTTTATTCCAACAGCTGTACGTCCAACGTCTGTCAAACGAACACTAATTTAGAGTCAGAAATGCGACCCGGCAGGTTTCGTTTTATTGGCCGTGTTTTTAAGGGAGACGCCGAAAGCCTGAGTCAGCGGTCGCCGCGGCAACGAGATTATTAAGTCTTAAGTGTGAATAAGAGGTTTCGCAGGTCTGTCCTTCCTGCTGCTGTCAGACGGTACAACAAACACTGTTAACGCTGAACATGTGTCATTTAACTATATCTATGTGCAATTACTTTTAAGTCTGTTTTTAAATTATTTTTAAGCAATTATCAATTATCTGTTTTATTCAGTGTGTTGGGAAGGTGACTTTTAAAATGTATTCCCCTAAAGATTACAGATTACATACCTCAAAATGTAGTTTGTAACATACTCTATTAAATTACTTAAAGTGAGTAACGTAATCTGAATACTTTGGATTACTTGATTTGTTGTAAAGAAGCAAAGACGAGGAAATCTACACATAAGATATTTTGTCTGATAAAAGAAAATAAAAAGCCCAGACTTTAGTTGACTGTATTAAAAATAGTATTGATAGAAGAGGAGGAGGCACGTCCGCCCAGCATGGTTTAGTCTTGTTGAATCCTGTTTTAGTCCTGGTTTAGTCATTGCTTTAGACCTGGTTTAGATCTAGTTTAGACCTGCATTTAGTCTTGTTTTAGTCCTGTTTTAGACCTGGTTTAGTCATTGCTTTAGACCTGGTTTAGACCTGGTTTAGATCTAGTTTAGATCTAGTTTAGACTTGGTTTAGTTTCCAGGAATGAGTGGAATTACCGGGGGGGAAAAAAAAAAAAAAAAAGGATATAGCCCAAGATGTAAAACAGGAAAATACCGCCATGTAATCCATTTATTTCAACAAAGTAACTGTAATCCAATTACCACTCACTGAAACAGTAACTGTAACTGAATACAGTTACTCATAATTTGTACTCTGATTACGTAACTCTGGTACATGTAATCTGTTACTCCCCAACACTGGTTTTATTGCATGTTACCTTTTTCCTGCTGTTCTTAAATTGCACGTTGCAACACTGGAATTTACCCACTGTGGGACTAATAAAGACATATTTTATCTTATTAATACCTTTAGACCAAAACAACGACAACGACGACTGCAAAAACTATCTGCAGTCTGACACCTGCTCGGCTCTGCGTCGCCCGGAATGTCCCACAGTACGGCATTAAACTGATCTATCACGGAGACAAGCAAGTGGCTCCACAAAGGCTAAGTTACAGGTACAGGTCTGTGGAGAGGCGAGCCACCTGGTAGTCTTTTAGAAAATTTATTGGTTAAGCACAATTGCCCCGTTTACATGAGAGCTTTAATTCCGATTAAAAATAATTTCATTCAGAATAAAAATTAATTCCGCTTTAAAAAGACCATGTAAACACTTGATTCCTAATGATTATTCGGAGTTAAACTTAAATCCGAATTAAGTGGGTGGTTTATTCCGATTTTAAAGCCGAATTAACCCTGCTCACAGTCAGAATGTTTGTTTTTTTTAGCTATTTTTGAGCTGTAAAACCACTTACAATTGAATAAATGTGAAGTAGAGCTGCTTAATGTCAATGCCGTATCCATAGAAACAAGCAGGTGACGGATCCCGCAACCAGAAAGTTACACAGTGCACCTTTAAGTCCTTACCTCCGTATTTCCCGCCCTCTGGCTCATAACTGCCTCCGCCGACGTCAGCCAAGTCCGAGTCCGACAGAGTTCCTCCTCCACCTTCAGCACAAAATTTGTTTTAAATATTTATAAACACGATAGTAACACATTTAACAGTCTGCGTTTGGAGGAGGGTGAGATGTGACCTGGAATGTAAATATCCAAATACTTAGAAGATTATGTAAATGTTAATGCTGAATATTTTCTCTAAAATAAAATAAAATAACGTAACATAAAATAAAATAACATAAAAAAATAAATAAAATAAAAAAACATAACATAAAATAACATAAAAAATAAATAAAAAAAAAAACATAACATAAAATAAAATAAAAAAATATAAGATAACATAAAATAAAAAAAAACATAAAAAACATAAAATAACATAAAAAAACATAACATAAAATAATAAAATACATAAAATAAAATAAAAAACAAAATAACATAACAAAAAATTTAATAAAATAACATAAAATAAAAAAACATAAAATAAAATAAAATACATAAAATAACAACATAAAATAAAATAAAACAAAACAAAATTTTAAATAACATAAAATAAAATAGACAAACAAAATAAAGTGAAAAAAATGTAAATGTAATACTTATGTAAGAATCATCTAAATACAATAAACAAACAAAAAAAGACATGTATATGCACGTTTTAGCACATTTTCCCTCCATTTAGTGCACGGACATCATAAGTGTTTTAGATGTAAAAGGGAGTGGGGGTAGATAAGTGTTGATTCTCCCCGCACCTTTTCAGAATGATTGATTTTTTATTTTTTATTTTATTTTTGGAGATTATAGTTGTGATGAGCAATGTAAAGCAACGTATCGAGCATTAGCCGACAGTTTTTCAGTCACTCTCAGCTTTTTGTTGAAAATCAAACACCTAAACAAGACCGTGGACTCATATTGGTCACAGGTTCCTGAGAAAGTGCAGTTTAAATCCTTTTTTTTTTTCCCCCAATGCGTGCGTTGTGTCACCGCGCTGAACATTCCACCATAGACACTCATGCAGAACACTCTCAGCGTGAAGAACCGCCGCAAAGGATCGATAACTGTTCATAACTGTCCAACTTACCTCCTCCACTACTGGGCGGGGCAACGACGGGAGGTTTGGGAGCCACTGGATCATCATCTGTAAAAAAAAAAAAAAAAAACAATATTAGAATTTAGAACAGTTTGACGTTTCGCTGTCAGATTTCAGATTTGTTGAGCTGGTTTATGGTTCATATTTCTGTAATTCCTGGACTTATCCACATGAAACAAAAACTGGCACAAAGTTCAGGGTCTTCTCTGTCAGTATAAATAAATAAAAGTGAAAATATTTTTACAACAGCTTCAGAAAGTGGTGCTATTATTCAACTCCAAAGATTGCTGACAGGTTTTGATCATTCTCTAATTTTGACTTAATTTGGTAGGATAATACCTGTTGTTTTACACCAATCAAGAAAAAAATTGTGACAAAAAGTTTAAAAATATGTTGAAAATTACACGAAGTTAGAGAGTTTCACAGAAACTAATTTTTTCTGACAATTTAAACATTATGTCATCAAATAAATGTGTTTTCTTACTTTTTTATTTGTCAAATAATAATTTCTGTGTATAATTAAGTAAATAAAGTTTTGGCCTAGTCTACTAAATGGTTGATAGGTTTTTACAATTTTAAACCTATAATAAATGGTCAAACTAGGGAAGAAAATGTCTTAAATAGAATGATCTTAAGTGCGTTTTAGTAAAATGAGTCACCTAACCTTTAAAGGTTGTATGGATGATTTTTTTTTTGTTTCAAGTTGTCAATGATAGATTATAAAGGTGCAGTAGCCTTGTAATTATGATGACCAAAAAAAAGAGAATAAAAATTCATCAACTCTGGACGTGGTGGGGCTAAACATTTGCCAATAGATAACGACACTGCCTCGTTATCTGTGAGCTGACAGGCTGTCAATCAAACTCCCTACGTTTCTAGTGTAACTGACTTGCCTGCGCCGCCGGTACGTGGTTTACGTACGACTGTCACACAGTCCACAGACGCAAGACGCACAGACGCTGTTTACTCCACCAACGCAACAGTTCTTAGCGGCTTTTTTTGACCTATATCTTCCTCGCAGTTCGCACAAAGTTTGTTGCAATGGCGACAAGAATCCAGGAGCAGTTCGCCGCAAAAGAAAGTCCGTTTTTGAGGTCGCTGAAAGAAGAAGACAAGGGGAAAAGCAGCGAAGCCAAACTAAGGTGATTCTTGAAGATTCATTCCAGCGATGGGGCGACTGAAGCAGACGCAGGGTCTAAAGACTGACGCACTGGTCCACAAATTACTCCTGGACAGGAAACTTCTGCTTATTATGAAAACATACTTTATTTCCAAGAGCTACACAAACGTTTTTCAGGACACAAAAGCGATATCCTATGTCTGAAAACGTAATTTTCAAGGCAAAGAAAGAGTCCACTTGCTGCTGCGTGTTGTAGTAGTTCATTCGCACGGAATCTCCGCGCAACCTTCTCTGCTCCCCTTTCCTGCTCCTGTCCCCCGCTGCCCGTTCCGCTCTTCCCCCTGCTCCTCACTTCTCCGGGCACAGAATCTCCGTGCACCGCTTCCCTCTCCTCTCTCCCTGCTCCGCTCTTCTCCCTGCTCCTCACTTCTCGTCCGCGAACGAAATGTCCGCACACCCGCTCCCCCCACTCCTCACTTCTCCGTCTTGTCTAACCAACACTGTAGTTAGTTGTTTACAAGTCATGTGCACCGGCTGTAAACAAACCTGTTTCTGGCGTAAAGAGGAGGAGGTGTTTCTACGTAGGAGCTGTAGGGGAGGGGGGGGGGTTTCACGCATGCGCAACATTTGAAAAAGGACAAACAGTCGCTGGATTTCTCGTTTCTTGGAAAATCCTCTATACAACCTTTAAGGTTAATATAATATGACAAGTTTGTGGGGGCGTCCCAAAAAAATTACAATACGATTCAACATTTGTGGATCATAAGTTTAGAGATTTCTTTCAAAAGCACTGAATCTCCCACAGAATTACACAGTTAGACCTGCACAACATCTGAAAATATGACTTTAATGAAATTCTAGATTGTGAACATCAGTCTAAATGTGCAGGGTTTGTGTTTTAAACGTGTGTGAATGAATCAAAACGCAACTCCAGGTCTGTTTTTGACAAGAAAACTACATTATAACATAGATCAGAAAATAGTTTAATATGGAGCCTTTAACTATAGATTAAATAATTATTACTAAAATTCAAAAGTTTTACCTCCAAATGCATCTAACAGATCAAGCTCGCCATCTAAAAAGGGAAAAAATACATTTATTAACATTAATTTATTTTCGATGACTTTTGAGAGAATCTTAAACGATTCAAAATGACTCACCCTTTTTTGGAGGTGGTTTTGTTGTTGGTTTGGGTCCTGAAAAAAAAAAAAAAGTGCTGTTCAAGCTTTATATAACAGTAAACCAGGGAGTAAACCAGGACTAAAGCGAGAACTAAACCAGGACTAAACAAGGGACAAAACCAGGACTAAACAAGGGACAAAACCAGGGACTAAACCAAAAACTAAACCAGACTAAACCAGGACTAAACCAGAGCTAAACCGAGAATAAACCAAGAACTAAACCAGAGCTTAAACAGGACTAAACCTGAGCTAAACCTGGACTTAACCAGGACTAAACAAGAGCTAAACCAGGACTAAACCAAGAACTAAACCAGGAATAAACCAGAGCTAAACCAGGACTAAACCAGGTCTAAACCAGGACTAAATCAGAATTAATTCAGGACTAACCCAAGACCATATCAGGACTAAACCAGAGCTAAACCAGGGACTAAACCAAGACTTAATCAAGACTAAACCAGGACTAGACCAAAATTGAACCAGGACATAACTAGGACTAACTAAATCAGGACTAAACCAGGACTTAACAAGGACTAGACCACATCTAAGACAGGACTAAACTAGGTCTAATTTACCCAGGTCTAAACCAGGTCTAAAAGAGGACTAACCGAACTAAACCAGGACTTTCAATGCAGATTTATGAACTGCTGAACTAATCCCAAAACCCCGTGTATTTCAGAACACGTTTGTAGAGGTGGAGACGAGAAATTGCCGATTCAAATTGCCGTTTCAGTTTGATTTCTAACAACTGTCGAGCTCTATTGTCCGACCACACAAAACAAGAGTCAAGTGTGAAGTGCACTCAATCACCCAACATCTCAGGTATTTTAATGTCATTTCATGGCTATTTCAAACACATAATTCCTATACGTCTGCTTACCGTCGTCCAACGCATCCGCAAGGTCAAAACCTGTGGAAAAATAAGAGAAATGAATATTAATTATAGATTGTGTAGCTGTTTTTTCTCCATTTATTTGAGTAAAATGTGTCTTGCCCCAGTACAGATAAATTGTCATGTATATAAACAGTTCTTGTGGTCAAAATAAGTCTCCTGCGTTCTGTCTACATGTAATTAAAAACGTTTTACTGATTTAGAGAGTCAGGGAGTGCGCTGTTAGCATACTAGCTTGTGCTGAAAGTCACGAAAATGTCACGTTTGTCATCAAAGGGCCGGTTGTAAAGTTAAGACCTCAACTGTAATTGTAATATCGGTGCGTTACAAAACTGTAAAAGTCTGTATTTGATTTTTCATTTCATATTTATTTACTTTGTTTTTTTGTCTTTTTCGGACAATCGGTTTGAGTCTGGATTAAAAGGACATTTATTAGTGCAGACTTGTGATGTGAGCAGGAGCCTGTGTGAGCGGTGAGTGTTGGAAAATACATCGACTTTGAAGCTAGTTTAGGTTTTGTTAGCGGTTAGCTGCTGTAGCTCCCGCACATAAACAGGCTGTTTTCTATTGGTCTATTGTAAAGTGACTGTATTGGCCATATATTTGTTACTGGACCAGCATTGATATGTAAATGAGCTGTGAATAGACGTGTGAATGATCCACATTTATGCATATAATTAATTACCGCGGTGCGCAGCATTTACAGCTAAAGGCTAATAGCGATCGTTTACTAGCTAGGAGTTATGGGTCGGTCGCGATCGAAGCGGCTCTTAGAGCGAACAGGAGCCTGCTTCTTATTGGGAGCCGTGTTTTTTCTTTTTCTCACTTTTTCTCTTCATGCCGCATGTAGACCCGTAGTTTGACAGCAGCAGCGACTGAAAACGAAACTTTCAGAAATCTGCGTGTGCATAGGATAAAAAAAAGTGCATATTTGCCTGCAGTTCAGCATAAAAAATGAATAAACCAGGACTAATCTTGGGCTCGAGTGCAGGAGAGAGATAGAAACCGAGTCCCGACACTCAGTTCTGGTTTAGTCCTGCTTGCAACAAAACAATGTCAAGAGTCGCTTGGAGCCGAAAGAGCCAGCTGCTTTAGTGAGCCGAGCCAAAAGAGCCGGTTCTCCAAAAAAAAACAAAAAAAAACTGGAATACCCATCACTAGTAGCTAGAATGTGATGCAAAAATGCCATTAGGCCAAACTTCTGTCTGTAAATATGATGTAAAGAGTCAGAATAACAATAAATGTTGCCTAAATAAACCCAATTTAGAATCCACTAGAGCCAAACCTAAGTTTTTTAATCAATTCAAGATTTACAGTGAATTTTTACATCACTAAATATATCGGTGATTATATCGGCTATCGGCAGCTCCAACTCCCATTATATCGGTTTCATATCGGCCACAACAAAATCCATATCGGTCGGGCTCTAGTTAAGAGCTTTACTTTTCTATTTCTATTTATGTTTTATCTGTATTTTGCAGCACCTGGGAAACTGTTTTGTTTATGAAATGTGCGATCGAAATAAAGTGGATTTGATTTGATTTAAAGGTTTAAGTTAAAACATTCACATGACTCCTTCAGTAACGTTCGTGAAATAGCCGTCCTTCTGCATCAGTTTTTCTTGGACATTTTTGGGGAAATCTGATGAGTTTTCTCGGCCTCTCTAGTGGCGAGATGCAGTCACATCACGAGAAACAGTTGCGGTGCATTGTGGGAGATGTAGTAGCGGCACAGAGTCACAAAATAATAATAATTTATAGCTTTTAACCCCTCGTGGGCCACTTAAAACAGCTTGGTGGGCTTTGGTCTTGACACACGTGCTCTAGATGCATAAGGTAAGAGAAGAAGAACTTTGGGCCACTGCAAAATGTTTTAAAATGAAGTAGTTCTGTTTTTGATTTTTTTAAGATGTAAAAAATCAGGGACAGAGATTTTTAAGATTGAAAAATGTGCTTGTTTTGCTACTTCTGATTCAACGTACACTGAGTTTCCATGGCAACAAAACAACAGGAAGTTAGATGTGAGTAATTTCTTTGTCTGGCTGCAGTGTTTACATAGATGTGTTTATTACTGCTATGATACACACTTATACCCTACAAGATAAAAGCAAAGTTGTGATTTTCTTTTTTAAAATGTCAAGTATTTTGTGTATTTAACAGGGATGTAACGATATCAAAATCCCTTGGTACGATATTTTCCAATATTGCTATATTTTCTGGAGGCTTACAAAGTTGTGAATAAGCTACTTTTTCCTTTTAAAAGACTTACTATTATAATAAGAAGAATTAAGATTTAAAAGTGCTTAATAACAGTTAGTTCTTCATGTAAGTAAGTAAGTAAGTCTTTATTTATATAGCGCTTTCACAGACATTTTCTGTCCCCAAAGACGCTTTACAGAGCATTATTCAGCATTATTCATTCACTCTATACCCTGGTGATGGTAAACTACTATTGTAGCCACAGCTGCCCTGGGGCACACTGACAGAAGCGCGGCTGCCATGCCACTCGGCGCAATCGGTCCCTCCGACCACCACCATCACACACACACCACTTTCATACTAGGCAGTGTGGGTGAAGTGTCTTGCCTAAGGACACAATGATTGAATTGATTGTATTTAAATTGACCTTGACTATCAACTGTTTATGGAGACGTGGAGCATGTTTTGGGTTTGTAGTCTGCACTGACAACACCAAAGGATCGTGGTCTATGTTCCATCTATTGTTTTTTTTAGCTATTGCTGCGCCCTGGCATGACAAGTTAATTTGTATAGTACAATTCATACACAGTGATTTACAGAATAAGAACGGCATTCAAATCACCATAACTATTCATTTAAGCAAAGAGACTTGTAATTTGATATATTGTAAGGGCCTTTTTTTTTTGCCGCTTAACATGTCTGGTGTTTTAATATCATTATCTACTGTTCCTATGGTAACTTTTTGGCGACTTTAGTGCAAATCAGGCATGTTTGCAGTTTCCTGTAGTTATATAGTATATATAATTATATATACAGTTTAGTCCCTAATTTAGTCCCTGAATTAGTAACTGGTCTAGTACCTGGTTCAGTCCTGGTTTAGTTCTGGTTTAGCCCTGGTCTAGTCCTGGTCTGGTCCTGGTCTAGCCCTGGTCTGGTCTAGTCTTGATCTAGTCCTGTTTTAGTCTAGATTTAGTCCCTGATTTTATAACTGGTCTAGTGCCAGGTTTAGTCCTGGTTTAGTCCTTGGTTTAGTCCCTGGTCTAGTCCTGGTCTGGTCCTGTCTTAGTCTAGGTTTAGTCCCTAAATTAGCCCCTAATTTAGTCATTGGTCTAGTACATGGTTCAGTCCTGGTTTAGTCCTTGGTTTAGTCCTGGTTTAGTCCTGGTTTAGTCCTGGTTTAGTCCTGGTTTAGTCCCTGGTTTAGTCCCTGGTTTAGTCCTGGTCTAGTCCTGTCTTACTCTAGGTTTAGTCCTTGATTTAGTACCTGGTTTAGTCCTGGTCTAGTCCTGGTCTAGTCCTGGTTTAGTCCTGGTTTAGTCCTGGTTTAGTCCTGGTCTAGTCCTGGTTTAGTCCTGGTTTAGTCCTGGTTTAGTCCCTGGTTTAGTCCTGGTCTAGTCCTGTCTTACTCTAGGTTTAGTCCTTGATTTAGTACCTGGTTTAGTCCTGGTCTAGTCCTGGTCTAGTCCTGGTTTAGTCCTGGTTTAGTCCTGGTTTAGTCCCTGGTCTAGTCCTGGTCTAGTCCTGGTTTAGTCCTGGTCTAGTCCTGGTTTAGTCCCTGGTTTAGTCCTGGTTTAGTCCCTGGTCTAGTCCTGGTCTAGTCCTGGTTTAGTCCTGGTCTAGTCCTGGTTTAGTCCTGGTTTAGTCCCTGGTTTAGTCTTTAAAACCACTTGTAAATAGAATAAATGTAAAGTAGAGATGTTTAAAGTCACACTGTGGAACATTCCAGACAAGCAGGTGACGGACCCTCAACCAAAAAGTTACCCAATGCACCTTTAAGATCAAATCTGACTTTATTATGCACGATTACCCCCAAATATTAACCGCCAACCGTTAATATTATTGTTAACTTGTCCATATTTGACTATACTTATACTTACTTTTCAATACTTTGTCATAGTATTTATATTAATTTAGATTTTTGGTGGTTTTGTAAATGTCGTTAAAACATTTGTGACTATTTCGTTTTAGTTACTCCGACAAAAACAAATACTTGAGAACATGGATCATCATTTAAACCATCTCCCTGAACTGGTTTTCCGTCCAGCGATTACACAAGACCCCGGGACGACCCTAAACTTTTACTTTTGTTCGTCTCGGTGCAAAATGTTGAACCTACAGCCACAGTTTTGCATGTTCTTCCTGTGTTAATGTGGCACTGGTCTGATTTCAAATGGGCAAAACCTGAAAGTTTCTACACGATTTGCTTGTCTGTCTCCGCCCGGCTGGATTTGAATACGTAAAGTAATCACAATGGTGCGCTCATTTATTATTATTATTATTGTACCTAAATAATCCTGGTCTAGTCCTGGTCTAGTCCTGTCTTAGTCTAGGTTTAGTCCTTAAATTAGTCCCTGATTTAGTAACTGGTCTAGTACCTGTTTCAGTCCTGGTTTAGTCCTGGTCTAGTCCTGGTTTAGTCCCTGATCTAGCCCTGGTTTAGTCCTGGTCTAGTCTTGATCTAGTCCCTGATTTAATGACTGATCTAGTACCAGGTTTAGTCCTTGGTTTATTCCCTGGTTTAGTCCTGGTGTAGTCTTAATTTAGTCCTTGGTTTAGTCCCTGGTCTAGTCCTGGTCTGGTCTGTCTTAGTCTAGGTTTAATCCCTGATTTAGTAGCCGATCCAGTACCTGGTTTAGTCCTGGTTAAGTCCCAGGTTTAGTCCTGGTCTAGTCCTGGTCTGGTCCTGGTCTAGTCCCTGGTTTAGTCCTGGTCTAGTCCTGGTCTAGTCCTGGTCTAGTCCCTGGTTTAGTCCTGGTCTAGTCCAGGTCTAGTCCTAGTCTAGTCCTGGTCCAGTCCTGGTCTGGTCCTGTTCTAGTCCCTGGTTTAGTCCTGGTTTAGTCCCTGGTTTAGTCCTGGTCTGGTCCTGGTTAAGTCTTGGTTTAGTCCTGGTTTAGTCCCTGGTCTGGTCCTGGTCTAGTCCTGGTTTAGACCCTGGTCTAGTCCTGGTCTAGTCCTGTCTCAGTCTAGGCTTAGTCCATGATTTAGTACCTGGTTTAGTCCTGGTCTAGTCCTAGTTTAGTCCTTGGTTTAGTCCCTGGCTTAGTCCTGGTTTAGTCCTGGTTTAGTCCTGGTCTAGTCCTGGTCTAGTCCTCAGTTTAGTCCTCCCGATTTATCTGAGTGGAGTTTTATTCAAAGTTTAAAGCTGCACTGCGTAACATTTCTAGTGGAGGGTCCGCCGCCTGCTCGTCTCCATGGAAACGGGTTACGGCACCACGCTACATTACAGCTCAGGTCTGTGGAGAGTCGCCCTTTGTTCAAAGAAGGAATTAGTGTATTTCTGAGCCGCAGAAACACACGGAACGTTCCAGGCAAAGCAAAAACATCTCCATGGAAACAAGCAGGTAGAAAAGCTCCGCAGTGCAGCTTTGACACAGTCTAGACACGTTTCCTATCTTTAGAATCACTTTTTTGTTTTCCTCAGTCTCAAATAGCCTCACGAAAAACAGATTTAAACATTTTTGTGGTTTTAGTTTTTGTCGAGTAAACCACTATTTTATGACTTTCCTCTTTCGCTTCGTTTCGTCGATTCCCTGTAATTATTAGTTATGTAACCGCCAACGTTCCCGGTTTCCTCTGTACTTATAACTTTGCGTTTTGGAGTAACTGGATTTTCAACTTTTGCACTCAAATTTGACAAGTATAATTTTTTTTAAAATGAGCCGTTAGAGAGTGATTTCGCTGAAGATTTGACATTTTTTGGTATTTGTTTCTATGTAAAAAGTGAGATTAAATTTAAGATTCACAAGTTTAATCTGTCTTTAAATACGTTTTTACAAATACTCGCCGTCTTTCGTGGATTACAGACCCTTTTATCTGATTTGTTAATTACTTTCTGTTTTAATCCTGCAGCTCAAAAACCTCTTCAACTTCCTCACCGCAATAAAACACTGAATAAGTTCAATATGTTCCACTGAATATTACGTAAATGTGACCGCAAAGGAGCATGGGTAATGTAGTTCCCTGCTGTTCATTCCCACATTTACTTTAGTTCTAGTTTAGTTCTAGTTTAGTCCTTATTTTATTACCTGGTCTAGTCCCAGTTTAGTCCCTGGTCTGGTCCTGGTCTAGTTCTGGTTTAGACCCTGGTTTAGCCTTAGTTTAGTCCCCGGTCTAGTCCTAGTTTAGTGCTGTTTTAATCTGGGTTTAGTTTTAGGTTTAGCCCTGATTTAGTCCCTGGTTTAATCCTAGTTTATTACTTGGTTTAGTCCTGATTTAGTACCTGGTTTAGTCCTGGTTAAGTCCCTGGTTTAGTCCTTGGTTTAGCCTTGATTTAGTCCCTCGTTTAGTACTAGTTTAGTCATGGTTTAGTCCTGGTTTTGTCTGGGTTTAGTCCTAGTTTAGTACCTTGTTTAGTCCTGGTTTTGTCCGGTTTTAGTTTGGGTTTAGTCCTGGCTTCATCCTTGGTTTAGTCCTTGGTTTAGTCCTGTTTTTGTCTGGGTTTAGTCCTAGTTTAGTCCTTGGTTTATTACCTGGTTTAGTCTGGGTTTAGTCCTTGGTTTAGTCCTAGTTTAGTACCTAGTTTAGTCCTGGTTTTGTCTGGGTTTAGTCCTTGGTTTATTACCTGGTCTAGTCCTGGTTTAGTCCCTGATTTAGAACCTGGTTTAGTCTTTTGTGTAGTCCTTGTTTAGTCCTGTCCTAGTTTGGGTTTAGTCCTAGTTTCGTCCCAGGTTTCGCCATAGGTTTAGTCCCTCGTTTAGCCCTGACTCTTTACTCTATTCTCTATTCTGTATTCTAAACCTCTAGTAATTTTTTCCTGTGTCTGCCCTGGTTTAGTCACATGGTTTTGATCTATGACTCAGGCTTGAATCTCGTGCCGTCTCTCGACTCTTCGTGCATTCTGTGGTTTTATTCTCTAAACGCCGCCGCGTTCGAACAGGAAACCATATGTAACGCGACTTAAATATGCATAAAAACAACCACAGCGGCTCAAAGGGGAACTACCGTCTCATGCTGGGGGTGTTTTACGTTTCTTTGTTTGCGGCGGAACGTTCAGCGGTTACCATGGCGACGCGATTCCGACATGAGCAAACACGGACAAAAAGTTTCAAGATGGTCTGAAACTGTTATCGAACTGCAAGATTTTTCACTTAAAAGTATTAAAAAAGAGGGAACTGCACAGGCCATGATCCTCAAATTATTGTTTTGAAGCACTTTTAAAGCTTTTTTTTTTTATATGGAAGTAATAATTCACACTGAAGACTGGTCAAGGTATTTAAAAAGGAAAAAAATTGTGTATGTATCTCTAAAAATATCACAATAATCATCATACCGTGACATTTGGACATCGTTTCATCCCTTTATAATAATTGTATAAAAGTTGTTATGCTTCTTTTTAATAATTTTATATCTTGAATTACAAATTGAGTTAACAGTTTTAATACGTGTTTTATTCGTTCATTTGTTTTTCAAAATAAAACAAGACAAATTTAGTTTTTTCAGTTTTCAATTTTGTGTTTAAATGAAAAATGGAATAAAAACGGATAACAACCATTTCCCTTTTATGTGAGTTAAACTGAGATGCCGGACTGAACCAGGTCCGGGACCAGACCGGGACTCAGGCCAGGACCTAGACTGACACCAGACCAAGACTGAGTCCAGGACCAGACCGGGACCAGGACCAGGACTGAGGCCGGGACTGAGACCGTGACTGAGACCGGGAACAGAACCAGGATTAAGACTGGGCCTGAGACCAGGACCGGGCCCAGGACTGAGTCCGGGACCAGACCGGGAGCAGGACAAGGATTAAGACCGAGACTGGGACAGAGACTGGGACTGAGACCGTAACCAGACCAGGACTAGACCGAGATTGAGACAGAGACCAGGACCAGACCAGGACTGAGACCGGGACTGAGACCAGGACTGAGATTGGGACTGAGACTGGGACTGAAAACGGTTTAGTCCTGGTTCAGTCCTGATTCAGTCCTGGTTCAGTCCATATGCGGTGCAATAGTCCCACATCGCAGTTTAATTCGTAAATGTTTTTTTCCATTTTTCATTTAAACACAAAATCGAAAACTGAAAAACAAATCAATATCCATTTTTTTTTTGGTTTTGGAGACAAATAATGAAGAAAATAGTTGTTTTTTCATTTTCTTATTTCTGGTTTTATTTTGAAAAAAGAATGAACGAATGACACACAGATTAGTTACATAAGTTTATGTCTTGAGTTTTGCCTGAAGTAAAATGTTACGAAATGCGTCTTTAAATCCATGTGGACCAATAAATAGCATCGTTTTAGCCTGGTGGTTTATTTTCCCATTGGAAAACATTGCAAATTCCCACAACGCAGATTTATTACACGATTATATGTTCAGTTTAAGAGACAAAAATACTCACATGGCTTATTTATTTACGCTGTACATTGTTTAAATAAATAGCACTGACAATAATCGGAGCAAACATTTCAATAGAACTTGGCGGCCTATTTAGTTAAGTTAATGGGGCAATTATAACCATTTAATCCTTTAATTGTTACGAAATGAACCGAGTACACAGGATGCAGTTATTACAGGTCGATTATTACGCAAAGTTGACTCTTGTGAGCTTTAAATCGTGTTATAATGTTGTTACTAAGGGTGTAAAAATAACCAAAATATCATATCGTATCGTCAAAAGTCTCTCAGTAATATCGTGGGCCATCGCAATATATCGAATCACGGGTTTTTTCACTTAAATTCATTGTTATGGTGCAGCAATAGCTAAAAAAACAGAGGGAACTACATCGCCCATGATCCTTTGCTCCATTTCATTGCAAATTACAAGAAGAAATATCAGTTTTAAACACTTTTAAGTCTTAGTTCTTTGAGTTAAGTCTCGTCAAGGCATTTTAAGAGGAAAAAGTAGCACAATTATTCAGTTTTGTTTAGCCTCCACAAAATATCGCAATAAATATCGTACCGGGAGATGCGTATCGTGAAAATATCGTAAATATCGTGATTTGGATATCGTTACATCCCTCGTCAATTACGCTGTTTTCTGATGTTATAATGTTGTTTTCTCAGCACAAACAGACCTGGAGTTGTGTTTTATTTCTTTACTATTAGTTTGTTTACATCTCCAAAGCTCAAAATGCTCTGTTCCACCTCGTGATGTCATGACGTGGTAGTTTTAACAGCTCCTTTTACCTTTAGTTTGGCAATTCCAGAGCTGAAATTGAAATTCAAATCACTGTAGTGAAGGTGTGTGGGGTGTTTTTTCAGTTTGAGAGAAGAACTCAGCCTAAATCTGCAGAGTTTGTGTGTTTAAACGTGCGTGAATGAAACAAAACACAGCTACACGTCAGTTTTTTATGAGGAAACTACATTACAACATCAGAAAATTGCGTAAAATAGACAATTTAAAGTAAATTTTTGGCATTTTTGTAACCTATTTAATAGGGATGTAACGATACCCAAATCTCTCGGTGCGATATTATCACGATATGCATCTCGCGGTACGATATTTATTGCGATATTGCGATTTTGGTGTGAATTATTTCCGTCATAACCCCGAGAATTCACGTAAAAAACATATTTCTTCATGTTGTCTGCGCTGAAATGAATCATGGGATATGTAGTTTCCGATGTTTATAAGCTGTTACTACTGTAAAACAATGAATTTAAGCAAAGGAACTTGTAATTCGATACATCGTGTGAGATTTTTGACGATAAGATATCACGATATTTTGGTTATTGTTACATCCCTACAATTTGAGCATCAGAATCAATAGTTTGCGTAGTTACTTCAATGTTATAGCCTATAATCAGTGTTGGGAGTAACAGATTACATGTACTGGAGTTACGTAATCAGAGTACAAATTATGAGTAACTGTATTTAGTTACAGTTACTGTTTCCATGAGTGGTAATTGGATTACAGTTACTTTGTTGGAATAAATGGATTACATGACGGTATTTTCACATTTTGGGCTATATCCCTTTTTTTTTTTTTTTCCAGTAATTCCACTCATTGCCAAACACTAAACCGGGTCCAAACCAGGTCCAAACCAAGTCTAAACCACGTCTAAACCAGGTCTAAACCAGGTCCAAACCAGGTCCAAACCAAGTCTAAACCAGGTCTAAATCCAGGTCTAAATCCAGGTCTAAACCAAGTCTAAATCCAGGTCTAAACCCAGGTCTAAACCCAGGTCCAAACCAAGTCTAAATCCAGGTCTAAATCCAGGTCTAAACCCAGGTCTAAACCAGGTCTAAACCAGGTCCAAACCAAGTCCAAACCAAGTCCAAACCAAGTCTAAACCAGGTCTAAACCCAGGTCTAAACCCAGGTCTAAACCAGGTCCAAATCAAGTCTAAACCAAGTCCAAACCAAGTCTAAACCAGGTCTAAACCAGGTCTAAATCCAGGTCTAAACCCAAGTCTAAACCAGGTCCAAACCAGATCTCAACCAGGACTAAACCAGGTTTTAACAGGACTAACCCATGCCGCTGTCTTTTATCAGACAAAACATCTTATGTTACGATTTCCTCATCTTTGCTTCTCTACAGCAAATCAAGTAATCTAAAGTATTCAGATTACTTTACTCACTTTATGTAATTTAATGGATTATGTTATAAACTACATTTTGGGGTATGTAATCTGTAATCTGTAGGGGAGTACATTTTAAAAATAACCTTCACAACACTGCCTATAATTTGCCTTCTACTGAACTCTACGCCGAATTTATAACATTATTAGACTTTTTTTGTTTGTTTGTTTTTTACGTATTTTTGCTGACAAGACATGTTTTCATTGTAATTACATCTTTCTCCTCGCAGGTGATCGCACGACTCACGGACACGCCTCGTTGAGCTTTGAATAAACTTTCTTTCACATTACTTTTTAGCGTATTTTTCGCGCTAAATGCATTGGACATTTTACCTCTACGACTTATAAATAGTACACATTGTGCAGACAGATGATTCACGAAGCCTAAAAAAAACTGTTGTGCAGATGGAAAAATCTTACTTAAAGTTACGTAAAACTTGTGTAATAGTTAAATTATGATGTTATGGCGCGTTTAACTCAACAAAACTACGTAAGGTTTAGTTAAAGATTGATATTTTAAGAAGAACATGTTACTAAACGCAACTTTTTCCATGTTAGTTACTCACCCAATTCCTGCGCGAGCGTCCCGGTCAGGAGCAAAAACAACCCCGCTATCCTAAAAAACAGCTTCATGTCGCTTTTCCCTAAGTTTCAAAGTTTTAAAATCAAAGTTAAAATCCAGAAAATAAAGTGCAGATTTGCCCGTGTCTCCCTTCTGCAGCCTGGTTCGCGTGAGACAAACGCGAGTGTCGTATTTCAGCGCAATGGTCGACGCCCTCCCCCTTAGAAATAACACGGAGCAGGCGTGGACTTCAAAACTTTAAAGTATTATTCTTAAGAAATCAAATAGGCCATAATTAACCAAGCCGAATTAAACATAACTATTCCAAAGTAGTTCCTGTTTAATTATAACCTTGAATTTGGTTTGCGTTTGTTCAGAAATTGTAAATATGTGTTAACTCCTACTCATTAGTGAATTGGGTCTGTTTTTTTAATGTACCTGCGCGAACACGAGCCAGAGTATCTGATTAAAAGTAATAGTATAGCGCCATCTTGTGTCTAAAATGTGTAATATAAATTGTGTTCATATGTATTTATCATTTGGACTAATTCGACATTGGACGTAAAAATCGTATGTGTTATACTGAACGATCTGGTGACATTTTCTTATAATAACTTAAATTTATTACTATTATGAAGTCAAATAGTCAATAATTAACCAAACCGAATTAAATATAACAATTCCAAAGTAGCTTATTTATCTGTAATAACAAGTTTGAATTTGGTTTGCGTTTGTTCAGAAATTGTAAATATGTGTTAACTCGTACTCATTAGTGAACTGGGTCTGGTTTTTTAATGTACATGCGTAAATACGAGCCAGACTAGCTGATTGAAAGTAATAGTATAGCGCCATCTTGTGTCTAAAATGTGTAATATGTTCTGTATACTCTGAGATAAATTGTGTTCGTGTGTATTTATTATTTGGACATTGGACTAATTTGATAAAAGTTAATGTTTCTGCCATTTACATTTAAATCGTATGTCTTATATTGAAAGATCTGATGAGATTTTCTTATAATTTATAACTTTAAACAGCTCTTCTGGCTCCCGCTCACACAGGTATTTTAAAAAACAGACTCGATTCACTAATGAGTAAGAGTTAACACATATTTACAATTTCTGAACAAACGCAAACCAAATTAAAACTTGTAATTTGACATTAGCCACAATTAAACTGTCCTATTAAATTCAGCTTGGTTAATTACCAACTATTTCACTTCATAATAATAATAATTTTAACTTTAAAAGTAATAATATAGCACCATCCTGTGTCTAAAATGTGTCCTAAGTTCTGTATACTCCAGGTAAATTTTATTCATTACCCTAATTGTGTTTTTATCATTTTATCATTGGACTAATTTGACAAAAGTTAATGTTTCTACCATTTACATTTAAATTGTGTGTGTTACATTGAAAGAGCTGATGAAATTTCCTTATAAATTATAAATTTAAACATAAAATTATTATTATTATGAAGTCAAATAGGCGATAATTGACCAAGACGAATTAAATATAACAGTATAATGATAGTAAATATGTAAAAATATGTGTTAACTCTTAATCATGAACTGGGTCTGTTTTTGTCATACGAGTGAGTGTAGCTGTTTAAAAGTAATAGTATAGCTTCATATTGTGTCTAAAATGTGTAATATGTTCTGAATACTCCAGGTAAATTGTGCTCATTACCCTAATTGTGTATTTATCATTTTATCTTTGGACTAATTTGACTAAAAATGTTTCTACCATTTCACTTTAATTGTATGTGTAATATGGAAAGATTTGATGGAATTCCCTTATAATTTATAACATATTATTATTATTATGAAGTCAAATAGTGGATAATTAACCAGACCGAATATAATATGACAGTTTAATAGTAGTTATTGTGTAATTACAAGGTTGAATTTGGCTTGCGTTTGTTCGGAAATTGTAAATATGTGTTAACTTTTACTCATTAGTGAATTAGGTTTGTTTTTGTAGTATACCTGCGTGAAAACGAGTGATACTTCGCTGTTTAAAAGTAAAAGTACAGCGCCATCTTGTGTCTTAAATATGTGTATTTATCATTTTATCATTGGACTTATTTGACTAAAGTTAATGTTTGCACCATTTACATTTAAATTATGTGTTGCATTGAAAGATTTGATGAGATTCCCATATAATTCATAACATTAAACTTAAAATTACTATTATTATGAAGTCAAATAGTGGATAATTAACCAAGACGAATTTAATATGACAGTTTAATCGTAGTTATTGTGTAATTAAAAGTTTGAATTTTGCTTGCGTTTGTTCAGAAATTGTAAATATGTGTTAACTCTTACTCATTAGTGAATTAGGTCTGTTTTTTTAAAATACCTGCGTGAATATGAGTGATATTTTGCTGTTTAAAAGTAAAAGTACAGCGCCATCTTGTGTCTAAAATGTGTAATATGTTCTGAATAGTCAAATTGTGCTTATTAATCATTGGCTTGATGACAAAAGATCATGTTTTGACTCATCTTTTTTATTGGCATTTCTTTGCGTGCATTCTTTGCCAGACAACAGTTTAGAC
Source organism: Boleophthalmus pectinirostris (assembly GCF_026225935.1). Lineage (NCBI taxonomy): Eukaryota > Metazoa > Chordata > Actinopteri > Gobiiformes > Gobiidae > Boleophthalmus > Boleophthalmus pectinirostris. The sequence goes on from NW_026570994.1 coordinate 19,471,160, forward strand.
TAGTTATAAACGAGACACGTGAACTTTATTGAAATGTAACTCGTTCATTAAAGATTCAGTTTGTCTTCTTTTTTTTTTTCACACAAAAAAAAAATTCAGTTTCACACAATCTCTCAATTCTTGTCTCAACATTTTTGTTTCTGAAAGTATTAGTGTTCAAATATAAAACCATGATCAGATCTGTTCATGACGACAGGATCTCTAAGACCTCAACTTCTCATTTTATCTGCAAAAGAAATCAGAAATATCAGTCAGTGTTTAGTTATTTTCTTAAAGTTTAAAGTTCGTTTCGAGTACTTGCTTTTTTATTTATGGCTTGCAGCAGTCTCATCTGCAGGTTTTCGATCTCAAACATGGCCTCCAGTTTCTTCGTGATTTCAGCCAATCTCTCTGAGAGAAAAAAAAACACACAAAAAAAACAGCATTTATTTGTGATTTGAGTTCATAATTCAGTCATCGGTGAGTTTTGATCCTAAAGGTTTTGTAGAAAAATCACCTGCTACATTTGTCTGCTGACCGCCTCCGTTTCCTGTTGAAAAAAAAAAGAGATTAACTAGTGCAATAATTAAGATTTAAATAATAAATGCAGATGATTTCGTTAAACATAAAGGAGACGGAGCAGAGGAGAAGAACAGAGGAGCAGAGGAACAGAGGAGAAGAACAGAGGAGGAGATGAGAGGGTCAGAGGAACAGAGGAGAAGGTCAGAGGAACAGAAGAGAGGAGAAGAGGAGCAGAGGAGAAGAACAGAGGAGAAGAACAGAGGAGCAGAGGAACAGAGTAGAAGGTCAGAGAAGCAGAGGAGAAGAACAGAAAGGAGCAGAGGAACAGAGGAGCAGATCAGAGGGTCAGAGGAAAAGAACAGTGGAGCAGAAGAACAGAGGAGAGGGTCAGGAGAAGAAGAGAGGATCAGAGGAACAGAGAAGCAGAGGAGAGGAACAGAGGAGCAGAGGAACAGAGGAGAGGAATAGAGGAGCAGAGAGAGGAACAGAGGAGCAGAGGAACAGAGGAGAGGGTCAGGAGAAGAGGAAAGGGTCAGAGGAGCAAATCAGAGAGGAGAGGGTCAGAGGAGCATTGAGAGGGTCAGAGGAGCAGAGGGGAGGAGAAGAGTAGAAGAGAAGAGGAGCAGAGGAGGAGAGGAGAGTAGAGGAGGAGCAGAGCAGAGGGTCAGAGGAAAAGAACAGAGGAGCAGAGGAACAGAGGAAGAGGGGAGGAATAGAGGAGAGGGTCAGAGGAGAGGAACAGAGGAACAGAGAGGGAGAGGGACAGAGGAGCATTAAGAGGGTCAGAGGAGCAGAGGGGAGGAGAAGAGTAGAAGAGAAGAGGAGCAGAGGAGAGGGTCAGAGCAGAGAGGAGAGGAGAGTAGAGGAGGAGCAGAGCAGAGGGTCAGAGGAAAAGAACAGAGGAGCAGAGGAACAGAGAAGAAGAGGGGAGGAATAGAGGAGCAGAGGAGAGGGTCAGAGGAGAGGAACAGAGGAGCAGAGGAACAGAGAGGGAGAGGGACAGAGGAGCATTAAGAGGGTCAGAAGAGCAGAAGAGAGGAGAAGAGGAGAGGGTCAGAGCAGAGGAGGAGAGGAACAGAGAAGCAGATCAGAGGGTCAGAGGAACAAAGGAGTGGAAGAGAGGGTCAGAGGAGAGGAGGAACAGGAGCAGGGGAACAGAGGAACAGAGGAAAGGGTCAGAGGAGCATTGAGAGGGTCAGAAGAGCAGAGGAGAGGAGGAACAGGAGCAGGGGAACAGAGAAACAGAGGAAAGGGTCAGAGAAGAGGAAAGGGTCAGAGGAGGAGAGGGTCAGAGGAGAGGAGGAACAGGAGCAGGGGAACAGAGGAACAGAGGAGAGGGTCAGAGGAGCATTGAGAGGGTCAGAAGAGCAGAGGAGAGGAGAGGAGAGAGAGGGTCAGAGGAGCAGATCAGAGGGTCAGACCGTTGTTTGGAGGGTTCAGAGCGTCCTCCAGGTTGAATCCATCAGAGTTGCCTGTGAAAATCCATTATAAAGTTTAACATCTTTTAATTACAGGATTAACTTTCCTCATTAACACTTGTAGGGGTGGATTTACCTGAAGGTCTCTGGGGTTTTGGAGCTGCAAACAGAAAACAAAAGAAGAACATTTAGAAGGACAATTAAAATCAGACAACTGGAGTAATCAGATAAACCAGTAATTAGATCTGACTTTGGCGCGTGTTACACAGAAATACACAAACACACAAACACACACGAGAATAAATATGAAGAAAATGTTCTGAAATAAATATGTCCAGTTTGTCTGTAATCTTCATATTTGTGTCATATTTTATTTCATTTGGTCAGTGATGTTGACTCACCCACAGTTGTAGTAGTAGTTTGTCTCCCACCTGCACGGACCAAAAAAAAATTGTTTAGACCTGGTTTAGTTCTTATTTAGTTCTGGTTTGTATCTTAGTCATGTAGACCTTTTTGTAATTGTTTAAGTCCTTGTTTAGTTTTGGTTTGATTTTGTTTTGTTATTATGTGGACCTGGTTTAGTCCAGGATTAGTTTTGTTTAGTCCTGGTTTAGTTTAGTTCAGCCCTGGTTTAGTTTTATTCTGGTTTAGTTTTGTTTAGTCCTGGTTTACTTAAGTCCTGGTTTAGTCCCGGTTTAGTTTAGTTTAGTTGAGTTTAGTTCTGGTTTAGTCTTGGATTAGTTTTGTTTAGTTCTGGTTTAGTCCAGGATTAATTTTGTTTAGTTCTGGTTTAGTCCAGGATTAGTTTTGTTTAGTTCTGGTTTAGTCCAGGATTAGTTTTTTATTTTGTTTAGTTCTGGTTTAGTCCAGGATTAGTTTTGTTTAGTTCTGGTTTAGTCCAGGATTAGTTTTGTTTAGTTCTGGTTTAGTCCAGGATTAATTTTGTTTAGTTCTGGTTTAGTCCAGGATTAGTTTTGTTTAGTTCTGGTTTAGTCCAGGATTAATTTTGTTTAGTTCTGGTTTAGTCCAGTTTAGTTTGGTTTAGTCCAGGATTAGTTTTGTTTAGTTCTGGTTAAGTCCAGGATTAGTTTTGTTTAGTTCTGGTTTAGTCCAGGATTAGTTTTGTTTAGTTCTGGTTAAGTCCAGGATTAATTTGTTTAGTTCTGGTTTAGTCCAGGATTAATTTTGTTTAGTTCTGGTTTAGTCCAGGATTAATTTTGTTTAGTTCTGGTTTAGTCCAGGATTAATTTTGTTTAGTTCTGGTTTAGTCCAGGATTAATTTTGTTTAGTTCTGGTTTAGTCCAGGATTAATTTTGTTTAGTTCTGGTTTAGTCCAGGATTAATTTTGTTTAGTTCTGGTTTAGTCCAGGATTAATTTTGTTTAGTTCTGGTTTAGTCCAGGATTAGTTTTGTTTAGTTCTGGTTTAGTCCAGGATTAGTTTTGTTTAGTTCTGGTTTAGTCCAGGATTAATTTTGTTTAGTTCTGGTTTAGTTCAGGATTACTTTTGTTTAGTTCTGGTTTAGTCCAGGATTACTTTTATTTAGTTCTGGTTTAGTCTTGGATTAGTTTTGTTTAGTCCTGGTTTAGTTTAGTTCTGGTTTAGTCCTGGTTTAGTCCTGGTTTAGTCCTTGTGTAGTCCTGTATCTTATATTGATTAAAAAGTGAAAAAGTGAAAACATGTTTGAATTACACAAATGACATAATAATTGTCATAATATTAAAATTGCGAGTGTTGTGATGTTTGGACTCACCTCCCGGACGCACCAGGTCGTAGATGGTGAGTCCTGTCAGAAACCACATGTCAGAGTTTAAATAAAAGAACAGGTTTAAATAAAAGTTTCTGTGACGTTGAAACAGGTTCAGGTTTGGTTTATTTCTGCAGTAAAATATTATAAACATAAAGTCTGATCGTCACCTCTGCGCTCTCGCCTCGGCCGCCCGTCCACTGAAAAACACAACAACAACAACTCAGATAAGACCCAAGAAAATATGACTTAGTTTAGACCTGATGTAGACTTGGTTTGGTTCTGTTATAGTCCTGGTTTAGATCTGCTTTTGTCCTGGCTTAGTCCTGGTTTAGTTCTGTTTAGATCTGGTTTAGTGTTTAGTCCTGGTTTAGTCCTGGTTTAGTTCTGGTTTAGTCCTGGATTAGTTCTGGTTTAGTCCTGGATTAGTTCTGGTTTGGTCCTGGTTTAGTCCTAGTTTAGACCTGGTTTAATCCTGGCTGTCTTCTGATTTAGTCCTGATTTAGTCCTGATTTAGTCCTGCTGTAATCCTGGTTTAGTCCTGCTTAGGTCTTTGGTGTAGTCCTGGTTTAGTCCTGGTATAATGCTGGTTTAGTTCTGCTTTAGTCTTGGTTTAGTCCTGGTTTAGTTGTTGATTAGTCCTGGTTTAGTCTTGTTTTAGTCCTTGTGTAATCCTGGTTTAGTCCTGGTTTAGTTCTGGTTCAGTCCTGGTTTAGTCCTGGTTTAGTCCTAGTGTAATCCTGGTTTAGTCCTGGTTCAGTCCTAGTGTAATCCTGGTTTAGTCCTGGTTCAGTCCTAGTGTAATCCTGGTTTAGTCCTGGTTCAGTCCTGGTTCGGTCCTGGTTTGTCCTGGTTTAGTCCTGGTTTAGTCCTGGTTTAGTCCTAGGGTAATCCTGGTTAGTCCTGGTTTAGTCCTAGTGTAATCCTGGTTTAGTCCTGGTTCAGTCCTGGTTCGGTCCTGGTTTGGTCCTGGTTTAGTCCTGGTTTAGTCCTGCTTTAGTCCTTGTGTAATCCTGGTTTAGTCCTGGTTCAGTCCTGGTTTAGTCCTGGTTTAGTCCTGGTTTAGTCCTGGTAGTTTAGTCCTGTTTAGTCCTGGTTTAGTCCTGGTTTCAGTCCTGGTTCAGTCCTGTTTAGTCCTGGTTCCTGTTTAGTCCTGGTTAGTCCTGGTTCGTCCTGGTTTAGTCCTGTTTAGTCCTGCTTTAGTCCTGGTTCAGTCCTGGTTCGGTCCTGGTTTAGTCCTGGTTTAGTCCTGGTTTAGTCTTAGTTTAGTCCTGGTTTAGTCCTGGTTTAGTCCTGATTTAATCTTTTTTTAATAATAATAATGCGTTAGTGTTTCTCAAACACACTCGCCCTGGGGCAGACTGACAGAAGCGACGCTGCCAACAACAACAACAACATGGATGAAGTGTCTTGCCTAAGGACACAACGACAACGAGCTCCCGTCCAAGTCCTAACCAGGCTCCACCCGGATCAGGATTTGACAAAGTAAAAAAAATAAGATTAAATTCACAATACACATTTGAGGGAGACTCAAATCTGAACGTTTAAACTAATCCAAGAGCCTCGTGTTTTTCAGAACATGTTTGTACTTTTGTTTGAGGAGATTTAAACTACAGACGGAGCAGATTTTACACAGAATAAAACCTCATGGACGCACAGGGAGGTTTATCTCACTGAAATACAGTGTTGGGAAGGTGACTTTTAAAATGTAATCCCCTACAGATTACAGATTACTTACTCCAAAATGTAGTTTGTAACGTAATCCATTACTTAAAGACGAGAACTGAGACCGGGACTCAGACCGGGACTCAGACCGGAACCAGGACCAGAACTTGGACCAGGACTGAGACCAAGGCTCAGATTGGGACTGAGACATGGACTGAGACCGGGACCGGGACCAGAATTTAGACCAAGACTGAGACCAGAACTGAGACCGAGACGGAGACCGGGACTGAGACTGGGACCAGGACCAGAACTTAGACCAGGACTGAGACCAGGGACTCAGACCGGGACCTAGACCGGGACCAGGACCAGAACTTGGACCAGGACTGAGACCAAGGCTCAGATTGGGACTGAGACATGGACTGAGACCGGGACCAGAATTTAGACCAAGACTGAGACCAGAACTGAGACCGAGACGGAGACCGGGACTGAGACCGGGACCAGAACCAGAACTTAGACCAGGACTGAGACCAGGACTCAGACCGGAACCAGGACCAGAGGTTAGACCGGGACTGAGACCAGTTTAGTTCTGTTTTAGTCCTGGTTTAGTCCTGGTTCAATCTTGTTTTTTCCATTATTCATTTAAACACAAAATCGAAAACTGAAAAAATTTGGTTTTGGAGACAAATAAAGATGAAAAATAATTTTTTTTTTTTTCTTATTTTTGGTTTTATTTTGAAAAACGAATGAACGAACGATACACGGATTATTTATTATTATTATTCAATTGCAGGTGTTTTTATAGCTCAAAAATACCTAGAAAAACAGACATTCTGACTGTGTCGTCTCTCCACAGATCTGACCTGTAACTTGGTCTGGTTTGGATTCCATGAAGACAGAAAGATTTAATGCCATACTGCGAAACATTCCAGACAAAGCAATAACATCTCCCCTAGAAAAGTGACACAATGCAGCTTTAGACTCCAGTGTTTAATCTCA
>NW_026570994.1:19484985-19619985 GCF_026225935.1 Boleophthalmus pectinirostris
TTTCAAGATTTCTGGCCAATAAAAAAAAAAATAATAATAATTGAACAAAAATAAATAAAAATAATTGAACAAATAAAATAAATAATAAATAAAATAAATAATTGAACAAATAAAATCAATAATAAATCATGAACAAATAAAATACATAATAAATAATGAATAAATAAATAATTGAACAAATAAAATAAATAAAAATAATTGAACAAATCCTACATAGATACTGTAAGTCTAATGCTGTACTGTGGGACTTTACAGCAATAACAAGCATTACATCTACATTATGTCAGACTCCTGCATTTTAAAATCCAATTTTTTTATTATATTTGCAAATTGGATATTTATTTAATAACATGCACAAGTTCTATGAATCTGTGTATAACATTTTTAATAATTGACAGTAAAGTAAAATGTATATAATATTAGTAAATGACTGAATAATAAATAGAATGTTACATAACTCCTAAACAATGGCCTCATTTAGTCCACTTTTACCCCCACAACTTTTAAAAAATCCTCTTATGACGAAAATGTCAGAGGGCGGAACCTTTCGTCCGCCTAAAACCCTTGTTCCCCGCGCTCCCGTCACTCTGCATTGACTTCTCCGCCCGGACACATTTGACCGCGACACCCCCTGCAGAATGTGGCTGACGGAGGTTTTGGTTCCGCTGCTCCGGCTTTACCTTTGCGGCATGAAAGTTCTCTGGTACCAGCTCTTCCACAAATCCTTCACGATGCCAGGTGAGTCTGCAACTATTCACCTATTTGTGGTTAAAATTTGAGCCGTATATGTTGAGTTTTTGCTGCGTTTTGTGCTAAAAACAGACGCGATCGATGTTGCAATACGAAACCATCAGCGCCAATCGAACCATTTTCTGGACATTGCAATCGTATTTCCTCATTTCTGCAAAGTAAAATTATACAGAAAAATTGTGTACAGTCTTTTTATTGCATTGACAACTAAAACAATCACTTTAGTAGCGATTTGCACTGTAAACATGCCTAAATTTCATACAAAATACCACAATAACAATACGATAGGGTTAAAAAATCTAAAGCAAAACGTTTTTTTATTTGATATTACGTAATTATTAACATCTAGACTCACAAAATGAATAATTATTTGTCCAATGTCACGTGCTGTTGACATAACCTTATTTAACCTAATGATAAAATGTCCTTTTTTTGTACTAATGAAATTAAAAGCAAATCATAAAGCTGTTAAATTAGGTTATAATAAGGTCTGCTGATATTTTTGGGCCGGTTATGATCATTTTTCTTAAATTCTGTTATTAAAATTCACCCACAGATCCTCTTTTTTAAATCACAAACCTTTAACAGAGCGGTGTAGTTGTGTATCTTTTTGTATTCAAGTGTTAATATAAAGCTTTGTGTGTTTTTTTAGCAGTAAAACTAAATACAAATACTCTAAAAATACACAAAAAGAGCAAATATCGGTCCAATATATCGTCATATCGGTCTATCTGTAATGATATTGACATTGCATTAGTTAAATTGGCTTACTTGAATCTTACTAACTACTAATTTACTAACTTTCTAATATTTATAGTTTAAAATGAAAGATTTTTTATAATGTAACTTTTCTGGTAGAGGGTCCGCCACCTGCTTAACTGCATGGAGATGTTTTTTGTTTTGTTTTGTTTTTTGCCTGGGATGTTCTGCTGTAGGACATTAAATTGTAGTCAAGCTGGGACCACCTAATGTCTCCGCTCAATTTCATTTCTCTGCAGCGACTAGATCAGGAATCAGAATATGCTACGATTTACAAGAACCTCGGAAGTTGTAGAAGAGCTGTGAAGACATGACGTCGAACTCGTCATGCCTGTCTGGGTCCATTTTGTGAAACAGCACAACAGTAAACAAAGCAGTTGAGATCAGGCTTGCCGCAGGGTCTTAAAAGTCTTAAAAAGGTCTTAAATTTCATTAGTCTATTTTCTGTAAACTCAACCGGGCCGCAATGCAATGGAAAAAAGACAACAACATGAAATTACATAACGTGAATGAACGTTTAATTTGGAGTATGCACAAACAATACTTTGGTTTCTGGCACCGGTGGCAATGAATAAAGAATCAGTAGAGTGGAGGAAGACGTTGGATGGATCATGGGGAAGTGTCGGTTTAATCCGCAGTGGCTCTTAGATTTTAGATGTAGCACCGGTAGTTAGTTGGTCATTATTAGAATTGGATCTGGTGTTTTTCGCCCGCATAATGGTAGCGATGTTGGTCTTAATTTTCATTTAAGTGGTCTTAAAAAGGTCTTTAAAAAGTCTTAAATTTGGGGTAGTCAAACCTGGGGATACCCTGAAGATAGATGTAGACGAAGACAGACATTCAGTATTGGCAACGATTCCCGAGATCGAGGATTTAAAGCGAATGTTTGGTGAATTTTATCAAAGGGAAAAGACGTTATTGTCCTTCTTCCTACGATGTTTTGGTGCATTACATACGTCAAGACCAAACAGCAGCGATTGGTTAAATTTTAAAAAATTACCCACCTACTGTCGAGCGAACAAATCCTGATGCTGCGAGGTCAGACGGTTTCCACAAAGTGAAACCGTCTGAATCAGGCTAATTAAATTGACCTCCAAAGGGCAAATGACATGTCAGGTCTGCGGAGAGGCGAGACAACCCAATTGAAAGGTGCTTTTGAGTTGAGAATAAACATCTTTACTTGACTAAACACAAGATCGATGAACTTTTTAAAAAAATATTGCAGGTAAATCTTAATAATCTCCATGGGAACGAGTATGTAGCATACCCTCCTACAGAAAAGTTACATGGTGCATCTTTAAACTAATAAAAACAATGAGTATTTCTATGTAAAGTGCGAGAGTAGAGTTTAACCAATCAATCAAGTAACTAAATTATTAGACAGAGTTGGTACTTGGTCCACAGTGCGTTTTTTTGATGGTGTTTTTGGTTCAGGACTTTCCCCTTTTCAAATCACAGTGAATCTTAAACTAACAAGAGCGATCCTGGAAAGTCCACCGTTTTATTAGTCCTGCGGCGTGACTCATAAAGCATTAAAACGTAATGTGTTGTTAAAGGGAGAAAAAAAAGTATCGAACAATCGGCGCTCTGTTTGGATGAGATTCGTTCTAATCTCTCGAAGAATGTGACCGATTTAGACGTGAATAAGGAGATTTCAGACATACCGTTTGCAATACACTTCACTTTCACAGAAAAAAAAAACAACACTTTGCAATTCTAGACAAACACATCAGAAAGGAAATTAAATGATTAACTTTAGTGATAGTTTAATTAATCTCAGAAAACACTTGACGCCGGACACTGGGACCATAAGGAGATAATAAACTTTGATTTACAACAGTGATAATTTCAACAACTGGACGCAAATGTAGCTGTGCTGTGAAAAGTCTTGTAAATAATTAAATTTTTTTAACAAAAGTAGGTCAGCTGTTTTACTTTGGTGTTTTTTTGTTTTGTTTATTGATATTTATGCTTTTACAAATCCTTTTGAAACATGGAAAGTATAAATAGTCCATACATCGTTTATAATCTTGACTAAATGGTTTGACTAAAGAATTACAGCCCTAATAAATAAATAAATGTAAATTGGACGATTGTAAAGAATGTCACTTAGAATAAAGTTGACACTCGTAAACTACGGGGAGTGTAACGGTACAAAAATCACGGTTTGGTACATATTTTAGTTTTCAGGTCACAGTTCGGTTCGTTTTTGGTACAGAATTGGAACAAAAACATTTCCTTGTTGTTTATTTGTGTGTTTATTAAACCAACTATTTGTTTTAACATTATACAAACGGGAAAATAAAATAAAGCAAAGAGCTGCTTGGTAATACTAATAAGTTAAATTAAATATTCTCAAATATCCAGCAAATGTATGTAATATTATAAGAAATAAATTCCTTCTAAACAGTAAACAATTTTTTTCAAATAGTAAAGTGGAGGACTAACAGTTTTACGATGAAGTATGACTCAATGTTTATATATTTTTGACCAGAAAAACCAACTTGTCCACATTATCTGCAGTAAGTGTAGATCTAGTCCACTGAGATTCATTTGGTCTTCTGATACTTTATGTTATGAGGTTGTGTTTGCAGACCTAGAGTTTAGTTCCTCTGAGGAAGAGCGCGAGTGAGCAGTCGAAACTGTCAGGTATGAAACTAAACTCTAGGTCTGCAAAAAGAACCTAATAACATAAAATAAGTGCAGATCTGTTGGTAGTTGAGGGGGGGGGTGAGATTTCGTGCTGGCGAAAGGCGAAAGTGAGGACCACAGCGCAACGACTGTAGTTTTGCGAGGATTCACATGGTTCGGGGTGAATTGTTGTCGAGGCGGCCGCTCTAACTATAAAGCGCTTTAGAAAACACTGCCCCAATCATGGACGATTTCCCTCATGAATATTAAAGAGCCGATCCTTCCGTGTAGCTGCACATGTAGTGGAGGAATGTAAACACACACAAATTGAGCGAACTCACTCCGAACCGAACATCCTGTACCGAAACAGTTCAGCCCAAATACATGTACCGTTACACTCCTGTTGTAAACCAGTGTTTTTATTCTGAGATGAATCTGTTAGAGTGTTAAAATCTGTGTACCAACATTTATCTCACTGTTCCTGTCAGGTATTCACTAACAGAAGTGGATTTCTAACACAACCAGAATTCAAAACCAAGATCTGAGCCAAAACTCAAACCAAGATCAAGATCGAAACCAGGATTTTAAAAAAAGACTTAAGAACTAGGATTTCAACATAAATCAAGACTCAAGAAAGACCAAAGACCAGACCCGGCCCCAAACCCCATCAGACTATGACCTAAACCAAGACGTAAAAAAAAACTAGTAAGAACTCACCCAAAAAGAAAAAGACCAAGGTCCACACCAAGATCTAAACCAGGGCTTAAAAAATCAAAACCAGGACGAAGCTAACATCAATCAACTAACATAAATCAAGAATCAAGACCAAGGTCCAAACCAGAATCTAAACCAAGACTCAAAAACAGACCTTGCACCTAAACCCAATCATGGAGGGCAAGTCCGGACCCTCTGGCTCTGGGCTGAACCTCGTGGCTCATCCTCGCGCCAAAAGCAAAGTTTGGAAATACTTCGGATTCGACACGGACGCCGACGGATGCATTTTACACTGGAAAAGGATCTACTGCAGAGTTTGCATGACGCAGATCGCGTACTCTGGAAATACGTCAAATCTCGCGTATCATTTAGAGAAAAACCATCCTGTCGAATACGGGGAACTACTTAAAAGCAACACCGACCAAATGCGTGAAGCTTTTGTCACCGCGTATACGAAAATCAAAACTGAGCCGCTAATTCTCCAAGTCGCGCAGCCTTATAACCAAAACATGCAACAAAATCTTTCCAACAATTGCCGACATAACGACTTAAGTTTGGCGATTCTCAACTTTATTTGCGAAGGTTTGTATCCGGTTTCAATCGTGGAAGAACCGACGTTTAAATCGCTAATGACGACCGTCGATTCTAGCTTTAGTTTACCGAGCAAATCCGACTTGGCGCTCAAAATGGTGCCTCAGATGTACTGCCGAATTCGTAATGAAGTTTTCTCCGAGCTTGCGAACATCGTCTACTGCGGGATCTCGACGGATTTGTGGCAAAGTCTGACGCAAAACCGTACGTACATTTCTTTATCGATCCACGCCGTAAACTGCAATACCGGCGGTGGATTTTCGATGGTGAACAAATGCCTCAAAACATTCGAAGTGCAAGAAGACAACACCGCCGAGAATATCACGAGAGAAATGTACGAAACTTTTGTCGAATGGGGTATAACGCACAAAGTCAGCGGCGCGACTACGAACGGTTCAGTGGATATCGTAAAGGCGTGCTCACTTTTAGAGATGTCCGTCGAAATGCCGTGTCTTGGTCATACTTTAAACCGCGCAATGGACGAAGCGTTTCAGCTACCGAGCGTCGATACTTTTCTCGGATGTTGCCGTAAACTAGTAGACCATTTTAAAGAACCGGTTTTGTACACTTTGCGTGAAAAACAACAAATGTACGGGCTACCTTTGGCGACGCTAGTTTCCGATAAAGGCGGGACTTGGTTAGCGACGTTGGCGATGCTGCAGATGCTGAAAGATCAACAAATGGCGATCAACGCGGTGATTATGCACGAGGATAGCGGACATCCGTTCAATTTTACGCGCTCAAACTGGTCGCTTTTGGAAGGACTGATTGACGTACTGCAACCGTTCAAAGTTGTCGCCAATATGTTTACGATGTGCAAATTTCCGACGATCAGCATGGTCAAACCGGTACTACACATGCTACTAAACAACAACCTGAAAACCAAAGACGGAGAGTTGAAGGAAGTCCGTCTTATTAAAGAAGTCGTCGCCAAAGTTTTGACCAATACATACTCGGAAAACTCGCAACAGGAAATCGCGATGTTTCTAAATATCGCCACGTTCCTTGACCCGAGGTACAAAAAGTTGCCGTTTTTGTCGAATAAAGACCGGGCGAAAGTCGAGTCGAACCTGATTGACGAAGCGAAAGTGATTCTCGAGAAGCAAAACGCCTGCCTCGAAGATTTCTCCTTCGAAACGGACGAACCGCCAAACAAAAAGCAAGCGACGTCAACGCATGATAACCCTTTGGCGGCGATTTTTTGCCAATCTGAGTCCGACCAAGGCCAAGAAGAGCTGAATTCTCAAGTTTTGGAAGAAATCGGTAACTACAAATCGCAACGCGTGCTCGGTTTAAACGAAGATCCTTTACTGTGGTGGTCGAGTCACGCGACGCTGTTCCCGACTCTGCCCAAGTTACTGCAGAAGTACTGGTGCGTTCCTGCCACTAGCGCCCCCTGCCATAGACTCTTCAGCTCCTCCGGTACGGTTCTGTGCGGTAAAAGAAATCGCATCAACCCGTCGTTGGTCAATCAGCAAGTTTTCCTCTACGAAAACTCAAGAGGGTACTACGAACCCGAGCCGTGCGAGGAGGATTTGGACGTCTGGGAGGCCAATTCTTCTCTGGGACAACCGCTGTAATAAAAAATAAAATAAATATAAACCAATAAAAACCATGTATGTTCAATCGCATAAACTTTTCGTAATACGGACGCCATTTTGAGGACTTCTGACCATTCAATTGATGGAATATTGTTGTTCTGAGATGTGAATTTGAGATGTTATGGCAACTGTCTCGATTTTTTTATTCGTTCTGAAATCCCTAGATATTGGACATTTCGAAATCTGATGTCGACAAAAAGGTTTTAAAACATCCCTATTTAACAAAGTTTAATTATTTGAGCTTTTAATCAGACGTTTTTACAATTCAAAAATAAAACATGATTTTTTTTTTTTAGTTGGTTAAATTAGAGATGTAACGATATCCAAATCTCTCGGTTCGATATTATCGCGATATGCATCTCACCGTACGATATTTATTGCAATATTTTGGAGATTTAATTGTAGATAGGATGCTTTTTTTGCATTTTAAATACCCTGAGAAGAATTTGGTGTGAATTATTCCCGTCATAATCGCAAGAATTCGGGTAAAAACATATTTCTTCATGTTTGCGCTGAAATGCATCATGGGATATGTAGTTCCCGATGTTTATAAGCTATTGCTACTGTTAAAAAAATGCATTTATGAGATGTTTGATGATACGATATCGCGATATTTCTGTTATTGTTACATCACTATTGTCCATATCTTTATATATAATTATTACGTCGCCATTTTGACTGTATATTCTCAGCCGTTTTAAAACTTTTAACATATTTTATTTTGACTTTTTAAAAGCAAAAACGTGAAAATAATTACCAAGAATGTGCCCCAGTGGATCTTTCTGTTTTACGCACCTTAAAGACTTTTATATTTGAGCTTTGATATCTTTGTTTTTTTGTTCGTGTTTTTTGCAAATCTCATGTTTTTGTTGCCTAGTGACACGTCTGCCAATAACACTACTGTTCTCATAAAGCTGTCGGAAAGACCGTTATGTAATTATTTATATAAGGTATCTGTAAAAACAATCTCCCAAAATGTTTGACTTGAATGTACGAATTTCTTTTCAAAACGTGTAAAGGTGATTTGATTTAGTTATTGTGCATTTGAACGCCGTTTATCTCACCTGTTAATCCTCACCTTCTGTGCTCTGTAAACAAAAATTTGGGAGTAAAGACTGAATGAATGAAACCGTCTTTGCGTGTTTGTTTATTCTGTGCAAGGTTTTCACTTTGTTACGGTTGGCTTCATTCGCACATATTTGAGTAATCCTTTATTATCAGTCCGTCTGCATCTCCAAAGCTCAGAACGCTCTGTTCCGCCTCGTCATGTCCTGTAGTTTTCACTTTAACAGCTCCTTTTACCATTTTAGTTCAGTGGAGATTGGAAATTCTAGGGTCGTATTACATAACATCACAAGGAGGAACACGGTGTTTTCTGTTTTGAAGAAGAACTCGGCATAAATCTGCAGGTCTGTGTGTTGAACGTGTGTGAGTGAAACAAAACACAACTCCAGGTCTGTTTGTGATGAGGAAACGTAATATTTTAAACGCTGATCCTAACAGAAGTGCAGGTCGGTGCCGGTCAGACGTAAACACGGGTGGAGGCTGTAATTGATGGAGAGGATTTGAGCTACAGTCATTTTGGGTCAGGTGTGTGGAAAGAAATAATAAAGAAAGCCAGACTTATGTACTTAACCCAGGGTTCCCGTGGTCATGGAAAAGTCATGAAAATTGAAAATGTCATTTTCCAGGCTTGGAAAAGTCATGGAATTTTGTCTCATTCCTACAACTACAGCGTTCTGTTAAGTTCTCGTTAGACTATTATGATTACCGTATTTTCCGGGTTATTAGACACGCTCGTAAGCCTCTAACCGTATCAAAAAACAACCGCGCGCCGCAATCCAGAGCGCCCCATACACGAATCCACTCAGGTGTCCCAGCACGACTTAAGTAAACTACAAAGCCACAAACACACACGGAGCAGACGGCGACCGCACAGCGAAAAACACCCACAGACGCACTCGTCACTCCACGCCGACGAGGAACGGAACGAAGGAACGAACCGAAAAAGCGAGTGCAATGTGTCGCTTCTAGACACGACTGAACAAAGCCCAGAGTCACTGTGAACATGACAAACAAACAAAACCACTCACCCATCACACTGTTGTGTTTCCTTTAAAGTCTGGTGTGGTTTATTTGTGAAAAAAGTTTGAAAAAAGACCATTTAATGACAGTGCGCCTTATAATCCAGAGCGACTAATAACCTGGAAAATGCGGTATTTCTGAACGTTTGCGCCTTTTGTTTAAAAGAGACGACAATAAATGCACTGACAGGATTTGGAACATTAAAAAACTATAATCCCAAACCATAAAGTGAGTGGAAAGAGTTCACATTTCATATTTAGCCCTAAAAGTCTGATCAATTCTACACATGTAGGTGCCGTAAACTCATGGAAAATTCACTTTAGGTCATTAAAAAGTCATGGAAAATTTTGGAAATTTTGTCAGTGACAAAGAGTGGGAACCCTGTTAACCCGAGTTCATGGAGTTGACTAACATGTCTCCAGTTTTGTAGTTTAGACTCTTTCAGTGCTTCTTGCAGTGATGGGAATATTTTGAAAATGTTTTTAGTTACAGAATTTTGTGTTTTGTAACGTGTTCTGATACATGGTCCAGTCTAGTACTGTACTCTGAATACTTGGAATTGAGTTGCATTTAAACTACAGTATAAAGATGCAACATTAATGCAAATATTAAAAGAAGCTTTATATTTGTTTCTCTGTTTTTGAAGTATTCCTTATCACTGACTGAAGAAAAGTCACACTGTAGAGTTGGGTATCATCAAGGCGTTGTCAATATAAACCACTTCTGAAACACAAACATTTTAATCAGCAAAACACTAAAAATGTCAAATTTGTTGCATAAACGAGTTTCCTTCCTCTAAACAAGCAACAAAACTGTAGCTGTAACAAAATAATTGAGTAAAATATACCAAAAAATACTCTTGGCGATATATCGATACAGCAGCCCACAATATCGATACTGTATCATCACATTAAACAATATGATATATCGATATTTCGTTATTTTTTCACACCCTACACACATGCACTCACCACAGAGTTTTCTTTTTGTTTCACTGATTCGCTGCAGTTTGAAGCCTAAATTACGTGATCAAATATTGTAATTTGAGTTTTAGAAAAGTAACTATACTGTGTAATATGTAAACTGTTTAATCAATTAAAAAATGAACTGTACCAGAATAGAATTACTCAAAATTAGCATTCTGAATACATATTCTCAGTACATTTATTACTTCCAAACACTGTGTTCTTGTGAGGAAATACAAACAAAATATAAACCCTCGAGGTTGGGTCAAATGTAGAGCACAGTGTGGGTCAGATGTGGGTCAGACGGGTTTCATTTTGGGGATAATAAAGTGACGTTTTCTTGGGATTTGACTCGTTCTTGGTGTAAACTCAGAGCCGTGAGCCTGACGCCGTGACTCTCTCTCCAGCCTTACCGTCTCAGAGCGGACGAGTCGCCATCGTCACCGGGGCAACCAGAGGAATGGGCCTGGAGACCGCCCGGCAACTGCACCGCCTCGGCATGCATGTCATCATAGGTACGAACGGGCCAATGAGAGACTTTGATCTGGCCAATCACCAAGCAGAATGGTTTAAAACTAACCAATCACAGAGCAGAATGGTTTTAAACTGACCAATCACACAGCAGAACAATGTAAACTAACCAATCACAGAGCAGAATGGTTTAAAACTGACCAATCACACAGCAGAACGATTTAAAACTGACCAATCACAGAGCAGAATGGTTTTAAACTGACCAATCACAAGGCAGAATGGTTTTAAACTGACCAATCACAGAGAGGAATGGTTTTAAATTTACAAATTACACAGCAGAACGGTTTAAAGTTGACCAGTCATAGAGCACAATGATTTAAACTGACCAATCACAGAGCAGAACGGTTTTAAACTGACCAATCACAGAGAGGAATGGTTTTAAATTTACAAATTACACAGCAGAACGGTTTAAAGTTGACCAGTCATAGAGCACAATGATTTAAACTGACCAATCACAGAGCAGAACGGTTTAAAATGACCAATCAGGGAGAAAGTCCAATTAAAACTAACTAACCAGAAAACAGAAAAAGTTGTGGTATGTTCATGTTACACTTTCAGGGCTCGGTATTCAAATGGTCACAAGTGAAATTTTTGGCAAATTTTCAAAAACTTACAATATAAATTTGTGATTTAAGGTGCAGTATTTAACTTTTTGGAGGTGGCACCTGCATTTCCATGGACATTTAAGTTAAAAGGTATAAAGTATATATGAAGTATATATTTTATACTTTATATGTACCTTCTACCTGTGTGTGGAGATGCAAGACTGTTTTTCAGTGCAATAAACAACCAAAAACTGCTTTTAATTTACTCTCGGTTTCTCATTTTTATTTTATTTTTTTTATTTTTGGCTAATACTTACAGTGGTTTTAAAGAAATTGTAATTTTTTTTAACTTTTAGTTTTTAATATGAAAGTAAATCACAATTGTAGCTCAAACCTTTAAAAATATATTTTATTAGTTTTGCTTCTAGAAATTTCACTTGCACCATTTTCATTCAGAGCCCTCAATTTATATGTATAATTATTGTATTTTTACCTCCTTGCTTTTCATGTTACTCTAATTTTGACTTAGTTTGGTGAGATAGTATCTGGTCAATATTTATCACAGTTTTACATCAGTGAAGTGTAAAAAACTCGAAAACAAATGTACAAATATACAGGAAGTAGCGCAGAGTTGTAAAACAGAATCCCAGTCACCAACACAAACTCCATCCAAAAGAGTTTAAACCTTCATTTAAACTAAATAAAACTGTTATCATTTATTTGTATTTGTCTAATCAGAACTATTATTGAATTTAGACAGATTTTGGTCTTGTTAACGTTACAGTTCGTAGGTAACAGAGTTTTATTGTTGCTGAAATCTGACAGTTGGAAATGAGAGAGAAGAAGGACAAGAGGTCGTGAAGAAACTCAACGCAGAGAATCACAACGGAGGAAAAGGTGAAACTGAAACATACAAGAATTAATTTAAACTCTAATATCTTTATAATTCTCTTGGAAATTTCTCATAAAAATACCAAAGTCAAATCCATAAATGTTTAGTGGTTCGTTTTGTTAAATTAGTATAAAAATATTTCTTATTGTCTGTGTAATAAACAATAATGGTCTTTGGACGCCATCTAGTGGACGAAAAGCAGAACTACAAATGTGATAAATTTGATAAAACTGTTCAGATTTTGGTCAAAATGTAAAAGGGTTTTGTTTAATCGAAGTTATTTTCAAATAAAGTGGTAAAATAATTAAATATTTTTGTTTTTAGCCGAGTTTATTTTCTTGGATCTGACGTCGCTGAAGTCGATTCGACAGTTTGTCCAAAACTTTAAACAGAGACGCCTCCCCCTGCACGTGCTCGTCAACAACGGTAAAGACCAGACCACGTTTAGACCTGGTTTAGTCCTGCTTTAGTCCTGGTTTAGACCTGGTTTAGACCTGGTTTAGTCCTGGTTTAGTCCTGCTTTAGTCCTGCTTTAGTCCTGGTTTTAGTCTTGGTTTAATCCTGCTTTAGATGTGCTTTAGTCCTGGTTTTAGTCTTGGTTTAGACCTGGTTTAGATCTGGTTTAGACCTGGTTTCAGTCTTGGGTTTAGTCCTGGTTTAGTCTTTGTTTATTGGGGGTTGAGACCTGGTTTTATTCTTGTTTTTAATCTGGGTCTCAGTCTTGATTTTAGTCTTGGTTTAAATCCTGGTTTAGTTCTAGGTTTAGTCTATGATTAGGACTATATAAGGACTAAATCAGGACAAATTTCAAACTAGTTTAGCCCTGGTTTTAGTCTTTGTTTTAGTCTTTGTTTAGTCCTGGTTTTGAACTGGTTCTGCTTTTAGACTACACTTTATTTTAAACCAGGATCACACCAGGTCTAGACTAGGACCAAACCAAGACTGAATTTGGACTAAACCTGTATTTAATCTGGACTAAATCTGTACTAGTATAACAGGACTGTACCAGGACTGGACTAAACCAGGACTAAACCAGGACTGAACCAGGACTGAAACCAGGACTGAACCAGGACTAAACCAGGACTAAAACCAGGACTAACCAGGACTAAACCAGGACTAAACCAGGACTAAACCCAGGACTAAACCCAGGACTAAACCAGGACTAAACTAACCAGACTAAAACCAGGACTAAACCAGGACTAAACCAGACTAAACCAGGACTAAACCAGGACTGAAACCAGGACTAAACCAGGACTAGAAAACCAGGACTAAATCCAGGACTAAACCAGACTGAATCAGGACTAAACCAACTAAAGGACTAAACCAGGACTAAACCAGGACTAAACCAGGACTAAAACCAGGACTGAACCAGGACTAAACCAGGACTAAACCAGGACTGAACCAGGACTAAAACCAGGACTAAAACCAGGACTGAAGCAGGACTAAACCAGGACTGAACCTGGACTAAACCAAGACTAAAACCAGGACTAAACCAGGACTAAACCAAGACTAAAACCAGGACTAAACCAGGACTAAACCAGGACTGAACCAGGACTAAACCAGGACTGAACCAGGACTAAACCAGGACTGAACCAGGACTGAACCAGGACTAAACCAGGACTGAACCAGGACTGATCCAGACCCGTTCTCCTCTTGTAGCCGGTACGATGCTGGTCCCTGAGCGTCGGACAGAAGACGGGTTTGAGTTGCACTTTGGTCTGAATTATCTGAGTCACTTCCTGTTGACGAACCTGCTCCTGGACGTCCTGAAGGATTCTGGGAAATCGGGGCGGTGTGCACGAATCGTCAACATGTCGTCGGCGACGCACTACAGCGGAGTCCTCAAGATGGACGACCTCAACCGGAGGTACAAGCACAGTCCACGGTCTGGTCCTGGTCTAAAGGCCCCCGGTTTAGTCCTGGTTTAGTCCTGGTTTAATCCCTGGTTTAGTCCATAGTTTGGTTCTACTTTAGTCCTGTCTTAGTTCTGGTTTAGTTCAGGTTTTCAGTCCTGGTTTGAGCCCTGTTTTGAACCCTAGTCTAGTCCTGTTTCAGTCCTGCTTTAGTCCCTAGTTCAGTCCTGGTTCAGTCCTGGTTTAGTCCTTGTTTAGTCCTTGGTTTAGTCTTGGTTTAGTCCTGATTTAGTCTTGGTTTAGTCCTGGATTAGTCCTCGGTTCAGTCCTTGGTTTAGTCCCTGGTTTAGTCCTTGGTTTAGTCCTGGTTCAGTCCTTGTTTCAGTCCTTGATTTAGTCCTCCTTTAGTCCCTGGTTCAGTCCTGGTTTAGTTTAGTCCTGGTTTAGTCCTTGGTTTAGTCCTTGGTTTAGTCCTGATTTAGTCCTGGTTTAGTCCCTGGTTCAGTCCTGATTTAGTCCTGGATTAGTCCTCGGTTCAGTCCTTGGTTTAGTCCTGATTTAGTCCTGGTTTAGTCCTGGTTCAGTCCTGGTTTCAGCCCTTGTTTCAGTCCTTGTTTTAGTCCTCCTTTAGTCCTTGTTTTAGTCCTCCTTTAGTCCCTGGTTTAATCCTTGGTTTAGTCCTGGTTCAGTCCTTGGTTTAGTCCTCCTTAAGTCCCTGGTTTAGTCCCTGGTTTAGTCCCTGCTTTAGTCCGGTTTTAGTCCTAGTTCAGTCCTCCTGTAGTCCTTGGTTCAATCCTTGTTCAGTCCCTGTTTTAGTCCTCCTTTAGTCTTGGTTTAGTCCTACTTTAGTCCTCCTTTAGTCCCTGTTTGAGTCCTAGTTTTAGTCCTCCTTTAGTCCTTGTTTCGGTCTTCCTTTAATCCTCGTTTGAGTCCTTGTTTGAGTCCTTGTTTTAGTCCTCTTTTAGTCCTTGTTTTAGTCCTCCTTTAGTCCTTGTTTCGGTCCTTGTTTTAGTCCTCCTTTAGTCCTTGTTTCGGTCCTTGTTTTAGTCCTTGTTCCTTGTTTTAGTCCTCCTTTAGTCCTTGTTTCGGTCCTTGTTTTAGTCCTTCTTTAGTCCTTGTTTCGGTCCTCCTTTAGTCCTTGTTTCGTCCTCCTTTAGTCCTTGTTTCAGTCCTCCTTTAGTCCTTGTTTCGGTCCTCCTTTAGTCCTTGTTTCAGTCCTCCTTTAGTCCTTGTTTTAGTCCTCCTTTAGTCCTTGTTTTAGTCCTCCTTTAGTCCTTGTTTGAGTCCTTGTTTTAGTCCTCCTTTAGTCCTTGTTTCGGTCCTCCTTTAGTCCTTGTTTGAGTCCTCCTTTAGTCCTTGTTTTAGTCCTCCTTTAGTCCTTGTTTCGGTCCTCCTTTAGTCCTTGTTTAGTCCTTGTTTTAGTCCTCCTTTAGTCCTTGTTTCGGTCCTCCTTTAGTCCTTGTTTTAGTCCTCCCTTTAGTCCTTGTTTTAGTCCTCCTTTAGTCCTTTTAGTCCTTGTTTTAGTCCTCCTTTAGTCCTTGTTTTAGTCCTTCCTTTTTAGTCCTTGTTTTAGTCCTCCTTTTAGTCCTTGTTTTAGTCCTCCTTTAGTCCTTGTTTCAGTCCTCCTTTAGTCCTTGTTTGAGTCCTTGTTTTAGTCCTCCTTTAGTCCTTGTTTCAGTCCTTGTTTTAGTCCTCTTTAGTCCTTGTTTTAGTCCTCCTTTAGTCCTTGTTTTAGTCCTCCTTTAGTCCTTGTTTGTCCTCCTTTGTTTAGTCCTTTTTAGTCCTTGTTTTAGTCCTCCTTTAGTCCTTGTTTCGGTCCTCCTTTAGTCCTTGTTTGAGTCCTTGTTTTAGTCCTCCTTTAGTCCTTGTTTGAGTCCTTGTTTTAGTCCTCCTTTAGTCCTTGTTTCGGTCCTCCTTTAGTCCTTGTTTTAGTCCTCCTTTAGTCCTTGTTTCGGTCCTCCTTTAGTCCTTTTTTCGGTCCTCCTTTAGTCCTTGTTTTAGTCCTCCTTTAGTCCTTGTTTCGGTCCTCCCTTTAGTCCTTGTTTTAGTCCTCCTTTAGTCCTTGTTTCGGTCCTCCTTTTTAGTCCTTGTTTTAGTCCTCCTTTAGTCCTTGTTTTAGTCCTCCTTTAGTCCTTGTTTAGTCCTCCTTTAGTCCTTGTGTCCTTGTTTAGTCCTCCTTTAGTCCTGGTTTCGGTCCTTGTTTTAGTCCTCCTTTAGTCCCTGTTTGAGTCCTTGTTTTAGTCCTCCTTTAGTCCTGGTTTAGTCCTCCTTTAGTCCCTGTTTGAGTCCTGTTCCGGTCTCTTCCTCAGGTCCTGTTACAGTTCTCATGGAGCGTACGCTCAGTCCAAACTGGCGCTGGTCCTGTTCACGTACGTCCTGCAGGAGCGGCTGGGGTCGGGCGGGGCTCAGGTGTCGGTCAACGTCGTGGACCCGGGGATGGTCGACACGGCGCTTTACAACAACCTCTGGACTTTAGCGCAGATGCTCAAGAAACCAGTGGCCAAACTGATCTTCAGGGTAAAAACTGAGACTACGAGACATGTAGACCTGGTGTAGACCTGGTGTAGACCTGGTGTAGACCTGGTGTAGTCCTAGTTTAGACCTGGAGTAGACCTGGTGTAGACCTGGTGTAGACCTGTCCTGGTGTAGACCTGGTGTAGACCTGGTGTAGTCCTGGTGTAGTCCTGGTGTAGACCTGGTGTAGACCTGGTGTAGACCTGGTGTAGACCTGGTGTAGACCTGGTGTAGTCCTAGTTTAGACCTGGTGTAGACCTGGTGTAGTCCTAGTTTAGACCTGGAGTAGACCTGGTGTAGTCCTGGTGTAGTCCTGGTGTAGTCCTGGTGTAGTCCTGTGTAGACCTGGTGTAGACCTGGTGTAGTCCTGGTGTAGACCTGGTGTAGACCTGGTGTAGTCCTGGTGTAGTCCTAGTTTAGACCTGGTGTAGTCCTGGTGTAGTCCTGGTGTAGACCTAGTTTAGACCTGGTGTAGACCTGGTGTAGTTCTAGTTTAGATCCGGTGTAGTCCTGGTGTAGACCTGGTGTAGACCTGGTGTAGACCTGGTGTAGACCTGGTGTAGACCTGGTGTAGTCCTAGTTTAGACCTGGTGTAGTCCTGGTGTAGTCCTAGTTTAGACCTGGTGTAGTCCTGTGTAGACCTGGTGTAGTCCAAGTTTAGACCTGGTGTAGTCCTGGTGTAGTTCTAGTTTAGATCCGGTGTAGTCCTGGTGTAGACCCGGTGTAGACCTAGTTTAGACCTGGTGTAGACCTGGTGTAGTCCTAGTTTAGACCTGGTGTAGTCCTGGTGTAGTCCTAGTTTAGACCTGGTGTAGTCCTAGTTTAGACCTGGTGTAGACCTGGTGTAGACCTAGTTTAGACCTGGTGTAGTCCTAGTTTAGACCTGGTGTAGACCTGGTGTAGTCCTGGTTTAGACCTGGTGTAGACCTAGTTTAGACCTGGTGTAGTCCTAGTTTAGACCCGGTGTAGTCCTAGTTTAGACCCGGTGTAGTCCTAGTTTAGACCTGTGTAGTCCTAGTTTAGACCCGGTGTAGTCCTAGTTTAGACCTGGTGTAGTCCTAGTTTAGACCTGGTGTAGTCCTGGTGTAGACCTGGTGTAGTCCTGGTGTAGGCCTAGTTTTAGACCTGGTGTGTAGTCCTAGTTTAGACCTGGTGTAGTCCTAGTTTAGACCCGGTGTAGTCCTAGTTTAGACCCGGTGTAGTCCTAGTTTAGACCCGGTGTAGTCCTAGTTTAGACCTGGTGTAGTCCTAGTTTAGACCTGGTGTAGTCCTAGTTTAGACCTGGTGTAGACCTGTGTAGTCCTGGTGTAGACCTGGTGTAGACCTGGTGTAGTCCTCGTTTAGACCTGGTGTAGTCCTAGTTTAGACCCGGTGTAGTCCTAGTTTAGACCCGGTGTAGTCCTAGTTTAGACCCGGTGTAGTCCTAGTTTAGACCCGGTGTAGTCCTAGTTTAGACCTGGTGTAGACCCGGTGTAGTCCTGGTGTAGACCTGGTGTAGACCTGGTGTAGTCCTCGTTTAGACCTGGTGTAGTCCTAGTTTAGACCTGGTGTAGTCCTGGTGTAGTCCTCGTTTAGACCTGGTGTAGTCCTGGTGTAGACCTGGTTTAGACCTGGTGTAGACCTGGTTTAGATTTAGTATAGTCCTGGTTTAGACCTAGATTAGACCTGGTTTCAATCTGGTTTAGACCTGATATAGACCTAGTTTAGACCTTGTGTAGTCCTGGTTTGGACCTAATTTAGATTTAGTATAGTTCTGGTTAAAGCCTAGTTTAGACCTGGTTTAGACCTGGTTTAGACTTAGTTTAGACCTGATTTAGACCTAGTTTAGTACTGGTTTCATACAGATTAAGTCCTGCTTCGGTCCCAGTTTGGTCCTGGTTTAGTCCTTGTAGAGTCCTGATTGAGTCCTGATTGAGTCCTGATTTAGTCCTGGTTTAGTCCTGGTTCAGTTCTGGTTCAGTCCTGGTTTATTTTAATGAAAAATAAAGACACTTGAAATACAGACTCTCACATAAAACTGTCATACCTGCAGACTCCAGCAGAGGGCGCCTCCACCGCCGTATTCGCCGCGGTCTCGTCGCAGATGGAGGGAGTGGGCGGAGTTTATCTTTACAACGGCGAAAAAACGCGATCGTCCGAAATCTCGTACGACTCCGATCTCCAGGTCCGACTGTGGAAGACGAGCTGCCGACTGGTGGGACTCAGTGAAGATACTACAGGAAAAATATGAACGAAAGTACTTTTGATGGTACTACTACAACGTGTGGTACTAAATACTGCAGTACTTTACAGTTTTATACCAAACACCTGAAATTATGACAATCACAACTCTAGAAAACGTCCGAATCATCAGGGTTTTATAAAGAATGTGGAGAAGAATCGTCCGTTTTGTGCCTTTCGACTTTTTCACTGTTGATTTAGTTTTTTAATTATTTTTTATTTTCACTAAATAAGAACAAGAAAAACAATTTGTGCCTAAAGTTAAAGACTTGATGAGTTTTTTATTCAGTGGTTCATTCTGATCTGGTTTAGACCTGGTTTAGTCCTGGTTTGATCCTAGTTTGAGCCTAATTTGATCCTGACTCCAGACCCGATTTAGACCTGGTTTTGTCCAAGTTTAGTCCTTGGTTTAGACCTGGCTACATCCTGGTCTAGTCCTGACTCCAGACCTGGATTAGTCCTGGTTTAGTCCTGGTTTAGACCTGGTTTAGACCTGGTTTAGACCTGGTTTAGTCCTGGTTTAGACCTGGTTTAGTCTTGATTTAGACCTGGTTTAGTCCTGGTTTAAGTCCTGACTCAGACCTGGTTTAGTCCTGACTCGGATTTGGTTTAATCCTGGATTAGACCTGGTTTAGTCCTGGATTAAATCTGGTTTAGTCCTGTTTTAGTCCTGACTCTAGTCCTGGTTTAGACCTGGTTTAGACCTGGTTTAGACCTGGTTTAGTCCTGGTTTAGTCCTGGTTTAGTCCTGACGCTAGTCCTGGTTTAGTCCTGGTTTAGACCTCCTGGTTTAGTCCTGGTTTAGTCCTGGTTTAGACCTGGTTTAGTCCTGGTTTAGTCCTGGTTCCTGGTTTAGACCTGGTTTAGACCTGGTTTAGTCCTGGTTTAGTCCTGGTTTAGTCCTGGTTTAGTCCTGGTTTAGACCTGGTTTAGTCCTGGTTTAGTCCTGACTCTAGTCCTGGTTTAGACCTGGTTTAGACCTGGTTTAGTCCTGGTTTAGTCCTGGTTTAGACCTGGTTTAGACCTGGTTTAGTCCTGGTTTAGTCCTGGTTTAGTCCTGGTTTAGTCCTGGTTTACTTACAGCTCAGATTACACATTTCAGACGCTGGAATGTCACTAAAAAAGGTGCTAAAATAAAATAAAATTTCTGAATTTCAAACATGAATTGTAAAATTTTTTTTTTTTTTTTTTTGTTCAGCCAAAATCCTGTGCCTTGTTTCTTTTAACGACAGTATTAAGATATTTAAGTTTTAATCTCTTTATTTAACTTTTGTACTTTTGTGTTTATCGTCCAAACTCTTTTCAGTCAATTATTTTGTACATTTGTTTTTCCAAATATTTGTTTTTCCAACGAACTGAATCAATGTCACACGACAAGAATGTGAAAGAATCAATGTTTGTTTAAATTTAAGCTTTTATTATAATTTTGAGTTTCACAGCAAGTGTACTTATATATTTTATTTTCAATCTTGAATCCTACTGTTTCTGCGACTACTACTACTACTACTACTACTACTACTACTACTACTAGAACTACTACTACTACTACTACTACTACTACTGAACTACTACTACTACTACTACTACTACTACTACTAGAACTACTACTACTACTACTACTACTACTACTAGAACTACTACTACTACTACTACTACTAGAACTACTACTACTACTACTACTACTACTACTACTACTGAACTACTACTACTACTACTACTACTACTACTACTAGAACTACTACTACTACTACTACTACTACTACTACTACTGAACTACTACTACTACTACTACTAGAACTACTACTACTACTACTACTACTACTACTACTACTACTAGACTACTACTACTACTACTACTAGAACTACTACTACTACTACTACTACTACTACTACTACTAGAACTACTACTACTACTAGAACTACTACTACTACTACTACTACTACTACTACTACTACTACTACTACTACTACTACTACTACTACTAGAACTACTACTACTACTACTACTACTAGAAACTACTACTACTACTACTACTAGAACTACTACTACTACTACTACTACTACTACTACTACTACTAGACTACTACTACTACTACTAGAACTACTACTACTACTACTACTACTACTACTACTACTACTACTACTACTAGAACTACTACTACTAGAACTACTACTACTAGAACTACTACTACTACTACTACTACTACTACTACTACTACTACTACTACTATAGAACTACTACTACTACTACTACTACTACTACTACTACTACTACTACTACTACTACTACTACTACTACTACTACTACTACTACTACTACTACTACTACTACTTCTACTACTACTACTACTACTACTACTGCTACTACTACTACTACTAGAACTGCTACTACTACTACTACTACTACTACTACTACTACTACTACTACTACTACTATAACTTCTACTACTACTACTACTATAACTTCTACTACTACTACTACTTACTACTATTACTACTACTACTACTACTACTACTACTACTACTACTACTACTATTATAACTATTACTACTACTACTATTATAACTTCTACTACTACTACTACTATAACTTCTACTACTACTACTACTATAACTATTACTACTGCTACTACTACTACTATTACTGCTACTACTACTACTGTTATTACTACTGCCACTGCTACTGCTATTACTACTTCTACTATTCCTACTGCTACTGCTGCTATTCTAAGTATAAACCTGAACTGATTATTACATATTAAACATATTTTACTGAGTTTTTTTTTTTTTTATGTTTATCGTGTCGTGGAGTTTTGTGTTTCCAGTTTGTTTTGAAAAAAGATTCAAGATTTCAACCAAAACAATAAAACTCAAATACAAACCTTTATTTTTTTTGTGTGTGTGTGCGTTTCTTTATTTCATTAAAATCCTGACAGTGTTCTGACCGTCACAGGGCCGCCTCTCCACAGACCTCACCTGTAACCTGCCAAGTCTCCATAGAGATAGAGAAGTCTCCGTTTGTGATGAGTTCGGTCGACTGTTGTGTTCTCACATTTCACCACTAGATGGAGTCGACGTCAAAGTCTGCTCCAGTTTAGTTTGAGTTTATTTCAGTCACAGAGGAGAAAATTAGTTCAATATTTTTTTGTCACACTGGAGGTTCTTTGTTCAGTTCTCTGTGGTTCAGGAGGAAAAGTCTCAGGTTTGTTCTCCGGACGTTCCTGGTTCAATTCCTTCTTCATGATGTTCAGATGTTATTTTCGAATGTTCAAGAATATGAGTAGAAGTAAAGTCTGGGATTTGAACCTACACCCTCAGGTCAGGAGAGATCTGTGTTTGTGTTTGTTTCTCCTGGACCATGCAGCCACATGGGGTCGAGTCCTGTTCAGAGACTTTGAAGAGTTTTTAGAGTTTAAATTGAAGTTTTTCTGATGCGTTTGAAGAGTTTTCTTGAGTTCCCCGTGGCTCAGGAGGTTCGAGCGCTCGTCTGTTAAAGTCTCAGGTTTGGTTCAGAGGTTTCAGGATCGATTCTTGCTCCCACCGACTCTGGAGGGAAGAAATCTAGACTTAAGTGAAGAAAGTTTTGACATAAAGACACAGGTGGAGCTCTGAAGGGGTTGTGGGACAGTGGAGGAGCAGGGAGAGCGTCCACCACAACATAGGGACACGCTGGAACCTGGAGGTCTCGGGTTCAAGACCAGCTCTCTGGACCAGGTCTGACTTTCTTAAATTGAGACTTTTTAAAAACTGAGACTTTTTTAAAATTGAGACTTTTAAACAGACTTTTTTTTAAACTGAGACTTTTTAAAACTGAGACTTTTTAAAACTGAGACTTTTTAAAACTGAGACTTTTTAAAACTGAGACTTTTTAAAATTGAGACTTTTTAAACTGAGACTTTTAAACAGACTTTTTTTTAAACTGAGACTTTTTAAACTGAGACTTTTTAAAAGACTTTTAAAATTGAGACTTTTTAAAATTGAGACTTTTTAAAACTGAGACTTTTTAAAATTGAGACTTTTTAAAACAGACTTTTTTTTTTAAAACTGAGACTTTTTAAAACAGACTTTTTTAAACTGAGACTTTTTAAAATTGAGACTTTAAAATTGAGACTTTTTAAAATTGAGACTTTTTAAAACTGAGACTTTTAAACAAAAATAAGGAAACATAGAGACTCAACAGCCCAATATCGGACGACAAGTTTGAACTCACAATCTCTGTGTTTAAAGTCTCTGTTCTTAACCTCTGGACCACACAGACACACACACACACACACACACACACACACATCACTGTCTCATGTTCTGGTTATTTTAGAGTTGGATCATCGTGGTATTGGGTCACATTTATTTTTTATTTCACATTTGAAGTTCGCTGTTCAGTTCTCCGTGGCTCAGGAGGTCGAGCACTTGGTTGGTGAACTCTCAGGACTCTTCCAGGTTTGATTCCTTCCTCGAACCATCCGTCGATTTGGTGCCAATTTCTGAAATGAACTTATGTGTCATCAAATTATAACTTTATTCAGAATAGAGAAACTGTTTAAAATTCACAATGAAGCGAAAGCCCAGGATTCGAACCCAGACTCTCAAGTCCAGGGAGATCTTCCACACGGAGCTTCAACCTCTGGACCACATCTCCTCGTCACTTAGTTTTTGGAGCCGCTGGGACCTGGATTAGAGTGATAATAAGACTCCTGAAATGTCTTGCTTTTTTTCTAAGTATTTGTCATTCAGGGCTCTTCGCGTCACAGAGATTTGAACTCACAACCTCTGTTTTTAAAGTTCCTAAGTCTTAACCTCAGGACCACACATAGACCATAGAATCTCATCACTATTACAGTTAAATTAATGGGGTTCTGTGTCAGATTATTGTTTTTATTTCACATTTGGAGCCTCTCACTCGGTTCATCGTGACTTCCAAGTTTCTGGTCTGTGGTCCTGACTTCCTGAGGTTGCTGGTTCAATTCCTACTTCAACACGGAGGTCCTGGTTTTTGAAGTAAACGCACGAAGGACGTTACTCCCCGTTTTAACTGTATTCGCTTCTTTACTTTGCACTTTAATCCGGACTCCAGACGGCACCGAGTCTTTCGAGACCCGGAGCCCCCTGGTGGACACGGAGCGGAACACACGACGGTAAAAGTGTCAGGCCTAAGAGCAGGAGGTCGCCGGCTCGATTCCTCCTCTGACGAATGAATTCTGACAAAAATAAATAAAAGTTTTTAACCCGTCGCTGCACTTTTGTAGTTTCTTATCATGCGAACAGGTGTAGTTAAAGCTGCACTACGTAACTTTTCTCGTAGAATCCACCGACTGCTTGTCTGGAGATGTTCCGCAGTAAAGCTTTAAACATATCTATCCTGCGTTCATCCAATTACAGATGTTAATTTCACTCAAAAATACTCAGATAAATGTATTTTTACAGAGAGTGGGCTCGCCTTTCCGCAGACCTGACCCGTAACTTGGCCTGGTAGCGTCGCCTGTTTGTCTCCATGGAAACAGGAAAATGAAATGCACCAGCAGATCTGCTTTTTTTTCTCGCGTATAAATAAAGACACACAGACTTTGAACACTTAAAATCAAATATATGTTTTTAAAAATCAACATAACAAAAGAACAACGTCTCATTTTGAAGTTGTCATTTGCAGATTTCATTTACACAGGACTTAAAATTTTTCGCTTCGGTTCGGATCGATCCCACGTCGTCGTCGCCATTGCCGCCGCCGATGTCGCAAAATCCAGCTCGAATATTCACGTTTAATGTTTTATACCAACAAACTCTTAAGGGCAGCAGTGACATGGGACCGATCCACTGCAAAAACATGTTTAACAGACTTGAGAATCGGGATTTGACGAGTTTTGACTTTTATTTTTTACGTATTTTTTAATTATTGACGGCATTTGACCCGTCCTTCAGTGTCTCCGGGTTAAACTTGTACTTTAGTCGGACGATTAGACTCTTGACCGTGCGTGTTTTGGGTCAATAAGGGAAACCAGACGTAAACTCACACAGAAACATCAAATTTTTTTTTTAGAAATTGAACCAGGGACCAAACCGAATGCACGTTTTCTATAATATCTACGTACGCAACTATTAAGTCCGTGTACCGTTTGTTTGTTTGAATTTCAAGAACGAAAAACAATAAAATGGGTTTGTTATTTAATTTTTCCGTTTTAGTGTCACACAAAAAAACAAAAAAAAAACAGATTTCAACCTCTATTTCTAATGTTTAATTTAAAGGTTTGATAAAAATGTGGATATTTTATTCTCTCTGGTTTATTTGCCCCGGACGTTCTGCTGCAGAGTCGACCCTGGATCTGTACTAAAACATATTTTCATTCTAGTTCTCTCCGAACTTTCTAAAACGTGACGCTTCACTACTGTGTTTGTTCACGAAACTGCAACGATTGTTTCAGGTTAAGTCCTTCTAACGGGGGCAAATAAACCAGAGAGAATAAAATATCCAAATTGAAATAGACACCGAGACTGGTTTTGAAATATTTGGTGAAATAAACTTTAAATTAAATATTGAAAATAGAAGTGTTAATCTGTTTTTTTGTTTGACACTAAAACGTAAAAATGAAATAAACAGTTTTTTCGTTTTTCGTTGAAATTCAAAAGAGCGAACGGTACACGGACTCAAAAAATCACAAAGTCTGTCGTTTTAAAAGCAGACATATTGTGCTTTTTAGTTATAATCTGACACCAGTGGATCATTCTGTTAAAATTTGGACATTTTAAATCACAATATTCATCTAGAACGACTTAATAAACCAAAAAAGTCCACTGATTTTACTACAGATTAACCGAATAAAATGGAATCTGACGGAATTTGGACCAAACGACGACGCGACGCTGCTGAATTTTCCGCGTATCACGGATCACGAAAATAAAACTCGAGAACGAAGCGCGTACGTCGTTCCGTCGAGGCGAAAACGAGGGTCGATCGGCAAAACGGCGTCTTGAAAATAAAACACAAATCTCTCCAAATACAACTTGAGGAAACACGGCGAAAAGTCCATTTTGGAGAAGAGATTTGCGTTAATACAGCTTTAAAGGCTCACTGTGTAACTTTTCGGGTTGGGGGTTTCCATGGATACGCCGTCGCTTTGCCTGGAATGTTCCGCAGTGTGACTTTAAACACGTCTACTTCGCGTTTATTCAATTGCAGGTGGTTTTATAGCTGAAAAACGCCTCGAAAAACACATTTCTTCGCCGATCTGACGTTTAATTTGACCCGGTTTGGTCTCCGTGACGATAAGAACGTCTAATGCCGCGCTGAGAAACATTCCGGACGAATTCAGAACGACCGAAACGCGGATGTCCAAGTCAAAACTCTCGTCAAAACGGTTCAACTCAAGCCGTTGTTTGTGGATTTTTTGCAGCGACCGAAGCGGGTTTCACACACTGAGCTCTTTTTAAGTTTCGTATTTTACATTGGCTCTGAACTTTTAAGACACCAGATAAACATACACAGGAGAGATCGTCGCCCTCCGTCCGAAACAATACTCACTTTGTACAAACAACAGGAAAACAGTGGCTCTACGGTTTAGCGTGTCCAGCCCTCCTATTCAAAAACACTACACGGTTTACCAATCGCAAACGGCGCCTCACACGGAGTTCAGACGCAAAAATGTAGAGTTTGTGAGCGAAAAAGTTACGAAAATGAGTTGATTTCACTTTCAGAGAACAATAAAAACTAAAACAAGACTAAACCAGGTCTAAATCAGGACTTGACTCGTCTAAACCAAGTCCCAAAAGTGTCATTTATTACATTTTATTGGTATAAGCTGTAACAAAAATGCATTGATTGTACCGAGACTAAATCCAGACAAATACAGGACTAAACCAGGACTAAACCAGACTTACTTGGGTCTAAACCAAGGCTAGTCCCCCAAAAGTTGTCGACATGTGAGATATTCAGGTTTCACAGCACCACAGAGGCCAAACTAAGATCTAAACCAGGTCTAAACCGGGTCTAAAACCAGACTTAATCGAGACTGATCCAGGACTCAACCTAAAATGTGTTTGTATCGTAATATATTTTGATTTTAACGTACCGTAAGAACCAGGTCTAAATCAGCCCAAACCAGACTAAACTGGGACTGGACTAAACCAGGAATAATCCCCAAAACATGGATGATAAAAGTGATAAGCACCAAGAGTACCACCAGAACTAGACCAGGACTAAACCAGGTCTAGTGCCAGAAACATGTACCATTGAATAAGTACTGAGAGTGTATTATAATATATTACTGTGAGATATTTATCTTCTGTACCATCAGAACTAGACAAAGACTGAACCAGGTCTAAAACCAGACTAGACTGGGGCCTAAACCAGGACTAGTCCCTAACGTCTGTTTGTATTTTCATTGTATTTTAGTGATAAAAGTAGCAACTATTTGGCTTTCAAAGTGTCATCAGGACTAGACCAAGACTAAACCAAGACTAAACCAAGACTAAACCAGGTCTAAACCAGGTCTAAACCAGGTCTAAACTGGGTCTAAAGGTCTATACCAGGTCTAAACCGGGTCTAAACCAGGTCTATACCAGGTCTAAACCGGGTCTAAACCGGGTCTAAACCAGGTCTATACCAGGTCTAAACCAGGTCTAAACCAAGATTAAACCAGGTCTGAACCAGATCTAAACCAGGTCTAAACCAAGATTAAACCAGGTCTAAACCAGGTCTAAACCAGGTCTAAACCAGGGCTAAACCAGGACTAAACCAGGTCTAAACCAGGACTAAACCAGGGCTAAACTGGGTCTAAAACCAGACTAGACTTGAACCTAAATTGGGCCTAAACCAGGACTAGTCCCTAAAGTGGAATTCATTGTATTTTAGTGATAAAAGCAGCTACTATTTGGCTTTCAAAGTGTCATGAGGACTAGACAAAAACTAAACCAGGTCTACACCAGGTCGAGACCAGGTCTAGACCAGGTCTAAACCAGGACTTAATGATTCAACTGATCAAAACTTATTTAAAAACTGATTAAAAAGCAAAAAAGCAAACATTAATATCCAATCTTAAGTTCTCACTCCCCATGATCGCGTCACTTGTGGGAGGGCATCTGACATAAAACACATTTGCAAAGTCGGCACGGGCAGAGCAGAGGTAGATGACTCGCTGAAACACGAACATTTAAACACAAAAGTACCGTTTAAAACCACGTAAAAAAAAAAAAAAGTAGTGTATTTATGATTCTAGCTCCATTTCCAGCTTCTACTTGCGGCTGATTGCGATTGGTAAACCTTTTTATTATTATTATTATTATTATTATTTACTCCGTTGTCCGCACTGCCTTTGAGTCTTTATTTTAAATTCCTTCAGAGTTTTCCGTCGGGAGCCGTTCAGCGATTCCGAAAAGGCATTGACGAGCCGGCAGATGCTGTACACGTGTCCGTTTTGTGCAAACCATCTTGTAAACAAAGCGAAAAAACGAAAACAGGGTACCACAGAACCAACGCAAAAATGTCTAAAAATGTGCTTTTCTTGGTTTTATTTTCGTTTTTTTTTTTTTTTTTTGCATTTTGCCAACACCGCCGCTGCACCTCCGCGTTATGTGCTTCTCTTAAACTTCTCTCGGATTCGTCGCCGGAAGAAAAAAATAAAATAAAAATACGAGGGGACAGTTGTACACATGCTTATATTGCCTTTTTGCTGTTACAATCCTTCGAACTTCACGCTCAAATTAAAAAATACTTACAAAAATGTGTCTACGACTGCTTCTCTCCCTGCTTTTACGGCTATACGCACAACCATACTTATAATTATATATTGTTATGTATAATTTTTATAATATGTACAAGGATCTAGAAGTGGTCTCTCGTCGTGGGAAGAGTTCATCGTTTTGAGCGGGTTTTTGCGGCGTTTTCCGTTCGAGTCGTGGGCTGTCGTCTGGTCGGACCTCCGGGACCGAGGGGGAGAGGGGGGGAGTCGGAGGTCAGTACACCCAGGAGACGGGGACCCACTGCGGGGTGGTGGAGACCAGGTCGACGGCCTCTTCCAGCAGGCGGATGGTCTCGTCGATTTCGTTGTTGATGATGGTTTGGTCGAAGTAGTGGGCGTAGGTTTTCTGGAGCAGCTCGGATTCTTTCTGGAGTCGCTGCAGAGAATCGTCCTGGAAAATAAAAATAAATAAAGAAGTGTACAGATTCAACAAATTACAATTTTCCTGAGTTTAAAGGTTCTATATTACACAAAACTGACTCTTGTGAGCTTCAAGTCGTGTTATAATGTTGTTTCCTTCTCAAAAACAGACCTGGAGTTGAGTTTGAGTAACTACTTTTTTTTTTTTTTTTTTTTTGAGGTCTTGGTCTCATCTTGGACTCGACCTCGTTTGGACTCGGTCTTGTCTCGGTTTTGAAAGCGTTTGGACTCGGTCTTGTCTCGGACTCTGTCTCGTCTCAGACTTGACCTCGTTTGGACTCGGTCTTGTCTCGGACTCGACCTCGTTTGGAGTCGGTCTTGTCTCGGACTCGACCTCGTTTGGACTCGGTCTTGTCTCGGTTTTGAAAGCGTTTGGACTCGGTCTTGTCTCGGACTCGGTCTTGTCTCGGACTCGGTCTCGTCTCGGACTTGACCTCGTTTGGACTTGATCTTGTCTCGGTCTTGAAGGCGTTTGGACTCTGTCTTTCCTCGATCTTGAAGGTGCTTGGACTCGGTCTTGTCTCGGACTCGACCTCATTTGGACTCGGTCTTGTCTCGGTCTTGAAGGTGTTTGGACTCGGTCTTTCCTCGATCTTGAAGGCGTTTGGACTCGGTCTTTCCTCGGTCTTGAAGGCGTTTGGACTCGGTCTTTCCTCGATCTTGAAGGCGTTTGGACTCGGTCTTGTCTCGGTCTTGAGATCTGACACTCGACGAGTGACAAAATAGAGTAATATTTATAAAAACAATTATATAAATGTGCCAGAATAAAAGTAAAATACAAATAAATGTCGAAAATTGCAAAGATGGTCTTGATTTGGTCTCAGTCTTGTCTCGGTCTCGACTCTCAGAGGTCTTGTCCTGGTCTCAGAACCCTGTGGTCTTGGACAGGTCTTGGTCTTGATTAGCGCAGTCTTCACTGCAACACTATTAGTCTGTTTACATCTCCAAAGTTCAAAATGCTCTGTTCCACCTTGTGATGTCATGAATCATTTGTCATCAGCTCCTTTCACCTTCACTTCAGTAGAAATTGACAATTCCAGGGCTGAAATGATCCAAATGATTCTAGTGAAGGTGTGTGGAGTTTAAAAACACAGTGGAGCACTTCCTGTTGTGTGCTTTCAGTTTGAGTTTTGATTCAGCCTAAATCTGCAGGTTTGTGAGTTAAACGTGTGAATGAAACAAAACAAAACACAACTCCAGGTCTGTTTGTGATGAAGAAACAACATTAGAACATAAATCAGACTATAGGACCTTTAAAAAACTCTGTACCTGATTTTTCCCCATGTGTTTGAGTAAAATGAGTCTTACTTTAGTACAGATATTTTGTATAAGCAGCTCTTCAGGTCAAAAAAAGTCTGATTATAAAGCGTTTTATTGTCCAAGAATCAGAACATGAGCCTCTAATTATTGACCTTATTCAGATCCGCACACTTTGGCCGTAAATGTGACTAAACCACACTTTCTTTGTGGTGTAACTAAGCCAGAATTCTGTTTATTTCAATTTAAGGATTTGTTAAAAGTCTCGCCGCTGCACTGGAGTCACTCTTTGAGGTTTTAAAACTTTGAGGCTTTGGGGTCCAGATTGAACTTAAATTTGCAAAGTAATACAACCCAAATGACACAGAAACAGCCAAAATAAGGCGAATAAAGCTTTATTTTGTCAGAGAATCAGGAAGTGCGCAGTCAGCATGCTCGTTGTTGTCGGCAAAACTCCGCTCTGGTGTCTGAAAGCTGAGAAACGCTTTTATAAACTCATCGTGGTGAAGATTTAGATGCTCTGACACTCTGAAGGAATAACTTTGGACCACTGCAAACTGTTTAGAATCTGTTTTTTTTACAAATTTAAGACGGTAAAAATCAGGTACAGAGACTTTAAATGGAAAAAATACGGGGAAGAAAGAAGTAAAGGTGCAAGAAAAGATGATAAAATAGAGTTGGGATTTGGTGAGGAGGGACAAAGCGACTAAATAAACCACGACAGCTCTGAGTTTGTACTTACGGGGAGTTTTCGGCACCATCGCGGGATCTTTAGTTAAAATTAAGCGTGCGATAAAAATAGACATGCAGGAGAGCGTGCAGAGTTAAACCAAACAGAAATAAAGGTGTAAAAAAGTTGAAAAAGTATAAAAGAGAGTGAGTGGATGAGTGAATAAAGTGTAAGTGTGTGTGTACCTCGGTCATTCCCGGGGTGATGGTCGGAGCGGCGATGAAAACGACAAAAGGAGCGAACTCTGCTGTCCTCAAGATCTTTAGAGCCTGAAACAACAGACCTGGTTTAGTCCTGGTTTAGTCCCTTGGTTTAGTCCTGGTTCAGTCCTGGTTTGATTTAGATTTAGTCCTGTTTCAGTCCTTGGTTTAGTCCTGGTTTAGTCCTGGTTCAGTTTAGATTTAGTCCTGTTTCAGTCCTGGTTTAGTCCCTGGTTTTGTCCTGGTTTAGTCCCTGGTTTTGTCCTGGTTTAGTCCTGGTTTATCCCTGGTTTAGTCCCTGGTTTTGTCCTGGTTTAGTCCCTGGTTTAGTCCCTGGTTTTGTCCTGGTTCAGTCCTTGGTTAAATCCCTGGTTTAGTCCTGGTTTAGTCCTAAATTTTGTCCCTGGTTTAGTCCTTGGTTTAATCCTGCTTTAGTCCTGGTTTAGTTTAGGTCTGGTTTAGGTTTAGTCCTGATTTAGTCCTTGTTCACTCCCTGGTTTAGTCCCTGGTTTAGTCCCTAGTTTACTCCTTTGTTTAGTTCTTGATTTAGTCCCTACTTTAGCCCTAGTTCAGTCCTAAACCAATCCTGGTTTAGTCCTGCTTTAGTCCTAGTTCAGTAGTGGCTCAGTCCTGGTTCGGGCCTTGTTCGGTCCTCATTTAGTCTTTGTTTAGTCCTGCTTTAATCCTGCTTTAGTTCTACTTTAGTCCTGGTCTAGTCCTTGTTCAGTCCTGGTCTAGTCCTGGTCTAGTCCTGGTTTAGTCCTGGTCTAGTCCTCACCTGTGGCTCTACGTCGAGTATAACGACCATGCCCTGCCCGTGGATCTGGCATATCATCCGGTACTTTAGTCCTGGTCTAGTCCTGGTCTAGTCCTGGTCTAGTCTTGGTCTAGTCCTGGTCTAGTCCTGGTCTAGTCCTGGTCTAGTCCTGGTCTAGTCCTCACCTGTGGCTCTACGTCGAGTATAGCGACCATGCCCTGCCCGTGGATCTGGCATATCATCCGGTACTTTAGTCCTGGTCTAGTCCTGGTCTAGTCCTGGTCTAGTCTTGGTCTAGTCCTGGTCTAGTCCTGGTCTAGTCCTGGTCTAGTCCTGGTCTAGTCCTCACCTGTGGCTCTACGTCAAGTATAGCGACCATGCCCTGCCCGTGGATCTGGCATATCATCCGGTACTTTAGTCCTGGTCTAGTCCTGGTCTAGTCTGGTCTAGTCTTGGTCTAGTCCTGGTCTAGTCCTGGTCTAGTCCTGGTCTAGTCCTGGTCTAGTCCTCACCTGTGGCTCTACGTCAAGTATAGCGACCATGCCCTGCCCGTGGATCTGGCGTATCATCTCCAGTCTGGTCCTGTACTTTAGTCCTGGTCTAGTCCTGGTCTAGTCCTTGTTCAGTCCTGGTCTAGTCTTGGTCTAGTCCTGGTCTAGTCCTGGTCTAGTCCTCACCTGTGGCTCTACGTCGAGTATAGCGACCATGCCCTGCCCGTGGATCTGGCATATCATCCGGTACTGGTTAGTCCTGGTCTAGTCCTTGGTCTAGTCCTGGTCTAGTCTTGGTCTAGTCCTGGTCTAGTCCTGGTCTAGTCCTGGTCTAGTCCTGGTCTAGTCCTCACCTGTGGCTCTACGTCGAGTATAGCGACCATGCCCTGCCCGTGGATCTGGCGTATCGTCTCCAGTCTGGTCCTGTACTTTAGTCCTGGTCTAGTCCTGGTCTAGTCCTTGTTCAGTCCTGGTCTAGTCTTGGTCTAGTCCTGGTCTAGTCCTCACCTGTGGCTCTACGTCGAGTATAACGACCATGCCCTGCCGTGGATCTGGCATATCATCCGGTACTTTAGTCCTGGTCTAGTCCTGGTCTAGTCCTGGTCTAGTCTGTCTAGTCCTGGTCTCGTCCTGGTAGTCCTGGTCTAGTCCTGGTCTAGTCCTCACCTGTGGCTCTACGTCGAGTATAGCGACCATGCCCTGCCCGTGGATCTGGCATATCATCCGGTACTTTAGTCCTGGTCTAGTCCTGGTCTAGTCTTGGTCTAGTCCTGGTCGTCCTGGTCTAGTCCTGGTCTAGTCCTGGTCTAGTCCTCACCTGTGGCTCTACGTCGAGTATAGCGACCATGCCCTGCCCGTGGATCTGGCATATCATCTCCAGTCTGGTCCTGTACTTTAGTCCTGGTCTAGTCCTTGTTCAGTCCTGGTCTAGTCTTGGTCTAGTCTGGTCTAGTCCTGGTCTAGTCCTCACCTGTGGCTCTACGTCGAGTATAGCGACCATGCCCTGCCCGTGGATCTGGCGTATCGTCTCCAGTCTGGTCCTGTACTTTAGTCCTGGTCTAGTCCTGGTCTAGTCCTGGTCTAGTCTTGGTCTAGTCTTGGTCTAGTCCTGGTCTAGTCCTGGTCTAGTCCTCACCTGTGGCTCTACGTCGAGTATAGCGACCATGCCCTGCCCGTGGATCTGGCGTATCGTCTCCAGTCTGGTCCCGTACATGGCGTCCTCGTGGCTGCCGTACTCCAGGTAGTCGTTGTTGCTGATGTCCTGCATCATCTGATCATGTGACACGAAGAAGTAGTTTTTCCCGTTCTCCTCGTCCTTTTTCGGAGGTCGGGTGGTGTCTGCAGGGAAGAGGACGAGGAAATGGACGAGGATGAGAGGAAATATGGGAAAATTAAAATCGCAAGCGGCATCGAACGGCCCTCTGATGTTATTCTTATTATTACGAATTATTGCTGCCTGAAAAAAAATTAATCTGTCTATCTCATGGGCCACGCCTCAAGATCACCATTTGGGCTGTGCAAAAATATCTAAATATCGATATATCGTATTGTTTAATGTGATGATACAGTATCGATATCGTGAGCTGCTGTATCGATATATCACCAAGAGTATTTTTCGGTATATTTTACTCAATTATTTTGTTCCATAGCTACAGATTTGTTGCTTGTTTAGAGGAAGGAAACTCATTTATGCAACAAATTTGACATTTTCATTGTTTTGATGATTCAGATGTTTGTGTTTCATTTGAACTTTGCAC
This sequence comes from Boleophthalmus pectinirostris, assembly GCF_026225935.1. Taxonomy (NCBI): domain Eukaryota; kingdom Metazoa; phylum Chordata; class Actinopteri; order Gobiiformes; family Gobiidae; genus Boleophthalmus; species Boleophthalmus pectinirostris. The sequence continues at coordinate 19,518,975 of NW_026570994.1, forward strand.
AATAAGCGATTTAACAAAGACTTTTAGTATCACGGCCATGATTTAGACATTATTTTTTATTGAACCATATCGAATCGATTTGAAATATATCGTATTGAACCGAAAGTGCACTGTATCGAGATATGTATCGTATCGTGGCCTATGTATCGAGGTATGTATCGTATCAGCAACTTTTTAATGACACCCACCCCTAGAAAAAAGCGCTAAACATTGTGGATTCTCATGTCAGTCATAATCTTCTGAGGGACTTTTTTTTGGCTTCATGGTCGTTCACAAACACACTTTTCAGTATTTTGGCTAAACAAATAACAATTTACGTTCCTTGTTACTGTTGGCAGGGATTAAATGAGTAAAAAATGTTGACAGTTTGGGCTGGGTATCATTCAGAAGTTGCCGATACGATACTTATCTAGATATAGTGAGCTTTCGATACGATTCACTGCAATATATTTCAAACAGATTCAATACAGTTTGATAAAAAATAAAGTCTAAATCATGTCTGCGATACTAAAAGTCTTTGTTAAACCACTTCTTGTGCAACGTTCATAAACATTTTAATCACCAAAACAGAGAAAAATGTCAAATGTGTTGCATAATTGAGTTTCCTTCCTCTCTGCTTTTGTGATGAGTAAAACTAATATTGGGTCAAATTTTGTACACACACAGTCCTGGTCTTAACTGTCATGGTAAAGACCTGGTTCAGTTGAGGTTTCAGTGTTTATTTTGCATAGCTGACCGTTATATGTCCTCTTTAAAATATCAAATACATATAACTTTGATGTTTTTGTCTAAAATCATGTGTTATTATTTGATTTAGTGTTTTTGCTCACGGGGGATGGGGTAGGCGAAGCGGTCGGGGTGTTTGGCGATCAGTGTGTTCTTGATGTGCCTCCTGCCCACTCCATGAGCTCCTGAAAAAAAAACACACAAACAATTCAGAATTTAAAATTTAACTGGTTTAATCCTGGTTCAATCCTGGTTCAATCCTGGTTTAGTCTTGGGTCTACTCCTGGTCTAGTCCTGCTTTATTTAGTCATACATAAGGGGACTACACTGGGACTAAACCAGGACTAAACCAAGACTTAAATGGAACCACAACAGGACTAAACCAGGACTAAACCAGGACTAAACCAGGACTTAAATGGAACCACAACAGGACTAAACCAGGACTAAACCAGGCCTAAACCAGGACTAAACTAGCACTAAACCAGGACTAAACCAGGACTAAACCAGCACTAAATAAAACATTAACCTTTACTCACCAAGTAGTACGAGAGTTTTCCTTTTAAATGACGGCACTCGGACGACCTCCTCGTACGTGACCAGGTCTAGTTGGTCAAACACTGAAGATACAGAAACAAAAGATTAAAACTCAACATTCTGATTATTGAAAACCAGATTATAATCATTTCTATTTAAATGTGTCAAATAAAAACTGATAAAACGCTAATTATGTGCAAAAACAACTTGCATACCAAATATCTTACCCAAATTTTGCTCTAGAACTACAAAACTGAACTCATGCAAAATAATTAAGCCCTTATTCATGTATTTAAAAGTTGTGTATAAAGGACTGGCATTATATTAAAAAATACTAGAGCTAATACTAAACTTCATGCAATATTTTGCAAAGAAACTATAATTAAAAACACAAACATTATCAGATTAACTAGAGCTGTACATGTGCCTGAAATAAATTAAAACAATATAAAGACAAAAGGGAGAGTTAAGCAGAGGCCAGAGCTCAAAGGAGACAACGGAGTTTGGATTTAACATGAGAAAATTACACATTCTAGAATTTTTATTTTAGGAAATGCTTTTTTTTTTTAAGTGATTTTGTTTGTGAATAAAACCAAAACTGCAATTAAGTAATAGTCCAGTGAATTAAAAAAGCTACTGAATATTTATTAATCAACTTTCTTTTTTAATCTGCTTTTTTTTATACAAATCTGTTTAGGTTTAGTGCTTTTAAAAAGTTATGTCTAAATCATTTTATGTATTTTAACCTAAATGTTGTTAAATTTTAGCTTCAAAATACTGAGTCATGGCTCATTTTGCTTTCTGATTTCTGACACCAAATTATAATTTTATAATTAAGAATGTTTTGTAATACACCCATCCATGTTCTTCTGCTTATCTGGGGCTGGGCCGTGGGGCAGCAGTCTGAGACTTCCTTCACCCCAAACACTTCTTCCAGCTCCTCCGTGGAAACCCCGAGGTGTTCCCAGGCCAGCCCAGAGACACAGTCCCTCTAGTGTGTCCTGGGTCTTCCTCGAGGCCTCCTCCCAGTGGGACATGTCCAGAACACCTCCTGAGGGAGACGCCCAGGAGGCATCAAAGCAAATGCCTGAGCCACCTCAACTGCTCCTCCCAATGTGGAGGAGCAGCGGCTCTACTCTGAGCTCCTCCAGTGTGACTGAGCTCCTCACCCTACCTACTGACGGTAAATCAAGAGTTTTGCCTTTAGGCTCAGTTCCCTCTTCACCACAACGGTCCAATACAGACGCTGCACTGATCCACCTGTCAATCTCACGCTTCATCTTCCCCTCACTCATGAACAATATTTATTCTAACTGTATTTTTCTCATATTAAAGCGTGTCTCCTTTGGCTCGTGTTCAGTTTCAGACAGTTACTTACATGCAGCCAGTGGGTAAAGACAGCATGAGGGGAGGGGAGAGGGGACGGTTAGAATCACCACGCCAAAAAATCAAATTAAAATCCAAATTAAAACACATTAAAACACTGTTAATTATTGTTAGTTTAAAGACAAAAAGCGGGAATATTTAAGACCACAGCGAGAGGAAAGATTCAAAGGGAAAAGACGTCGTTACAAGCAATTTATATTGACAACACTGAGGGTTAAAAAGGAGAATTATTTTGGTTAAGTTTGGGGATTTACAAGTAATTAGGGCTGCACAGTTTGTCAATAATTTGGTATTTTAAAAATCTTTATTTTTAAGATTTTTTTTGTGTAAATGTATAAATGTAAATAATATAAATATGAGCACAATTAGCTAAAAAATATGCAAATTACTTCATATTTATCCAAACTACACCAATACAAAAATGACTAAACAGTAAAATCCTCCCCAAAAACGTAAAGCTGCACTGTGTAACTTTTTAGTTCGGGGTCCGTCACCTGCTTGTTTCTGTGGATATGTCGTTGCTCTGCCTGGATTGTTCCACAGTGTGACTTTAAACAGCTCTACTTGACATTTATTCAATTACAGGTGGTTTTATAGCTCAAAAATACCTAGAAAAAAAAACATTTTGTCTGTGAGCGGGGTCGCCTCTCCACAGATCTGACCTGTAACTGTCTGGTTTGGTCTCCATGAGGACAGAAAGGTTTAATTAATGCCATACTGTGAAACATTCCAGACAAAGCAATAACATCTCCACGGATAAAAGCGTCTGACGAACCCTCTGCCTGAAAACTTACACAGTGCACCTTTCAGTATTTTTTTTTCTTTTCCTTGAGGGCCGCCAACTGCTCGTCTCCATGGAGAATGTTCCGCAGTATGACACTGGACCGGGCCAAGTTACAGATCAGGTCTGTGGAGAGGCGACCCCGTTCACAACGAGCAATAACGCAGGGGTCTCAGGGGATTTCTGAATCATACGTATTGTGCTGAATGTAATTAAATGCCTATTTCACTATTTATTTTGAATGTATTATCACCATTTACATTTTTGCTGTTTGTTATTATATTATATTGTAATGTGTGAGCTACTGTGTCCAAATAATTTCCAATAAAGTCTAAAAAGTTACACAGTAGAGCTTTAAAATGATTGAAAGTGTGTAATTGTTTTTGTGCAGCCCTGATTTTATCGTAATAAAATATCTTGAATAGTTTTACCTGCGTTGTGCTTGGCCAGATACTTGTCCTTATACTGTTTCTTCTTTTTGCCAAACCAGGTGCAGCTGGCCTGTTGCTCCTGTTTGGTTTTCTCCATGGCGATACAAGCCACACGCCTGAGAGAAAGACAGACAGGAAGTGATCGAGTTTAGAGGAAAAAACTACAAATATGGCGGCTTCACAGGGACAAAAAAGTCTGAATTAAGGTAAATGGTTTTCTGTGTTTCTTTACTGGACTACGATGATTGATACAGATAAGAACGAGACCAGGGACTAGACCAGGGCCAGACTAAGACTAGATCAAAACTAGACCACGACTACAACCAGACTAAGACTAGACTAAGATTAGACCAAGACTAGACCCAGACTAAAACTAGACCAAGACTAGACCCAGACGAGACCCAGACGAGATCCAGACTAGAGCAGGACTAGACCACGGACGAGCCCACGGGCTAGACCAAGGACTAGACCAAAACCAGACTAAGACTAGACCAAGACTAGACTCAGACTAAGACAAGACCAGAACCAGACCAGGACCAGACTAAGACTAGATTTAAGACTAGATTTAAGACTAGATTCAAGACTAGACCCAGACTAGACCCAGACTAGAGCAGGACTAGACCACGGGACTAGACCACGGACGAGACCAGGGAATAGACCAGGGACTAGACCACGAACTAGACCACAGACCTGCCCAGGGACTAGACCACGAACTAGACCACAGACCTGACCAAGAACTAGACCAGGGACTAGACCATGGACTAGACCAACAGACCTGACCAGGGACTAGACCAGGTACTAGACCAGGGACTAGACCAGGGACTAAACCAAATCTGGACCAGGACAAGACCAGAAGCAGACCAAGACTAGACCAAGGACTAAACCAAGGACTAGACCATGGATGAGACCAGGGCCAGACTAGAACCAGACCAAAATTAGACCAGTGACTAAACCAGGGACTAGACCAGACCCAGACCACGGACAAGACCAGAGACTAGACCAAGGACTAGACCAGGGAAGAGACCAGGAATGAGACCAGGGACTATAGACCAAAGACTAGACCAAGACTAGACCAGAACCAGACTAAGACTAAGTCAGGGACTAAACAAAACCAAAACATTTAGTCCCAATAGAAACCATAAAACCAGGACTAAACCAAGACTATTTCAACGCCAATGAACAAGCACTACACCAGAACTAAACCAGGACTAGATCAGGACTAGACCAAGGTTTTTCGGTTGTATTGACACTCATGCTGGTTTAATCCTGGTTTAGTCCTGATGTAGACTTGGTTTGGTCCTGTTTCAGTCCTGGTCTAGTTCGGGTTTAGACTCTGAAAATTGTGAAAATCTCTCGTAATGATGCTCTGAATACATAAGTGAGGAAGAACTTTGGACCTGACTACAAACTGTTTTTCACATTTTAAAACAGTAAAAATCAGACACAGCACCTTTAATTAATTATATTTTATTAAAAAACAGAAATTCTTAAACCAAAACTCTCACCATTCTTGTAGTTCCGGTGACGGTATGAGCCCGGCGGTCCCGTTTTTAGTGTTTTCCAGTTTTCCTTGCCACCAGTTGTGATCGTCTTTGGAAATGATTTGAATGATATCGCCGACTCTGAACCTCACTCCGGCCTCTTTACAGGGGATCAGGTCGTCTTTAGAGGGGTCGTACTCAAACTGGGCGCGCACGTAGATCTGGAAAACAAAAAAAGTGGGGAAAAAAGTGTTTAAAAACGCTGGGAATTTGAGGAATTATAATTTTAATAAGTTAAAACAAAGGAGAAAGTTAAAGATACAGGGGGAATGATCAAGGCAAAGATGCTTGTTGTAACATGGATTAGAACCTTGACTATAACCTGAATTTAAAGCCACAGTGTGTAACTTTTTAGCCGAAAAGTAGACTTAAATAAAATAAATTTAAAAAGTTGTTAGTTGTTTTTTTTTTCAATCATGTTTATTTCATTGTAAATCTTGCAAAACACTTGACTGTCCTGACCGTGAGTGAGCTCGCGTCTCCACAGACCTGACTCTCGTTTGCTTGTTTCCATGGCAATGTTCCTGCTTTAACTATAAAAAATATGGGTTTATTTTTCTGTTTACATGGAATTAAACTGGTGCCGCCTCCAGAAAGTTACACACTGCAGCTTTAACTATAAAAATAAACAGTATAAAATATGAACTAAACTATCACAACTACAATTTATACAACTACTACATCAGTGAGTACTACTATTAGGGCTACTACTACTACTACTACTACTACAACTAGAGCAACTTCTAAAACTACTGCAAGTACTACTACTATGACTACTACTACTACGACTACTACTACTTCTGTTGAGCTAGTCTTATTTTAAAGTACATATGACAGGTTAGAGTAGTTTTCACTATAACAGTTACCAGAATTATATTTAAGATATTACTACAAATTTGACCGAGTTTTGTGGAGTTTTAAAATTCTGGGACTAGACCAGGGTCCAAACCAAGGACTAGACCAAGGTCTAGACCAGGGACTAGACCAACTAAACCAGGGCTGAACAAAGACATTTAGTCCATGTAGAACCCACAATGCCAGGATTAACCTGCCTAAACCAACCAAGATAAAACCAAGACTAAACCAGAACTAAACCAGGACTAAACAAAGACTAAACCAGAACTAAACCAGGACTAAACTAGGACAAAACCAAGACTGAACCAGGACTAAATCAAGACCACACCAGGACTAAACCAGGACTGTATCAGGACAAAACCATGACTAAACCAAGAATAAACCAAGACTAAACCAGGACTAAACCAAGACTAAACCAGGACTAAACCAAGACTAAGCTAGGACTAAACCAGGACTAAATCAAGACTAAGCTAGGACTAAACCAGGACTAATCTGAGACTAAACCAGGACAAAACCAAGACTAAACCAGGACAAAACCAAGACTAAACCAGGACTAAATCAAGAATAAACCAGGACTAAACCAAGACTAAACCAAGACTAAACCAGAACTAAACCAAGAATAAACCAGGACTAAATCAAGACTAAACCAGGACTAAACCAGGACTAAACCAGAACTAAACCAAGAATAAACCAGGACTAAACCAAGACTAAATCAGGACTAAACCAAGACTAAACCAAGACTAAACCAGAACAGGTACGATCCACTAAACCAAAGTGAGAAAAACATGAAAACCTGTCATATGAACTTTAAAACTACAACTACTCATAATTATTACTACTTCTACTACTACAAATATTACTACTACTACTACTGTTACTACTACTACTGGGGTCTGTTGAGTTGTTCTTACCTTAACAGTCATTTTTTGCTCTGTGACTGGCGTTCTGGTGATCTATGGGTCAGATATCACACTTACAGAGAGCTCATGCAGAAGGAAATGCAAGAAATAAGGATTTAAACCAAATGGGAGATTCTCTGTTAGAAACTACAACTAAATAATGAGTTAATCTGGTTAAAGGGAGTAAAGTGATTAAAATATAAAGACAAGTTGGACAATATTAAACTGGGCTGCACAATAGTAGAGGTTTCAGAGACCAGGACTAGACAGGGACTAGATCAGGACAAGACTGGGACTAGATGAGGACAAGATGAGGACTAGACCAGGGATTAACTAAAACATTTGGTTCCTGTAGACCCCACAAAAAGAATGTTTAACCAGGACTAAACCAGGACTGAACCAGGACTAAACCAGGGATTAACAAAGACATTAAATCCCTGTAGACCCCACAAAACCAGGATTAAACCAGGACTAGACCAAGGACTAGACAAGGGACTAGACTAAGGACTAGACCAAGGACAAGACAAAGGACAAAACCAAGGACTAGACTAAGAACTAGACCAGGGAGTAGACCAGAAACTAGACCATGGACTAGACCAGGAACTAGACCAGTGAATAGACCAGGGACTAGATCAAGGACCAGACCAAGGACTTGATCAAGGACTAAACCTGGAACTAGACAAGGGACAAAACCAAGGATTAGACCAAGGACTACACCAGGGACTAGACCAAGGACTAGACCAGAAACTAGACTAGGAACTAGACTAAGGACTAGACCAATTACTAGACCAGGGACAAAACCAAGAACTAGACCAGGGCTTAACCAAGACATTTAGTCCCTGTAAATCAAACAAAAACCAGGACTAATCAGAACATCTCAAGACTAAACCAGGACTAAACTGAGCATTCCAATAGTTATCATTAAAAGTGGTATATTTAGTTTTATGTATTTATTTTTTATTAAATCTGAACTAAACAAAGCTAAATTATGACCGAAAAGCAGAAGAAAACTGATTTTATCTTTAATTCCTGGCAGAGATTTGTCGCTCTCAACGATAACTCCGTCACATTGTGCAGCCTTAATATTGACGTGGCCCAACTTGTCCAAAAACCACAGTAAAATCCACGGATGAGATGGATCGTTTCATGACCGTTTCATGACCGTTTCGTGACGTTATCAAACACTGTCTCATGCAGATGAATGAACATTAGATCTGCTGCTGCTGAGGGTTAGTCCAGCCTCACCTGACGCCCTTTCGGTTGGATAGTCGAGGGCAGATCCTGGACGCAAAAAGTTTAAGAGTTACTCAGTGGGAAAATGCATTCGATTGGACTCTACAAGTTAGTATATTCATCAAAGTCTAGGGGGCGCTGTTGTGCACTGAAGTTATGATATTACACAGAGCTTGCAGCACAGAAACAGAAAAGTGAAATAGAAAGTAGCAGTAGATTTTTAAGTGGTTTTAGTTTAATTATAGTCGGTGTTACCAGAATAGAGCTGGTGACGCTGGCGTGGCCGTTCGCAGGAGACTGACGAGAAACATCCGGAGACTCTTTCTGTAAAAATATAAAACAGTTCTGGTTAAAGTCACAGTATGGAACTTTAAAAAAAAAAAAAAAAAAAAGACAAGAATAAAAGGATTTAACGAGGACTAAACCTGAATTAACCTTGAACTAAACCAGGACTAGACCAGAGCTAGACCAGGACTAGACCAGGACTAGATCAGACAGGGACTAGACCAAGGACCAGACCAGGACTCGATCAGACAGGGACTAGACTAGATTAAAGCTACAGAATGTAACTTTTAAACAAAAAAATAGATGAGAATAAAAGGATTTAATGAGAACTAAACTTGAACTAAACCTGAAATAAAGCAGGACTAGACCAGGACTAGACCAGGGCTAGACCAGGGCTAGACCAGGGCTAGACCAGGACTCTATCAGACAGGGACGAGAATAGATTAAAGTTACAGTATGTAACTTTAAAACAAAAAAATAGACAAGAATCAAAGGATTTAACGAGGATTAAACCTGAACTAAATCAGAGTTAGAAAAGGACTAGACCAGGGTTAGACCAGGGCTAGATCAGTTAGGGACTAGACCAGGACTAGACCAGGACTAGGCCAGAACTAAACTGGCGCAAAACATCCGAATACTCTTTCTGTAGAAATATAAAACTGTTCTGGTTAAAGTCACAGTATGTCACTTTTAAACAAAAAACAGACCAAAGAATAAAAGCATGTTATTGTTCATTTTGATTGTGTTCATTGGAACTGTTCATTGGAACTCTGGAAAATATGTGCTTTTATTCTGAGCAGACTTTTGTCTCCACAAACCTGACCCTTATTTGGCCTGGAAGAGGGTCTCCTCCTGCTTGTTTCCATGGAAATATAATATTCCACAGTATGGCATAAAGCTTTTCTATCTCGGTGAAGAATGATCTGAAATATGTTTTTTCCATAGAAATAACAACATCACAGGTGACACTCCACTTCTAGAAAGTTCCATACATGTATATTTTGCAAGATAGTTTTAAGCAATAAAATAAACTGTGTAAATGTAAAATAGATTAGTTTAATGCCATATGGTGGAACAATTCGAGCACAGCATTAGCATCTCCATGGAGACATACAGAAGTTCAGTAGTAAGATTTTACCTCGATGGACATGGACTGCGATCGGTAACTAGGGACGATCTTAAAGGTGATGCTTCCTCTCATCTCCCTCTGTGGAACACAAACAAACATACAGATTTATCATGGCGTTTTACATTTTAATAACAGTAATAATAAGCAATATAGAGACTTTATTTATTTAGATCAGAAAATATACAAACTTTAACTCGCACTAGCCAATGTAGGTAGTATTGCTGTGTGTGGGCTTTGTTTTTTTACTGTTTTGTTTATCTTTCTATAGTTCATATGCATTTAGAGGGTGGGACTTACGAGCATCTTCTGCAGCTGTTCTACCGTCTGATTGGCCACGCTGATTCCATTGATCTCTCTGATCTCGTCTCCTACGTGAAGTGTCCCTGAAACAAGACAACAGAAAATTATTAACATGAAATCCGACAGTTTTTTATTCATTCACATCTTATATAGACTAAATAAAGAAAGGTGTCCTAAAGTAGCCTTGATAAATCATATAAAAGTGTAAATATTCTCACCCTGTCTGTGGATCATCCCTCCGTGCATGATACGGGCCACGATACAGTGGTTCAGCTCGTTCATTTTTAGAGTTATGCCCTTTAGAGACAAAAACACAAGGCGGGGTTAGTCCTGTTTTAATCCTGGTTCAGTCCTGTTTTAGTCCTGGTTCAGTCCTGTTTTAGTCCTGGTTCAGTCCTGTTTTAGTCCTGGTTCAGTCCTGTTTTAGTTCAGTCCTGTTTTAGTCCTGGTTCAGTCCTGGTTCAGTCCTGGTTCAGTCCTGTGGTTTTAGTCCTGTTCAGTCCTCAGTCCTGGTTCAGTCCTGTTTTAGTCCTGGTTCAGTCCTGGTTTTCAGTCCTGTTTTAGTCCTGGTTCAGTCCTGTTTTAGTCCTGGTTCAGTCCTGGTTTAGTCCTGTTTTAGTCCTGGTTCAGTCCTGGTTTAGACCTAGTTTAGTCCTGGTTTACAGGTTTAATTTAAAGGGGTTGTTTAGAAATTGTAGATGTTACAGACAAAGTTGATCATCCATTCTATAAAATTTCTTGGAATTCTAGTTTCTAATAATTCTGTAGTAGATGCAGCAACAGTTGGAGTAGCAGTAGAAGTAGCAGTACTAGTAATAATAGCAGTAGTAGTAACACTAGTTTTATTATTACAATACTACAATACAGTAGTAGATGCAGTAATAGTAGTAGGAACATTAGTAATAATAGAATCTGTGGTGGTGGTAGTACATTAGTAGTAGTAGAAACAGTAGTAGCAGTCGTGGTTGTAGTAACATTAGTAGTAGTACAGTAGTAGTATGATTATCTTGTCTGACCATAGGTTCGTCTGTGTTCTTCTGGAACTGCACCAGTCTGACCCTGGTGACGTTCTCCAGGTCCATGTCGGCGGAGGTGGAGTCGGGCGAGTCTCCGTTCAGAAAGGGGGAGGAGGGGGGAGGGGTGACGCGCAGAGCCTCGTCACTGTACACCTCATGGGCCACTACGTCGTGAGTCTGTAACAGGGCCTGGACGAGAAAGAGAAAGAGAGAAAACACTACGTCATGAGTCTGTAACAGGGACTAGAGGAGAGAGAAAGAGAGAAAAACACTACGTCGTGAGTCTGTAACAGGGCCTGGACGAGAAAGAGAAAGAGAGAAAACACTACGTCATGAGTCTGTAACAGGGACTAGAGGAAAGAGAGAAAGAGAGAAAACACTGACGTCATGAGTCTGTAACAGGGACTAGAGGAGAGAGAAAGAGAGAAAACACTACGTCATGAGTCTGTAACAGGGACTAGAGGAGAGAGAAAGAGAGAAAACACTGCGTCATGAGTCTGTAACAGGGACTAGAGGAAAGAGAAAGAGAGAAAACACTACGTCATGAGTCTGAAACAGGGACTAGAGGAAAGAGAGAGAGAAAAACACTACGTCATGAGTCTGAAACAGGGCCTGGAGGAGAAAGAAAAAGAGAAATAGAGAAAACACTACGTCATGAGTCTGTAACAGGGACTAGAGGAAAGAGAGAGAGAGAAAACACTACGTCATGAGTCTGTAACAGGGACTAGAGGAGAGAGAGAGAGAAAACACTACGTCATGAGTCTGTAACAGGGACTAGAGGAGAGAAAGAGAGAAGAAAACACTACGTCATGAGTCTGTAACAGGGACTAGAGGAAGAGAGAGAGAGAGAAAACACTACGTCATGAGTCTGTAACAGGGACTAGAGGAAAGAGAGAGAGAGAAAACACTACGTCATGAGTCTGTAACAGGGACTAGAGGAGAGAGAAGAGAGAAAACACTATGTCATGAGTCTGTAACAGGGACTAGAGGAGAGAGAAAGAGAGAAAACACTACGTCATGAGTCTGTAACAGGGCCTGGAGGAGAAAGAGAAAGAGAAAGAGAAAACACTACGTCATGAGTCTGTAACAGGGACTAGAGGAAAGAGAGAGAGAGAAGAAAACACTACGTCATGAGTCTGTAACAGGGACTAGAGGAAAGAGAGAGAGAGAAGAAAACACTACGTCATGAGTCTGTAACAGGGACTAGAGGAGAGAGAAGAGAGAGAAAACACTACGTCATGAGTCTGTAACAGGGACTAGAGGAGAGAAAGAGAGAAAACACTACGTCATGAGTCTGTAACAGGGACTAGAGGAAGAGAAGAGAGAAAACACTACGTCATGAGTCTGTAACAGGGACTAGAGGAGAGAGAAAGAGAGAAAACACTACGTCATGAGTCTGTAACAGGGACTAGAGGAGAGAGAAAGAGAAAACACTACGTCATGAGTCTGTAACAGGGACTAGAGGAGAGAGAAGAGAGAAAACCACGTCATGAGTCTGTAACAGGGCCTGGAGGAGAAAGAGAAAGAGAAGAAAACACTACGTCATGAGTCTGTAACAGGGCCTAGAGGAGAAAGAGAGAAAAAAGAAAAAATATACCATTAACATAATCGTGGTAATGGTAAATTAACTAAAATTTCTGGGACTGGTTCTTGACCCCTGGCTAAAATTTGATGCCTCTGTGCCACAAGGAAAGTGGAGCGCGAGATGAGCTTAATATTACACTATTACACTATTACGATAATCGATGTTGTAATGTTCTTTTCTCATCACAAACAAACCTGGAGTTGTGTTTTGTTTCATTCACACATACAGTATAACACAAACCCTGCAGATTTAGGCAGAGTTCTTCTCTCAAACGGAAAACACTCGGTTCCATCATGTGGTAAATATAAGAAGTGCTTCACTGTTTTTAAACTTCATACATTTTCACTAGAATCATGTGGATAATTTCAGCTCTTCTGGAATTGTCAATCTTTACTGAACTAAAGGTAAAAGGAGCTGTTAATGTGAAAACTACAGACATCATAACACATCACAAGGTGGAACAGAGCATTCTGAGCTCTGGAGATGTAGACAGACTAATAAAAATGTGTTACTAAAACATGTGGGAATGAAACAAAACACAACTGCAGGTCTGTTTTTGAGTCGGCAGCAGCATTATAACATGACTTAAAGCTCACAAGAGTCAGTTTTGTGTCATATAAAACCTTTAAGAACATGTGAACATAAATCAGAATTTGTAAAAAACAACTTGTAGTGAATAAACGTGAACTTATTTCAAACTGGAACTACCTCTTTCTTGTTGTTTTCATAATTTGGTGGGAGCATGGGTGATGTAGATTTGTAGGCGGAGCATCGCACAGAAGTTAACTGTAAAAAGGGTTTGAATACGACCCGGGAGAGATCTCTAAATTACTCAAACATGCATGGATGACTTCTAAAACCTCTTTAAGCATGTTTTTGATGAGGAAAAATTATTATAACATGTTAGAATACAAAAAAACAAATCAGTAATACCTTCTTTTTAATACGATTTATGGAAAATTCCAGACAAATCAATAACATCTCCATGGTGACAGACCCGCCCACCCTTTTTCCTGACTAAAAAAGTTACATATTGCACCTTTAACTTGTCTTCATCAATACTACAATTCTGCTGCTGGCTTCACGACCCAGATTCAAGACACCAAATAACATAAAACTCTCTCGCTCGCTCTCACAGCTTCATCAAAATTACGATTTCAAACAATTAAATTATTACCTTTTTCTCGCAGTTATTCCCATAGTTTTCCCACATGTATAGTTTTTATATTCCTGTTTGAATTGGACATCTCTGCTGCTAGTTTCATGTCTCGGCACCACCTCAAAGCTCAGAGCGTAAGAGGATTTAAATCAAGGTGTTAAGGATTGACAAGGCTCCCAGTCCCAACACTAGGGGGCATAAGCTCATTAAAAAGAAACACTGGGCACGAGAGCAAAACTAGAGCTGAGACGGTTGATGAATGTTGTCTCTAACTGTGATTTATTTCAAAAGTTTAAGAGTGTAAAAGAGCATTAACATTTGAGAGAAAAGACTGAAATCTGAACTTGAATCCAGTGTATTTCAGGACAAGAACCAGGGAAAAAAACAAGTCTAAAGCAGGACTAAACCAAGGTCCAAACTGAGTCCACAAACCAAACCAGGTCTAAAGCAGGAATAAAACAGGACTAAACCAGGACTAAACCAGGTCTAATCCATGTCTAAACCAGAACTAAAGCAAGACTAAATTAGGACTAAAGCAGGTCTAAAGCAGGTCTAAAGCAGGTCTGAAGCAGGACTAAACCAGGGCTAAAGCAGGACTAAACCAGGTCTAAAGCAGGTCTAAAGCAGGACTAAACCAGGACTAAACCAGGGCTAAAGCAGGACTAAACCAAGTCTAAACATGGACTAAACCAGGTCTAAACATGGACTCAACCAGGACTCATGGACTCAACCAGGACTAAATCAGGACTAAACCAAGTCTAAACCAGGACTAAATCAGGACTAAACCAAGTCTAAACCAGGACTAAACCAGGACTGAACCAGGACTAAACCAGGACTAAACCAGGTCTAATCCATGTCTAAACCAGAACTAAAGCAAGACTAAACCAGGACTAAACCAGGGCTAAAGCAGGACTAAACCAGGTCTAAACATGGACTCAACCAGGACTAAACATGGACTCAACCAGGACTAAATCAGGACTAAACCAAGTCTAAACCAGGACTAAATCAGGACTAAACCAAGTCTAAACCAGGACTGAACCAGGGACTAAACCAGGTCTAATCTAAGCACTTAACCTGTTATAAAAGAGGACTAACACAGAACTAAACCGGAACTTTTAAAACAGATACACGAAATACTAAACAAGTCCAGGAATCCCACGTATTTCAGAATGTTTCAAGAAGCTTTTACACAGAATAAGAGGGTTTTTTTTGTTTGTTTTTTTACTGAACGAGGACATTATATTAAAAGGTAAAATATAAAATCCCGAGTCTTTACCATGAAGTGAGGCTGGGTGAGGATTCGCCGTAGCTCCTTGGCCTCCATGTTTTCAGGGTAACACGAGATAGTTTCCAACACCTGAAAATGAAAAAACAAAAAGAAAACTCAAAATATGCCTCAAATACATATAAGTTTATCTACTAATCCAGTACATTTCTGGTTGCGTAACATTTGTTTGGAATTGTTAATTGTAAAGCAAACAAAAAATCCAATAAAAATTAAATCACTCTCAATCCAGTAGACAGATAAAGTAAAATCCTAAAATACTCCTTCCTTTAAAATCCAACTTGTTACACAGTCATTGCAATAAATCTTCTTTCTACAGGACAGAATTGGCGCAGGTTTCCTCACCTCTTTGGCCCTCTGAACTCCGTCACTGGGAGGATTTCTGATCTGAGGCGACGACCGAGTGTTGATTTTGTCGTAAAGCTGAAAAACAAAAATCACGGTTTGAGTCTGAATCGATGAAAACGGCTCACGTACAAATGTATTATGACAAATCTACTCAAATAAAATAATCAGACTTCAGATATCAGTGAACTTCAGACTCTATTTCTATCACATTATTTATTACTTTATTTTTAAATGGTTATAAACGCTCTTACGTCTAGTAGTGTGTGCAGATGTTGGTCCTGGAAGACGCTGTGTAGAAAGTCCATGTCCTTCTCGCTGCAGTCGGTCAGAGCGTGGATCTCCTCCAGACTGTCCAGCACCTGAGACACTGCCCCTGGTGGACGAACACGGGAACTACAGTCACTAAATGCACACAATTATAATGGGGTTTAATGGGACAGCGCAGTATTTTGTAAAAGAATATCTACTAGAAAATAAAAATTTATTTGGACTAATATCGGGTGATTATTTAAATGTTTGGAGCATCAGATAATAAAATGAAAATCAGGACTAAACCAAAGATAAAGCCAGGTTTGGAACATACAAGATCTAATGGGGATTTAACCAGGATTAAACCGGGTTTTAAACAAGACTAAGGGTCATTGGGTTCTCGTTTGACCAGTTTAGTCACGATGTAGACCTGGTTTGGTCTTAGTTTAGTGCCGGTCCAGTTAAAGATTAGTTCCAACATAAATTGGGACTAAACCAGAGGCAAAATTAGGACTAAACCAAGACTAAACTTAATCCAAGTAAAATATTGAAGTAAACAAGGTCTAAACCAGGACGCAACGAGAACTAAATCAAAGCTATTGTAAAAGTAGTAGTAGTACTAGTAGCATTTTTATTTTTACTTCATACTACAGCTTCAGCTTCCGAAATCTGCCAATTCAAACACTAAACCAGGTCTAAACCAGGTCTAATCACAATCTGAACCAGGACCTGGATTAAACCAAGTCTAAACCAGGTGTAAACCAGGACTAAAGCAGGACTAAACCAGGACTAAACCAGGTCTAAAGCAGGACTAAACCAGGACTAAACCAGGTCTAAAGCAGGACTAAACCAGGACTAAACCAGGTCTAAAGCAGGACTAAACCAGGACTAAATCAGGACTAAAGCAGGGCTAAACCAGGGCTAAAACAAGACTAAACCAGGACTGAACCAGGACTAAAGTAGGACTAAACCAGGGCTAAAACAGGACTAAACCAGGACTAAAGCAGGACTAAACCAGGTCTAAAGCAGAACTAAACCAGGACTAAACCAGGTCTAGTTTAGTGCTGGTCTAGTCCAGAATTAGTTCCAAAATAAATTGTGACTAAACCAGAGCCAAAATTATGACTAAACCAAGACTAAAATCAGCCTAAATCCAAGTAAAATATTGAAGTAAACAAGATCTAAACCAAGACTCAACGAGAACTAAATCAAAATTAGTAATAGTAGTAATAATATTAGTGATATTTTTACTTCATACTACTATAGTTTCAGCTCCAAATTCTGCCAATTCAAACTGCTAAATGTTTAAAAGTCCTGTATTATGCAAAATTGACTCTTGTGAGCTTTAAGTCATGTTATAATGTCGTTACTTTATTAAAAAAACAGACCTGGAGTTGTGTTTTGTTTCATTCACCCTGGTCACAAGGTGGAACAGAGTATTTTCTGTCTGAAAGAAGAACTAAGCCTAAATATGCAATGTGTCAAAACAAAACTCCGGGTCTGTTTAGGACGAGGAACCTACATTACATTTCCTTTAAAATCAAAAAACTTTTACAAAATGTGGAACTGTCCCATTTTACAGACAAAAAAATAACCAAGCGTTTCATCCAATCAGACGTTCAAAAACACACAATAGATTTCACACATTTAAGATTTAACCCTCAGACCAAAACCAGAAAGTAGAAAAAAAAAAAAAAAGATAAAACATTTATAGAAAAAAATCACACAAAGCCGACACATATAAAAGCAGAGACGATCATTCATAACTACCTGCTATTCGCCCACACATGCAGCGAAACCAGAGAAACACGGCATCAGAAAGAGTTTAGTTTAGTTTGTTTTGGATGGAGCCATGATGGACGACAGTGAGGACAGGAGATGAACGAATGAATGAATGAATGAATGAATGAATGTGACTGGGTTAACGGGTTTGTGCTGAAAACAGTGACGGTGGAGGTTTAGGTTTGCACAATACAGCAGGAAGTTTTCATAGGAATTTAAACTTAAACATAATATCTAAGAACTGTAGTAAATGTAAAGTAAATATGTCTCAACTGAGAATTCAAAGTGTTGTTTTTTTCTTTTGTTTGTTTGTTTTTTACCAAATTTCAGTCACTATATTTCAACTATGTATTTTTTTTTTCTTTTCCCCTTCATTTAAAATTAAATTAAATATTCCTTTAAGTCTACTGTCTGTAAGTAATCTGTAATAAGTTTTGTGATCATATTTGTAATAGCATCTGTAATAACATTTAAAATGACTAAAATACTGTAATAACATGACTAATAAAATTTAAAAACACATAATATTGTAATAACATCTGTAATAACATTTAAAAGCTTCTGTAATAACATTTAAAAACACTAAAATATTGTAATAACATCTGTAATAACATTTAAGCACTAAGTTACTGTAATAACGTCTGTAATAACATTTAAAACCACAAAAATACTGTAATAACATGACTAATAAAATTTAAAAACACATAAATACGATAATAATGTCTGTAATAACATCTGTAATAACATCTGTAATAACACTGTAATAACACCTTCACACGCTAATAAACCTAAGAGCATTTATAGCCATTATTACATTTTTTTCTTTTTCCCGTCCGTTTAAAATTAAAATATATATTCCACTAATGCTACTGTCTGTAAGTAATCTGTAATAACATTTAAAAACACTAAAATACTGTAATAGCATGACTAATAAAATTTAAAATCACTTAAATACGATAATAATGTCTGTAATAACACCTGCCCACGCTATTAAACCTAAAAGTGTTTATAGCCATCTTTTAATTTTGTTCTTTTTCCCCTCCATTTGAAATTAAAATATATATTCAATTAAAACTACTGTCTGCAAGTAATCACATCTGTAATAGAATCTGTGATAATATCTGTAATAACATCTGTAAAAAAAAATACCTGCACATGCTATTAGACTTAAAGAGCGTTTATAGCCATTATTTCATTTTTTTTCTTTTTCCCCTTCCATTTAAAATTAAAATATATTCCATTAAAGCTAGTGTCTGTAAGTAATCTGTAATAACATCTGTAATAGAATCTGCAATAACATCTGTAATAACATTTAAAACCACTTAAAAACTATAATAAACTTGCAGATGGCAGCTTTAAATATTCAGTATATTTAAAAAAGTTTAGTATTTTTACTCACTAAATATCAGGCATGAGACATGATCTTATGCCACAAGACAAAATTGCCACAAGATCGTGCACACATGAGGAAAATTATGTTAAAATGGAGTACACTTTTTGAATCACAGCTACAATAACTGCAAAACTGTAACATTAAATAAAGCGAAAACGGTGAAGCAAAAAATAACTGAATGGCACAATTTATTCCTAAAAAATTTATTTAAAAAATCTCTTCTTGCCTCGATCTTCGTGGACTGAATTTCAACACGTTTCGTCTCGTAGAAATTGTACTTACTAAAAATGTTTGTCAGTCCCTCAAAAGTAAATTTTTTAATCATGTATTTAGAATAAACCAATATACACTACCAGTCAAAGGTTTGGACTCTTTACTAGTTTCTACATTTGATATACATACAGAAAAAAAATCTCCTCCGCCTAAATATTGTTTTTAACTCCTCTTTTGTCCATATTGTGCAGATCTGGTGGTGAAGCAGTGAATTGTAAGATGGGTATTTGCACTTCTGAAGGAAAAAATGATGTTGTTTTTGAGAATATTGGATAAAATGGATCAAACAGAAGGAAAAAAAATGTCATAAATAAATCATAAAAACAGAAGCAAAACATGCACTTTTAATGAGTCTGTTTACAAGCATCGCATTAACACTATCAATTTGCACATTTATTTATCTATTTTTAATGTATTTTACTAACAGCATTACAAAATTAAGATGTCTTTATGTCAAAAAAAGAATTATTTATTTATTTAACTGTTATTAATGAATAAATGATGCATGTAAACAGAAAATTTGGTCATGAATTTGGGTCGGAGCAAACAAGGCCCAAGCAACGAAATGAAACACGAAAAACTGAAGAGATACGAAACAAAAACAGTCAGAATTTGGGGTGATTTTTTTTTTTTTGGATTGATGATTAAAATGTAAAAAAATAAAATAAAAATGCCACAGCAAACACAAATGGGGATACGTACTTTCTGCAGCTAAAAGTCCTACAGAGACAGAACAGCAAAGAATACGATTAAACGAAAGAGAAATATTAAGAGAAAGGAAACACAGGAAACACAGGGGAACTCGGAGCTGTGCAAAATCATATTATAAGACAAGAAACAGCTTTTAATAACGAGCAATATGTCTGACAAAGTTTAAAATATTTGAAATTTAGCATATTTTGTATTTTAATGAGGCTCCACGTACATGCCCGGCGTAAATTTACTGTTAAACGATGAACCAATTCACGTTTGCGCTGCTGTGGGGATGCGAAAAAGCTGATAAAAAAGCTGTGTTGGTGCAAAAGCTAAAAACAGGAAGTGAGCATGGGCACGCTGATGATGGAATTGATTATAAAGTGGAAAACAGCGATAGCGACGGACTTACAGAGAGTGAAACTTATGAAGGTGAGAATGCCGCTGATGCGTCTGTGTGGAGTCCTGCGATATCCCAACAAACTATCCGGGCTTTATACTCGATTATGAACCAAATTTGCCCTGAAATCTGGATGTTGCCCAGGCCAGTCCTTTAAAATATTTCAGTCTTTTTTTCCAAGATGCGATGTATAACAGAATCGCTACAGAAAAAACGCTTATGTGGAGCTCTGCACACGAGAAAATAGCCAAGATGACAAATACTGGACACACACTGACGGGGAAGAGTTTTATTATTATATTATTATATTATAATAAGCTGAATTAGTTGAATAAGTTAAATAAGTTGAATAAGCTAAATGGAAAAAATGAATCAGGTGCACACAGGTGTACAACAGGTAAAAACAGGTGCACACTTGGATATACTGTATCTGGTGATATGAAATCTGTTTAAATACTTTGACAAAGTATATTTTTAATTTTTTTATGAATATAGTACTCAGAACATGCAGATATCAGATGCTGAATGTAGTTTTTTGTTTTCGATTTTGCACCTGACCAGGTAAACTCTCATTTTCAGTGAGCTGTTATACACCTATAAATGAGTTGAATCACATTTAAACATCAATAAATGAAGAGTTCAGAGTCTAAGGTTTCCAGAGATACAAATATGTCTGTGTTACAATTAAGTTCATGAGTGTAAAATTAATTTATAATCACTCGTGGAAGTCTGTTTTCTTTTATGCAGTTATGCTCTATGTTTAGCCCTAGTAACATATGTATGGGTTGTTCCTAGTAGGCGTCCAGGGGGGAAAGAGTTAAAACGGCTTTATACTGAACTTATTTACTGTAAAGATCGTCCCCATAAAAAATAATACAACCTAAATCAGAAATGTCAGACTCAGGCCCGGGGACCAAATTTGGCATTCTATATAATTATATTTGCCTCGTGAGATCATACCAAATCTGTATTAGAGCTGCCCACCGGCTACAGAGACATTATTTATTTAAAATATTGTTATTAATTTATATTCTGCTTGTTCTGGATTCAATTATTATTATTAAACATTTATTTTAATAAGAAAAGGTTTAACGTTAGAAGAGAAAACATGCAGATGACGTTGAACATTTAGTTTGATGCACGATTTAGTCCTAGTTTTAAATTTTGGCCCTCTGTGAATTTTGAGTTTGACACCTCTGACCTAAAAGCTGATGACGGTGCCCACGACTGACCTAGAATAAGGTGAATACTACTACTACTGCTACTGCTACTACTACTACTATGTTTACTACTACATAATAAATAAATACCTGTTGTATTGTTCTTCATAAGTCTTTGTTCCTTTCAAAATAAAACTCTTGTATCTTTACAGTCTCAGGAATAAGGTGAATACTGTCTCTGCTTTGACCGTAAGTGTACGGATTTTAAGTGTTTATTTACGGAGAAGCGGCGGACTTGAACGCAAATCCAAACTCGCGGAGCCACAAGTGTCCACGCGCTCTGTCCCACGTGAGTTTAAGTCAGTTCAGTGAAGCCTGAAGTGACCTCTCCTCTAAAGCGACATGTAGAGGTGTCTGTGAATCAGGCCTGGCAGCGGTTTCATAACACTATAACTATATAGAAAGTATGAGCCCAGGTTATATTTGCTACTGTGGGCAAACCGTTAAGTTAAAAAAAAAGTCTTTAAATGTCACTGCTGTGGTTTAGCGCTCAAATTTGGGTCACTGTGCCAATTCACATGCATGTGCCACCACTATAGGGTCCAACTGAAGCGTATTTATTATTGGGTTTTTAAAAGTGCATTGGGTAACTTTTCTGTCTTGTTTCCATGGATACGTCTCTGTTCTGCTTCAAATGTGCAACAGTGCGATGTTAAACTGGATCTACTTTACATTTATTCAATTACAGGTGATTTTATTGCTTAAAAATACCGAGAAAAACAGAAATTCTGACTGTGAGCGGCGTCGCCTCTCCACAGATCTGACTTGTAACTTGATAGAAAGGTTTAAGGATACAAAATGCACCTTTAAGTCAGTAAAAATCAGGTGTGAGTGAATCTCAGTTAATCTGTGTGCCATTAGTTCATTCGTTTTTCAATATAAAACCAAAAATAAGAAAATGAAAAAAAACAACAGTTTTCTTCATTATTTGTCTCCAAAACCAAAATGAAAAAACGGATAACGATTTGGTTTTTCAGTTTTCGATTTTGTGTTTAAATGAAGAATGGAAAAAATGGTTTATGTGACTTCCGTGACTGCAATGTCAGACTTTTGCACTGCATACGGACTGAACCAGGACTGATCCAGGTCCGGGACCAGAGTGGGACCAGAGTGGACTCCGAGCTTTGACTCCGAGCCTCCGCAGGGTTCGAGCCTCAGCTTCGACCTCCGGCCCTGCCTGTCTCGATCTGGTCTCAGTCTGGTCTCGATCTCAGTCCCGCTCTGGTCCCGGTCTGGTCTCAGTCCTGATCTCAGTCCCGGTCTGGTCCCAGTCTGGTCCCGGCCTGGTCCTGGTCTGGTCTCAGTCCCGCTCTGGTCTGGTCTCAGTCCCGCTCTGGTCTCGGTCTGGTCCCGGTCTGGTCTCAGGCCTGATCTCAGTCTCGGTCTGGTCCCGGTCTCAGTCCCGCTCTGGTCTGGTCTCAGTCCCGCTCTGGTCTCGGTCTGGTCCCAGTCTGGTCCGGCCTGGTCCTGGTCTGGTCTCAGTCCCGCTCTGGTCTCAGTCTGGTCCCAGTCTGGTCCCGGCCTGGTCCTGGTCTGGTCTCAGTCCCGCTCTGGTCTTGGTCTCAGTCCCGCTCTGGTCTCGGTCTGGTCCCGGTCTGGTCTCAGGCCTGATCTCAGTCTCGGTCTGGTCCCGGTCTCAGTCCCGCTCTGGTCTTGGTCTGGTCCCGGACCTGGATCAGTCCTGGTTCAGTCCGTATGCGGTGCAAAAGTCCGACATCGCAGTCATGGAAGTCACGTTATCCGTTTTTTCCATTTTTCATTTAAACACAAAATCGAAAACTGAAAAAAAAAAAAAAAATCGTTATCTGTTTTTTTCATTTTGGTTTTGGAGACAAATAATGAAGAAAATAGTTGTTTTTTCGTTTTCTTATTTTTGGTTTTATATTGAAAAAGGAATGAACGACCGACACACGGATTTCAGTTGAAGTTTCGTTGTCTTTTTGGAATTATTTTAAACATTCGCAGTAATTTCATACGTTTTTGCACAGCTCTGAGGTTCACCGTTGACAAAAATATACAGGAAAAGAATCTAGAGAGAGGAAAACGTCAAAGAGGAAGTTAAACAAAACAGAGCAGCGAAAATCGGGCTAAGAATAGAGCTGCGCAGAGTCCACACGTCTGCCGCAAACTCGACTGTCATCAGAAACGGCAGAGCGGAGCCGGCCAACTCAGCTAAACTCCACAGCCGTCCAACCCTCTGTGTCTTTAGCTTGGATTGTGATTAAAGATACACTGTGTAACTTTTCCGGTGCAGTGTCGGCCACCTGCTTGTGCCCATGGAGATGTTATTACTTTGCCAAGAATTTCCCACTGATCTGCTTAAAAATGTGTAATGCATTTATTTGATTAGAGGTGAAATTATGCAAAAAAAAAATAAAAATAATAAATAAATAACTGCTGTAATTAAAAAATTGAGATTCTAATGTACTTGTACGTTTAATGCCGCACTGTGGAACATTCCAGGCTAATTAATAACATTTCCAGGAAGGCACAAAGGTGGCAACAGCACGGTAAAGCAAAGTAAAGTATTTGTATTTGTTGATAATTTGCAGCGGATGTCAAAAACTTTTCCTGGGGGTGCGGCGCAAACTGGAGGCACTGCTGCGTCTGAAGCTCGGTTACGTTAAATTTTACTTTTTAATTTAACACAATCTGACCAGGAAGAGCTGATTTAGCCGGGACTACAACAGGTCAGCTGCACGATGTCACTGCAAAGTACTTTTTAATACAGTTTATTTATTATGGTTTTTATCTCTCGTGATCGCTGGGCCTCGAGGAGCACGTTTCGTTCTGTCGTGTGTTTCTCTTGAATGACAAATAAAGAACCTTGAACCTTGAAGTCCAGTCGTCCCTCGCTATAACGTGGTTCACCTTTCGCGGCCTCGCTGTTTCACGGATTTTTGCATGTTTTTTTTTGTTTTTTTTACTTAGCCGAACTCCTCCGTGTCGTGTCTCCTGTACAGTAGAGCATGTGTTCAGTTTGCCAAAATTTGCCAAATAGGTCGCTCTGGATTATAAGGCGCACTGTCATTAAATGGTCTATTTTTTAACTTTTTTCACAAATAAACCGCACCGGACTTTAAAGGAAACACAACAGTTGGATGGGTGAGTGGCACTTTGTTTGGCGCGTTCACGGTGACTCATTTGTTCAGTTGCGTCTAGAAGCGGCACAAATAAGATGTACATGTTCTGGCTCCGGTACAACAGCGACTTTAAAATCTCCAGGTGCTCAATGCTGCGTCCATGTTTAGGCGACTTCCGTAAACACAGAGCACGTTTATCTGCATGTGGGGCAATTTTGGGGCGTTTAAAGTTCACACTGGAGATCACACACAAGTCGCGTTTACTGTATTTTACGGACGATTAGTCGCTCTGGATTATAAGACGCACTGTCATTAAATGGTCTATTTTCTAACTTTTTTCACAAATAAACTGCACTGGACTTTAAAGGAATCACAACAGTGTGATGGGTGAGTGGTTTTGTTTGTGTGGCGTTCACGGTGACTTTGGGCTTTGTTCAGTTGTGGCGTGTAGGGAGGGTGCTGTCTGGGACCGCTGGATCGGTCGAGATGACTCAGTTGGTCAGTTGTGACTCAGATTGGCCCATAGGACTCGCTTTTTCAGTTCCTTCGTTATGTTCCTCGTCGGCGTGGAGTGATGAGTGTGTCTGTGGGTGTTTTTCGCTGTGCGGTCGCTGTCTGCTCCGTGTGTGTTTGCGTGTTCTGCGGGTGGAGCGGCTTTGTAGTTTACTGAAGTCGTGCTGGGACACTCGAGTGGATTCGTGTATGGGGCGCTCTGGATTGCAGGGCGCGCGGTCATTTTTTGATGCGGTTAGAGGCTTAAAACCGCGGCTAATCACCCGGAAAATACGGTAATTGGAAATGTGAACGACCTCGCAAAAAAAAATAAAATAAAAAATCTAATTTCACAAAAAAATCCAAATTGAGCTTTAAGCCCTGCAGTCTGAACGTAGCCTAAATCAGTTCTTTCTGGTCAGATTGTGTTAAAATAAAACTCAGATTAAAGTCTAATAAAACCTCAGACAGAGCAGTGCCTACAGTTAGCATCACGTTCACGCCATCAGCTGCAAAGTGTCCGTTGTAGGTTTTGCTTAATTGCCAGTAAATTCACTCTATTCGCATTTTACTTTAAGAATTGTAAGTTAAATTTGTGTAAACTTCGTGCAGATTTAGAGTTTTGTGGATGTAGTGAAGAAGTGAAAGTTCCTCTCAGTGAGACAGGGAAGTACTGATGCAATTTAAGCGGCTTCACTTCAGACTATGAAGTAAGAGGAGAGTGGTAAATGAGGTAAATTTAGGGCTTTGTGTCAGATGCCCTCCCGTCCCCGTGCTCGTACCTGATGACGTCGGATCGTCGGTGAAGTCGTGCAGTTCTTCGGGAGGGTCGCCGTAATAAGAGTTAAACTTGTGGCTTGACACTGCAGCCAAAACGGCGCCCTGAAAGACAAACAGTTTTTTAAAATTGAGATAAGATAAAATATTTCACAATTTAGATCAGAAAAAAGGACGTTAATTCATAATTTGTGATTTGTAATTAACGTAAGAGGTAAAAGAGAGTTGGTTTTGCAGATACAGTTTGCTTGTTAAAACACTTCACATCAAAATTGGGAATAAATTAGAACTAAACCAGGACTCAACTGGGACTAAATAACCAGGGCTTTATTAGGACTGAACCAGGACTAGATCAAGACTGAACCAGGACTAGATCAGGAGTAAACCAGTACTAAACCAGGGACTAAACCAGGACTAAACCAGGTCTAAACCAGGACTGAAACAGGACTAGATCAGAGACTAAACCGGGTCTAAACCAGGAATAAAACGGGACCAAACCAGGTCTAAACCAGGACTGAAACAGGACTAGATCAGGACTGAACCAGGACTAGATCAGGACTAAATCAGGACTAAAACAAGACTAAACCAAGACTAAACCAGGTCTAAACCAGGTCTAAACCCAGACTAAATCAGAGACTAAATTCAGGTCTAAACGAGGAATAAAACGGGACCAAACCAGGCCTAAACCAGGTCTAAACCAGGACTGAAACAGGACTAGATCAGGACTGAACCAGGACTGAACCAGGACTAAACCAGGAATAAACCAAGACTAAACCAGATCTAAACCAGGACTGAAACAGGACTAGATCAGGAATAAACAAGTACCAAACCAAGACTAAATCAGAGACTAAACTGGGTCTAAACCAGGTCTAAACCAGGTCTAGACCAGGACTAGATCATGACTACATCATGACTACACCAGTACTAGACCAGGACAAAACCAGAGACTAAACCAGATCTAAACCAGGTCTAAACTAGGAAGATACTACTACATAAATCTTATACATTTTGTGGATTACTGCAAGAAAGAACTTAAACTGAAAACCTGACATTGTGATGTTTAAATAAATTTGGTGTTTCATTTTAAATGTTTTTTGGCAGTATTTGTGTCTTTGCATTGGATCACCATACAAACTAATAAACATTCCGCCAAATAAACACATGTAGAAAACCCCCAGCATGACGTCACTGCGAAGCGTCAATAATAATGTGCATTTCAATCAATATACCATACATTTAGGTAAAGTAACGGCCTGTTAACTCTTTCCCCCCTGGACGCCTACTAGGAACAACCCATACATATGTTACTAGGGCTAAACATAGAGCAGAACTGCATAAAAGAAAACAGACTTCCACCAGTGATTAGAAATAAATTTTACACTCATGAACTTAATTGTAACACAGACATATTTGTATCTCTGGAAACCTTAGACTCTGAACTCTTCATTTATTGATGTTTAAATGTGATTCAACTCATTTATAGGTGTATAACAGCTCACTGAAAATGAGAGTTTACCTGGTCAGGTGCAAAATCGAAAACAAAAAACTACATTCAGCATCTGATATCTGCATGTTCTGAGTACTATATTCATAAAAAATTAAAAAATATACTTTGTCAAAGTATTTAAACAGATTTCATATCACCAGATACAGTATATCCAAGTGTGCACCTGTTTTTACCTGTTGTACACCTGTGTGCACCTGATTCATTTTTTCCATTTAGCTTATTCAACTTATTTAATTTATTCAACTCATTTAACTTATTCAACTAATTCAGCTTATTATAATATAATAATATAATAATAAAACTCTTTCCCCGTCAGTGTGTGTCCAGTATTTGTCGTCTTGGTTACTTTCTCGTGTGCAGAGCTCCGCATAAGCGTTTGTTCAGTAGCGATTCTGTTACATCGCATCTTGGAAAAAAAAGACTGAAATATTTTAAAGGACTCGCCTGGGCAACATCCAGATTTCAGGGCAATTTTGGTTCATAATCGAGTATAAAGCCCGGATAGTTTGTTCGGATATCGCAGGACTCCACACAGACGCATCAGCGGCATTCTCATCTTCGTAAGATTCACTCTCTGAAAGTCCGTCACTATCGCTGTTTTCCATTTTATAATCAACTTCATCATCACTTTGAAATCAATAAAAGTCACTTTCTCTAAACTTATCCATAAAATACGTCCGCTCCTCATTATTTCTAAAACTGTGCGCCGCGATCTTTCCATTGCTCGTGTTTCGTGTTGTGTTTTTTCCGGAAGCTACCATCGTCACTACTTCGATTAACTTCGGAAAAAATCTGCGAAAACATATCCTTGAATCCTATTGGTCAGTCTAGTGTGGGTTGTAGTGGCCCTGACCTATCGCAGTCTCTGTTTAAATGTGAAAAACCGAGCCATTTCTAAAGGTCGTCAAATCACGTCTTTAGTGATACAACGGAGGTGTCAAAAGTCGTCATTAAGGAAACAGGGGGGGTTGTCAAATGTCGTCTTCATGGGGGAAAGAGTTAAAGTTAAAATTACGGGGGAATTATTACTTAAAATGGCAGAGTTTCCGCTTTACCCACGTATAAGGGAAAACAGATAAATCTGAGAAGAATGAAACCACAAAAAACAAACACTGATCTGAGGCAGGACTGCAGAGCTCTGACTGCACAGCTGTGGTGAAATAAAACCACTTTACATTTGTTCACACGCAGAGAGACCAGAGACTGAGCTGCTGCTGCTGCTGCTGCTGTGTGAAACTCTACATTTACATCACGCAGTGGTTGTAGTGGAGCTCAAATTACACCTTATCTGATCTGTTCCAATGTCGAATCCACATCATAAACCGACTTGGGGTTGTGTTTTGTTTAACGTGAAATGACGAAAAGCAGACGACTTAGACTTGACTCGGACTTATGGGCCGAGACTCGACTTGGACTTGCCTGTATTTGACTTGGGACTTGACTTCTGTCATTGTTTAATACGGTTTGGCATTATAAGTACCTTTTAGTTCAACCTAAACACTGTCGGTCATGATCTATGGCAGGGGTATCAAACATACGGCACCCCAAGACCTTTAATCTGGCCCTCGGCTGAGTTTTCTACTCAAATATTTTAATTCTATTTTCTATTAAAATATTGCAAATTTTCTGCAGTGCTGAGCAGAGCAGCGTCTCTGTACGTGGCCCCTCCCACCAGAGCAGCACAAATGAAGACTTGTCTCTTTCCAAATGCTCTTAAAGGACGATGGTTTTGACTGTTGACCGTGACACCCTCATCAGAAAAATGTCCAACATGAGAAAAGTGGAGCCGAGTGCAGGATTTTACAAGAAAAATTTACTTATTCCTATTTACATACAAGTTCATGTTAAAACATTGTGTTGAAATTGTATTTTTCTTAAAGTCCCAGGTTGTTCATAATATTATAATGTTTTGTAAAAGAAAGAGTTCATCAATTAAAAAAGTAGATTTGCGTTTCTCTGCACAAATATTTAAACTTACTGTTATTTTTGGGGTTTTTATGCCTTGAGTTTTCTGATCCGGCTTCTTTGGGATCAAGGTAGGTTGGATATGGCCCCCGGACCAAAATGAATTTGACACCCCTGATCTATGGGATTGTAGTCTATGTTTTGTTATGTAGTGCTGCAAAATGACCAAATAAACTACTACTACTTCTACAGTTACTACAGCTACTACAGCTACTCCAGCTACTACTACTACTGCTACTGCTGCTGCTGCTACTACTACTACTACTACAGTTACTAGAGCTACTCCAGCTACTACAGCTACTCCAGCTACTACAGCTACTACTACTACTACCTTTAGCTTCCTCCTGGCGTTGAATTTCCTCAGCTGCTCCACGGTCTCGGGCAGGTGGATCTTGTAGGCGTACCTGTCCCTCTCCTGCACAAAAACACACAAACAAAAAACATGAAATTAAATTGAATCAATTTAAGTGCAATGAAAACAAAATAAATATATGTAAATTAGAGATAGTTGTTTTTGATGTAATGTTTCTGCGTATTATATCTAAATTTAGTTACCTTTTTTGAGTGATTTCTTATAAATAAAGACTTAAAATGCATGGTATGTGCTACTTTTTTAATTCATTTTTCAAGATGCACTGTGTAACTTTTATGGATACATCTTTGCTCTGCCTGGAATGTTCCACAGTGAGACTTTAAACCACTCTACTTTACATTTATTCAACTACAAGTGGTTTTACAGCTCAAAAATACCGAGGGAAAAACAGAAATTCTGACTGTGAGCGGCGTCGCCTCTCCACAGGTCTGACCTGTAACTTGGTCCGGTTTGGCCTCCATGACAATAGAAAGGTTTAATGCCATACTGTGAAACATTCCAGACAAACAGAGAAAACTTTTGACAGACTCTCTGCCAGAAAAGTTACACAATGCAGCTTTAACTTAAACTTAAAAATCTACTACTACTACTACTACTACTACTACTGCTACTACTACTACTACTACTACTACTACTACTACTACTACTGCTACTACTACTACTACTACTACTACTACTACTACTACGCTTCTACTACTACTACTACTACTACTACTACTACTACTGCTTCTACTACTACTACTACTACTACTACTACTACTACTACTACTACTACTACTACTACTACTACTACTACTACTACTACTACTACTACTACTACTACTACTACTAGCTTCTACTACTACTACTACTACTACTACTACTACTACTACTACTACTACTACTACTACTACTACTACTACTACTACTACTGCTTCTAGACTACTACTACTACTGCTTCTACTACTACTGCTACTACTACTACTGCTTCTACTACTTCTACTACTACTACTACTACTGCTTCTACTACTACTACTGCTTACTACTACTACTACTACTGAGGCCGGGTAAGAGTCAGGTTTGTGGAGATGCAAGTCCAATAAGACAAGCACACATTTTGAACAACCTGCTGAAAACATAAACAAATATATATATATATATATATATATATATATATATATATATATATATATATATATATATATATATATATATATATATATATATATATATATATATATAAACAAAAAACAAACATGCTTTCATTACAGTTTATGTTTGTGTTAAAAAGTTATTATTATGAACTTTTTTTTTTTTGCCTTGCCAGTTGTGGAAGCATGCAAACTCGTGCCAAAGGATATGAAAGCAGGTCTGTGGGTTTGAAAAGAGGAAACATTTTTGTGGTGATGAGTTTAGGTGAAACAAAGTAAATTACAAGAGAAGACAGTACCAACTTCCTTGATCAATTTGAGTAATTATCACGTGTTAAAATGATGACTAAAAACTCCACGGAGAGTTCAGCAAATGTTTTTCTCCATGGAGATGTTATTGCCTTGTCTGGAATGTTCCACAGTATAGATTAAATTCATCTATAACAAGAGAGACGAGCAGGTTACAGCTCTACGCTACATTACAGTTCAGATCTGTGGAGAAGCGTCCCTATGTACAGGAGAAATTAATGTATTTTTGAGCAACAGAAACACCTGTAATGAATAAATTCTAGATGGATAAGTTTAAAGTCATATTTGATTTGTGGGTCAAACTATTTCCAAACGCATGTACCGTATTTTTTGGAGTATAAGTGGCACTTTTTTTCATGGTTTGGGTGTTTCCTGTGACTTATACTCCGGTGCGACTTATATATTAAAATGTTCACAATGACAGACAGGGGGCGCTCTAGTCTTGTGTGTGAGTATCTGCTGCTCCTGTTCCTCCTGTACCACTGTCACTTGGCTCTACTGTGCATGTCTCCTGCAGAAAGAGCCTCTGTCCTGCTGCAAGTCGTGAAATCTGCAGCAGAAAACGATAATCGAGCAGCAGAAAGAAAGTTTGGAGTGAGAGAGAAACTTGTGACACCGGGAGGATGCACCATGAAACTTTCCTGAAGTCACTGGATGGATGGACAAAGTCTGGACTTCAGTGACACCGAAACCATCCTGTCGAGATTCAGAAAGACCCGAATAATTTTAATTTTTTCTGTTTACCTCCGGAGGTCGAGGCCGAGTTGTTCAGAAGTGACACCGAGGATGAAGAATTGAATGGATTTAGTGATTTGGAGTGAGATGGAGAGTTTGTTAAACTTTGTTCTGTTCTGTTGTTTATGTTATAGTTTATCTGAAGAACTGTTCATATGTGACGTTAACAGTCTGTTGTTCTCTCTTCTATTGTTTTTACTAGAACTTGACTTTAAGATGAAATGTCGGTTCTTGGTTTCTGATTTTATAAAATAAATTTCCCCCAAAAAAGTGCAACTTACATATGTTTTTTTCTTGTTCATTACACATTTTTTGGCTGGTGCGACTTATACTCCAGGGCAACTTATAGTCCAAAAAATACGGTAATCGAATTTGAAACGATAAAGCTTAACAAAGTTTATTTTTGGATATTTTATGTTTTAAATATAGATTGTAGAACAGCTGGATATATAGTTATTTTTGGATACATTGATATTTTTCTGCCTTATTTCATGTTCAAAGTATTTTGTATTCATTTTCAGTTTAATACATCGCAAAACTGCTCTAAGGTTCATATTTGTAGCCTATATTTATTTTCAATTTTAAAGTTTGTGTAAATTATCAATAACAAATAGGTTTTTTTTGAGATAGAGAGAAATGCTGAATAAATCCATCGTGTAACTAAAAAATAATCGTGACCAAAATAATGGTGATAATCATTTTTTCCATGATCGAGCAGCTCTAGACAAAGCGCTCTAAGAGCATCTCCACCAGAAAAGTTGCACAGTGCACCTTTAAAAATGTTGCTCAAAACAAAAGTAAAAATGAAACTTATAAAGAGGTGTGAAAAATGTTTGAGGAGCTGTGAAAAATGAGAAATGACGTGTCAAATCCACAGCCTCCTTACACACACACACACGCACAGAGAGGAGGACACGGGCTAACCACTCTGCCGCCGTACCTTGAGCCAGGGGTGGTTGAGCGCTTCATACACGGTGATCCTCTCGGCCGGATCCAGCATGAGCATCCGTCTGACCAGGTCTTTGGCGCTCTCCGAGATGTGTGCCCACTGACGAGGATTCATCTGGAGGAAAATACAAAAAATAACTACAATGATGAAACAAAATGCTTAAAGGTCCCATATTACGCAAAAATGACCCTTGTGACCTTTAAGTCATATTATAATGCTTTCACTTCCTCAAAAACAGACCTGGAGTTGCATTTTGTTTCAGTCACATGTTTGAGACTTTATTATTAGTCTGTCTACGTCTTCAGGAAGTGGTAGTTTTAACAGCTTTCAACAACTCCTTTTGCCTTTAGGTGGTGTCTGTGAAACTGTGAAGTTTTTATT
Organism: Boleophthalmus pectinirostris; assembly: GCF_026225935.1. NCBI lineage: Eukaryota > Metazoa > Chordata > Actinopteri > Gobiiformes > Gobiidae > Boleophthalmus > Boleophthalmus pectinirostris. The sequence continues at coordinate 19,552,179 of NW_026570994.1, forward strand.
CGTTTTGGCCTTTGGCCACACGGAGCCGGCGTTTCAGGTTCCAGAATCAAGAAATCTGAGAATGTCGGCGTTGCGTCGTGTGGACAAGCAAACCACAGCTTTTGGAAAACGATGACATCGCGATGTCGTCATGACCAGAAGACCCCGTCAAGACCAGAAGACCCCGTTGTGACCCCGTGATGACCTGAAGACCCAGTCATAATCAGAAGACCCCGTCGCGGCCTCGTCATGACCATCAAGACCCCGTCGTGACCAGAAGACCCCGCCGTAACCTCGTCATGACCAGAAGACCGCGTCATGACCAGAAGACCGTGTCATGACCAGAAGACCCTGTCATGACCAGGCGACCCCGTCGCGACCAGAAAAACACTGTAACACCACATGACATCACAAAGCTGAACAGAGTGTTTTCAGTTTGAGAGAAGAACTCAGCCTAAATCTACAGGGTTTGTGTGTTAAATAGGTGTGAATGAAAAAAACCTTCAGAACTTCAGAACAGTTTGTGATGAGGAAACAACATTAGAACACAGATCAGAGAGTAGTATAAATAATAAAGGCCCTTTAATGCCGATAGCTGATGCAAAAAATGTCTTATCTCTTTTTTTTTTTTTTTACCTTATATTTCCCCTTGATGATGGCCTCAAACAGACGCTCCTTGGTGCCGTAGAAGGGCAGACATCCGGACAGAAGAATGAACAGGATCACGCCACAGCCCCACACGTCCACAGGTTTACCGTAGGGCTCTCTCTTCACCACCTCAGGGGCCATGAAGTGAGGAGTACCCACACGACCTACAGCCGGGAGAGACAGGAGCAGTCAGGAGCAGTACAGAGCAACACCGTGGGTACAAAATTAACCTTTTATTTAGGGCACAATCACTCTGGGTTTTTTGAATCTTTATGAACTTGGGCTTGATTGTGTCTCGCTCTATGGCCCAATACAGAGTTCCATATATAAGCAGGGATGTAACGATATCCAAATCTCACGGTACGATAATTATTGCGATATTTTGTAGGGTTTAACAGAATTGTACATACGCTATTTTTTTCCTTTTTAAATACCTTGACCAGTCTTCAGTGTGAATCATTACTAGGGCTGGGTATCATTAAGAAGTTGCCGATATGATACATGCCTCGATACACAGGCCACGATACGATACATATCTCGATACAGTGCACTTTCGATTTGATATATTTCAAATCGATTCGATACGGTTCAATAAAAAATAAAGTCTAAATCATGGCTGTGATACTAAAGTCTTTGTTAAACCATTTCTTGTGCAAAGTTCATATGAAACACAAACATTTTAATCATCAAAACAGTGAAAATGTCAAATGTGTCACATAAATGAGTTTCCTTTCACTCCACAAGCAACAAAACTGTAGCTCTGTAACAAAATAATTTAGTAAAACACACGTAAAAATACTCTTTCTGATATATTGATACAGTAGCCCACGATATCGATACTGTATCATCACATTAAACAATATGATATATCGATATTCCGATATTTTGGCACACCCCTAATCATTACTGCCCTATTACAATGATATAAGATTTAAAAGTGCTTAATAACAGTTATTTTTATTATGTAGTAAAGTAAGTAAAGGATCATGGTCTATGCCAGACATGTCAAACTCAGGCCCACGAGATCATATCAAATTTGTATTAGATCTGACCCGCCGGCTAAAGATATAGAACTCTACAGCTATAGAGACATAATTTATTTAAAATGTTATTATTTTTATTTGTTATTTTGCTTGTTCTGGATCCAGTGTTTAAGTAAAACCATTATTAAACATTTATTTTAATAAGAAAACATATCTCAAAAGAACAGAAAACATGATGTTGCAGATGCAGATGTTGAAATTTTCAATAAAATATTTAGTTTGACCCACGACTTAGTCCCAGTTTTTAATTTTACCTATGCAGTTCCCTCTTTTTAAATACTTTTAACTGAAAAACCTTGCAATTCGATATATTGTGATGGACCACGATATTATTTTGTGATAGTTCCGACGATGCGATATCACGATATTTCGGTTATTGATAAATCTCTACATACAAAGAATAAAAATGTATTAACGGACAAAATAAAAAGTAAATAAATAAACAGCAGGATCACATAGAGTGCGTTAATATGAACATTTTAAGACCAAAATGAGGATCCTGACATCAGCAGTTACAGAGGAAGAGGTGATATTTTTCAGTTAATAATTGAACTGGAGCCGGAGTTGATGGAGCCATAAGCGAGCCCATGCTCACTTCCTATTTGTAAAGCGGCGGCTCACGGGTTAGCTACACTACTGGTCAAAAGTTTTTTTTACTGTTTACTGTTGACCAAAAGTTTTCTAAACTTCTGATTGATGAAAGTGTCCACCTTTGGCAGATATAACAGCTGAACACACTCGTGGCTCGTTCTTTTTTACAACAGAAATCAAATATTCTTCAGAAAGTTCTTCCCAAGTCTGTCGCAGAAGTTTCCATAAATGTGTGGCACTTGTAGGTTGCTTCACTCTTCTGTCCAGTTCATCCCAAACCAGCTCGATGGGGTTTAAATCTGGACACTGTGCTGGACACTTCAAGTTTTCAAGCTTTACCGTCTTGTTCTTTTTTCCTGAGGTAGTTTTCACGACTTGAATTGCAATAAATAACTGGAAAAATTAGGGTGTTCTAAAACCTTTGACCGGTACTGTATGTCCTTTTACAGTCTGCACTCTTTAGGAGCAGTTAGACGTGTGAGTGTTCTCCGAGAGTCGGGTACGCTCCAGGATTTAAAAAAAAAAAAGTGAAATAAAATAGACTTTACCTCCAGCCACGAGTCCGGACTCCCCAAGCTGGATGGCCACCCCAAACCCTCCGAGCTTCACGGGAGCAGAGTTCTCTTTGGAGGCCAGCAGCACACAGTGAGGCTAAAAAAAAAACACAAACACAATACAGTATTCAGGTCTGGTTCCAGGTTTAGTTCTGGGTCGGTCCTGGTTTTATTTAGTCCGGGTTTAGGTTATCTGGTCACCTGCTCGTATCCAGGGAGAAGTATCGCTTTGTCTGAAATGTTCCACAGCATTAAATTAAAATATTACTTGCATTTATTCAGTTACAGGATTTGAATGTCTTGATTTCAGCAATAGCGTTTCCATGGAGACGGCCTTCCACCAGAAAAGTTACACAGCGCACCTCCAAGTCAAGTTCAGGTCGAGTTAACTGTTTGACAGAGCGAGATTTTCTCTTTTCAGACAAAACTAGGTCTATATCAGGTTTAAACCAGAACTAAACCAGGACTATAGCGGTATTCTATCCAGACTAACCTAGATCTATATCAGGTTCAAATAACAGCAAAAATCAGGACTAAATGAGAACTAAATCAGGATTATTTTGGTATTATTTCCTGATGAACCAAGGTCTATATCGGGTTCAAACCAGAACTAAACCAGGACTAATACAGTATTATATCCAGACTAACCTGAGTCTGTATTAGGTTCAAACCAGGGCAAAAACAAGACTTAACCAGAACTAAAACCAAAACTAAAAGAAGACTACGCTACAGTACTGTATCCAGACCAACTAAGATCTATATCAGGTTCAAACAAGAGCAAAACCAGGACTATTATTGTATTATAAACACACTGACCTAGATCTGTATCCAGTTCAAATCAGTGCAAAAACAAGACTAAACCAGAACTAAAAGAGGACTACAGCGGTATTGTATCCAGACTAACTAAGATCTATATCAGGTTCAAACCAGAACTAAACCAAGACTAAACCAGAACTAAACCAGGACTATTGTTGTATTATAACCACACTAACCTAGATCTGTGTCAGGTTAAAACCAGGGCAAAAAAAACAAAACGGACTAAACCAGAACTAAACCAGGACAATTGTTGTATTATAACCACACTAACCTAGATCTGTGTCAGGTTAAAACCAGGGCAAAAAAAAACAGGAGTAAACCAGAATTAAACCAGGACTACGCTGGTATTGAATCCAGACTAACCTAGATCTATATCAGGTTCAAACCAGGGCAAAAAACAGGACTAAACCAGAACTAAAAGAGGACTACAGCGGTATTGTATCCAGACTAAGATCTATATCAGGTTCCAACAAAGGCAAAAAAACAGGACTAAACCAGAACTAAACCAGGACTACACCGGTATTCTATCCAGACTAACCTAGATGTCCATCAGGTTCAAACAAGGTGTGTAAAACAGGACTAAACAGGAACTAAACCAGGACTAAAAGAGGACTATTATTGTATTATAACCACACTGACCTAGATCTGTATCAGGCTCAAATCAGTGCAAAAACAGGACTAAACCAGAACTAAACCAGGACTACACCGGTATTCTATCCAGACTAACCTAGATGTCCATCAGGTTCAAACAAGGGTGTAAAACAGGACTAAACCAGAACTAAACCAGGACTAAAAGAGGACTATTATTGTATTATAACCACACTGACCTAGATCTGTATCAGGCTCAAATCAGTGCAAAAACAGGACTAAACCAGAACTAAACCAGGACTACGCTGGTATTGAATCCAGACTAACCTAGATCTATATCAGGTTCAAACCAGGGCAAAAAAACAGGACTAAACCAGAACTAAAAGAGGACTACAGCGGTATTGTATCCAGACTAAGATCTATATCAGGTTCCAACAAAGGCAAAAAAACAGGACTAAACCAGAACTAAACCAGGACTACACCGGTATTCTATCCAGACTAACCTAGATGTCCATCAGGTTCAAACAAGGGTGTAAAAGCGGAAATGGCGCAAGTCAAACCTCCAGGTTCATTATGAGATTTACAGAGGAACAATGCATATGTACAACTACACTTTGAGTAAAACAAGAGAGAAGTATTTTTCGGACATTATTGGTAATTGCAGTAACAACTCTCGTGTCCTGTTTGCAACAGTGAACAGATTAACAAACCCTCCAGCTCCACTGCCACTAGAACTAATTTCCACATCTAAATGTAATGAGTTTGCAGTTTTCTTTAATGACAAAGTTCAGGGCATCAAAAATGCCATCAATTCCACAACACAAATAACAAGCATGCAGCCACAGAGACACTTAGAGCTGAATCACTTTGCACCTGTAACTGACAAAACTGTTTTAGAGATCGTTACCAGTCTGAGTTCATCTACTTGCTGCCTGGACATGTTACCCACTAGATTTCTAAAGTCCGTCCTCAACAGTTTTACTTTCACCACTCACTCACATAGTTAACATGTCACTTCAATCTGGAACATTCCCAAATGCGTTGAAAACTGCGGTCATTAAGCCTCTCCTAAAGAAGAGCAGTCTTGATGCCACAGTACTGAACAATTTCCGACCCATCTCAAATCTGCCGTTTTTTGGCAAAGTCCTTGAAAAAGCTGTTTACCAACAGCTTACGAATTTTCTCCAAATGAACAACTCCTTTGATGTTTTCCAGTCAGGTTTTAGAGCCCACCACAGCACTGAGACTGCTCTTATCAAGGTGACAAATGACATCCGCCTGAACACTGATGCAGGCAAAGTCTCAGTCTTGATCCTGTTAGATCTGAGTGCTGCTTTTGACACTGTCGATCATGGGATCCTCTTACAGAGACTAGAGGACTGGGTGGGCATCTCTGGTACTGTACTAAACTGGTTCAAGTCCTATCTAGAAGACAGGAAGTATTTTGTTGAAATTGGAAACTGTGTCTCAGATGACATGGCCCTGACCTGTGGGGTGCCTCAGGGGTCAATCCTGGGCCCCCTGTTGTTCAATCTCTACATGCTGCCATTAGGCCAGTTAATAAGCAGCAATAACGTGTCGTACCATAATTATGCAGACGACACTCAGATCTACGTCTCTCTGGCAGCAGGAGACTATGGACCAGTGGAGTCACTTGGTCACTGCATCCAACAGATCAGTGTGTGGATGCAAAACAACTTTCTCCAGCTAAACTCTGACAAGACTGAAGTCATAGTCTTTTGGTCCACAGAAACAAAGGGACAGTGTCAGCAGTCACCTCCAGTCTCTCGCTCTAAAACCTTCAAATCAGGCAAGAAATCTAGGGGTAATAATGGACTCAGACTTGAACTTTAACAGTCACATAAAATCAATAACATCTGCAGCCTTTTACCATCTAAAAAACATAGCAAAAATCAAAGGTTTACTGTCTAAATCAGACTTGGAGAAACTTATCCATGCATTTGTCTCCAGTAGGTTAGACTACTGTAATGGTCTGCTCACTGGTCTCTCCAAACGAGCTGTGAGACGCTGCAGAACATCCAGAACATCCAGAACGCTGCAGCTCGGGTCCTTACTCGAACTAGGAAGTACGAGCACATAAGTCCTGTGCTCAGGTCTCTGCACTGGCTTCCTGTGCCTCAGAGAATAGACTTTAAAGCAGCTCTGCTTGTGTGCAAGTCTCTCCATGGCCGAGCACCAAAGTACATCTGTGACATGTTAGTGTCATATGAACCATCTCGCACTCTGAGGACCTCAGGGACCGGCCTCCTGCTGGTGCCCAGAGTCAGAACTAAACAAGGGGAGTCAGCGTTTCAGGTTCATGCAGCTAAAACCTGGAACAGTCTTCCTGAACATGTGAGACAGACCTCTTCTGTGACGCTGTTTAAATCCAGACTCAAAACATTTCTGTTTAACTGTGCATATAACTGAAAGGTTTTCATTCCGCACTCTTCTCTCCAATTTATGTCTCTCTTTTTTAATTTTAATCTTCATGATTATTTATGTTTTGATTTGTTTTTATTATGATTTTAATGTATTTCTTATTCTGTAAAGCACTTTGAATTACTTTGTGTACGAATTGTGCTATACAAATAAACTTGCCTTGCCTTGCCTAAAACAGGACTAAACAGGAACTAAACCAGGACTAAAAGAGGACTATTACTGTATTATAACCACACTGACCTAGATCTGTATCAGGCTCAAATCAGTGCAAAAACAGGACTAAACCAGAACTAAACCAGGACTACGCTGGTATTGAATCCAGACTAACCTAGATCTATATCAGGTTCAAACCAGGGCAAAAAAACAGGACTAAACCAGAACTAAACCAGGACTAATTACACACAGACAAAGGCAGATGTATATCAGGTTCAAACCAGGACCAAACAAAGACAAAACCAGCCTCAAACCAGACTTTACGTAAACTGTGCCAAAAATATAACATCATTCTGCCGAAAACTTCCAGGAATTTGTTTTTTGTTTTGGCCTTTTTGGTTTTCTTAAGAGCAAAGGTGACATTTTGAGCCGAGACATGATTGTAGATAAAGTTGTGCAGAACCGCGAGCAGACGGGACGGGGTTTGTGTGCAAAAGTGCATGGAGTCGAGGCTCATATGCACAAGAAAATCGACGGTGGTTTCAGAAAGAATCTTCAATTCGAGAAACTGAAACCACAAAGTCAAAGTGCGAGAGGAGGCAGCAGCACAGAGCGGGGCAAAACACACGGGTTAAGTCTGATTAAATGTGATAGGATCATTTCACACTTAAATATTATTAGAAAACTTAGTCACTGTTTACTTTCAGTTCAATTTTTTGTTTTCATAATTTACTGTAGTAGTAGTAATAGTAGGAGTAGTTTGGGCTGCAGTATGATACATATCTCAATACAGTGCACTTTCAATTTAGTACGATATATTTCAATAAAAAATAAAGGTTAAATTGGTCTATGTTGAACCACTTCTTTTGCAAAGTTCATATGAAACACAAACATTTTACTCATCAAAACAGCGAAAATGTCAAATGTGTTGCGTAAATGAGTTTCCTTCCTGTAAACAAGCAACAAAACTGCAGCCCTGGAACAAAATAATTTAGTAAAATGTATCAAAAAATACTCTTGGCGATTAGGGTTGTGTACATTCAGAAGTTGCCGATACGATACATACCTCGATACAAAGGCCATGATACGATACATACCTCGATACAAAGGCCATGATACGATACAAAGGCCACGATATGATACATACTTCGATACAAATGCCACGATATGATACATACTTCGATACAAATGCCACGATATGATACATACTTCGATACAAATGCCACGATATGATACATACTTCGATACAAAGACCACGATATGATACATGTCTCAATACAAAGGCCATGATACAATACATATCTCAGTACAGTGGGATTTCGATTCAGTTCGATACGATATATTTCAAATCAATTAGATACGGTTCAATAAAAGTGTCTTTGTTAAACCACTTCTTGTGCAAAGTGAATATGAAACACAAACATTTTAATCATCAAAATGGCAAAAATGGCAAATGTGTTGCATAAACGAACAAGCAACAAAACTGTAGCTGTAACAAAATAATTTTGTAAAATATACAAAAAAATACTCTTGGCGATATATTGATACAGCAGCCCACGATATCGATACTGTATCATTACATTAAACGGTACGATATATTGATATTTCACTATTTCAATATTTTTGCACACCCCTAGTAGTAGTAGTAGTAGTAGTAGTAGTAGTAGTAGTAGTAGTAGTAGCAGCTAATATTGCTGATACACTACATGCGTCCATAGAGACAAGCTAAGGAGATGGACATTTGAGGTGCTATAAGTTTTTTTTTTACACCATATATGGTAGAAAATGTGGCAAAACATCTTCAGAGGAAATACTTTAAGGCAGACAATTCAAACTGAGGCCCGGGGGCAAAATTTGGCTCGTGATATAATTATATTTGGCCCACAAGATCATTTCAAATATGTATTAGAGCTGGACCGCTGGCTACAGATCGACTATAGAAACATTATTTATTTAAAATGTTGTTACTATTTTATATTTTGCTTGTTCTGGATTCAGTGTTTAATCAAAACAATTATTAAACATTTACTTTAATAAGAAAAGGTTTAACATTACATATCTTGAAAGAAGAAAAACATGGAGATGTTGTTGAAATTTTTCAATAAATATTCAGTTTGGGCCACGACTTAGTCCCAGTTTTTAATTTCGGCCCTCTGTGAATTTGAGTTTGACGTCCCTGCTTTAAGGGAATGAACACATGAGGGAGTGATGTGAAATGTTTCTTTTTCTCATATCCATGGAGACAAAGGTGCAAATGGGCAAAAAGGCCAGATAAAGAGACAGCTACGGACATTTGAGACGCTACGGGTTTTTTACACCATATGTGGCAGCAAATGTGGCAGAAGACCTTCCAGAAGAAACACTTTGAGAGAATAGACCATTTAATCAACGACCGAAACGCCAGAGTGGAGTAAGAACGAGGCCTTTCCTGTTCCCTGTGACGCTGCAGGACACAGAGGAGGAACATTTTTGTCTCTTCCACAGATCTGCTGACCCTCCCTGACCGGTCCTCCTGCGCTGAGACGCAAAGGTAAAGACGCGCGGAGGAAACGTGGCAGCAGCAAAACTTGAATTTTCCTCTGGATAGATAAAGTCTCTCTCTCTTTCTGTTGGTTTTTGTTGTTTTTGTTTACCATTTTCTACATTTTATATACACATGGAAGTCTTCTGTGTGTATATAAAATGTAGAAAGTGGTAAAAATAAGCAAAAAATATATATAAATGAGGGTGTGTCTTTGGACTGATAGTGTGTGTGGTTTGCAGAAGTGCGTCAAATGTGGATGTGGTTTTGCCCGATAAATAAAATTAGGGAACAAATATGTCATTGTATTTTACCTGATGTCGTTTGTTGAATGGTGGGAAATAAAATCAGCAAGAGGAAGATGTTTGGGAAAAAAACACACAGAACAGATGATCAAGCCACAGATAAAGAAAGAGAAAGAAGAGGGAAGAGAGAGAAAGAGAAAGAGAGAGCGCAGCGGGAAGAGAGAAAGAAAGGGGGAGTAGAGAGAGAAGGGAGAGACACACACACACACAGACAGAGAGAGAAGAGAGAGAGCAGGGCAGGGGGAGAGAGGGAGAGAGAGAGAAGGGGGGCAGAGAGACAGAGAGTGAGAGAGAGAGAGAAAGGGGGAGCAAAGGGAGAGAGAGAAGAGAGACAGGGGCAGAAAGGAGAAAGAAGGAGAGTGAGAGAGGTAGAGAGAGAGAAAAGGGGAGCAGAGAGAGGGGAGAGAGAAAAGAGACAGTGGCAGAGAGGAGAGAGTGGAAGAGAGAGAGGGGTGGGAGAGAGGGAGAGACACACACACACAGAAAGAGAGAGAGAGAGAGAAAGGGAGCAGAGAGGGAGAGAAAGAGTGAGAGAAGAGAGAGACGGTGGCAGAGAGGAGAGAGAGGAAGAGAAAGATTGGGGAGAGAGGGAGAGGAGAGGGAGAGAGACAGAGAGAGAGAAGAGAGAGCGGGGCAGAGAGGAGAGAGAGAGAGACACACACACAGAGAGAGAGAGAGAGAGAGAGAGAGAAAGAAAGAAAGAGAGAAAGGGGGAGCAGCAAAGGGAGAGAGAGAGAAGAGAGACAGTGGCAGAGAGGAGAGAGAGGAAGAGAAAGAAAGAGGGAGAGAGAGAGAGAGAGGAGAGAGAGAGAGAGAGAGAAGAGAGACCGGGACAGAGAGGGGAGAGACACACACACACAGAGAGAAAGAGAAAGAGAGAAAGGGGGAGCAGAGAGAGGAGAGAAAGAGAGTGTGAGAGATGGTGGCAGAGAGGAGAGAGGTAGAGAGAGAGAGAGAGAGAGAGAGAGAGAAAAGTGGAGCAGAGCGAAAGGGAGAGAGAAGAGAGACGGTGGCAGAGAGGGGAGAGAGGGAGATAGAGAGAAGAGGGAGAGAGTGAGGGGAGAGAGGAGAGGTAGGGGGAGAGGTACAGACGGAAAGAGAGAAGAGGGGAGTAGAGAGAGAGAGAGAGAGAGAGAAAGAAAAGAGACACAGTGAGAATTAGAGAGGCAAAGAGGGGAGGGAAAGAGAGAGAGAGTGAGGGGAGAAGGAAAAAGAGGAGAGAGAAGAGGGAGAGAGGAAGAGGGATAGAAGTAAAGAGAGGAAAGGGAAGTACAGAGACAGAGAGAAGAAGAAGAAGAAGAGAGAGACAGAGACACAGAAACACAGAGAGACAGAGAGAGAGAGAGAGGGAGAGAGAGAGAGAGAGAGAGAGAGAGAGAGAGAGAGAGAGAGAGAGGGAAGAGAAAGGAAACTTGAGGGTGGGCAAAACGAGCTCGAGTTAAAACCACCACAGCAGCAAATTCAGTCAGACGACGACAGACAGAGAGAGAAAGAGGAGATACAAACACTTACTGATCTTTTATCAAAATGAACGATCAATTTGAATAAAAAAAAGTGATTTGGAGCAAAAGAGAGGACGCTGCAGGATTCTCTGACGACTAAAGGTGAGTTAAGAAAAACACTGAGGAGATAATAATTCACAATTTTATATCAGCCAAGGTTTATTTAACTTAATCTACGGCAAAAGTACACAACAGAATTTTTGTTTTTAGGGTGATTTTAAAGTGTACACTCATTTAAAGTCTCTGTAATTCATTTTTACTGCGTAAAAAAAAAAAAAAAAGAAGTTAATTTGAAACAGTTTGCAGTGGTCCAAAGTTATTCCTCAGTTGCTTTATGCACTCAGAACATCGTAATTATTCACCACGATGAGTTTATAATCGCTTTTGACAACTTTTAACTAACAAAACTATCATGCAAACAGCGCACTGCCTGATTCTCGGACACTACAACGCTTTATAATTCGATGGGAACAGCTCACAGCGGACTTATTTTGACCTCAAGAGCTGCTTTTACAACGTATCAGTACTGGAGAAGACAAAAAAAATGAAGTATAAGGTCTTTAAATGTCAAGTTGAACAGTTAAAATTGGATCTAAAACAGAAATTAAGCCAAACTAAGTCAAATTCTTCAAATGTTAGTAGTTCCGAGTCGTTTCTTTTCATTACATTTAGTCATTTTTTTGTCATTTTGCATGATTTGAATTGCAAATTATGTTTTAATAATAAGATTCTGCTCAAAGTTCACATTTTAAACATGCAAAAAAGAAAATAAAAAATTCTATATTACATAAAATTGACTCTCGTGAGCTTTAAGTCGTGTTATAATGTTGTTACTTCCTCAAAAACAGACCTGGAGTTGCGTTTTGTTTCATTCACATGTGTTTATTATTAGTCTGTCTACATTTCCAAAGCTCAAAATGCTCTGCTCCACCTTGTGATGTCACGAGGAGGTAGTTTTTTTTTTTCAAGTTGAACAGCTCCATTTACTAGGGATGGGCATTCGATTAAATTTTCTTAATCGATCGTCGGGAGAATTAACGATTAATCATTAACGTTTTTATATTAAAATGATCATCATTATTATTACTATCTGCACTACTAATCTGCATAAATAAATTCAACTTTACGACATATAAACCGTAACGACTCTAGAGCCACATCAGCCCGTTTGACATTATAATGTGTTTAATGCAGATTTGTGAAAGTCTCACAGAAACGAAACTTAAAACCACATGGCTCATTTGCATAAACTAAGCAAAAAAAAAAAAAAAACAGCTCTTGTGGCTGATGCGGTTTAACTTCTGTCGGACTAAAAGACACGATTCAGTGGAATACAGGTTAGGGTGACTGTATTTGCATTTGTCAAAACCAAAACACTGTACGCTGTGCACCCACTCCCACTTGTCTCGACCGGGACGGAAAGCGTGGAATTTCTTCTACAAGTCTTCGTTAAATGCGCATTTCTGCTTTGGCATGTTGCAGGCTCACCGACTGTTTGTGTCTCGCTCCTTCTGATGCACGGAGCTACGAGGACGTTCAGTTTAATGCCCCAATGAAAGGAAATGAAAACCTGAACATTTGCATCACTTTATAAAAAAACTAAACAAACAGATGGCCAGAACAGGACGTGGAAAACTGACATGTCCGGGAAAAAACGGACGTTTGGCCACCCTACGCTACGCACAGCAACCTACATTCGGTTTGTCGATTAAAAATGAACGTAATCGACGAAATTCTTAATGATCAATTATCGATTAATCGACTAATCGTGCCCATCCCTACTGTTTACCTTTCGTTCAGTAGAGATTGGCAACTCCAGAGCTGAAATTATCCAAATTATTCTAGTTAAAATGCAAGTTTGAGAGAAGAACTCAGCCTAAACGTGACTGAAACAAAACAAAAAAAAAACACAACTCCAGGTTTGTTTGCGATGACGAAACAACACGACAGCAGATCGGAAAATAGTGTAACATCAGCGCTATAAACAATTCAGCGATATGTTTTCAAACCCTCAGCAACATCTGCCCGCAGTGCATTTGAGTCATGAATAAATAGTTCCTTCCTTTTTCTTGAAATTTCATCACTGAACTTCTTGTTTCTAAACTCGCAGCTGATTTTGACCACAACGCCGCATTCCGACTCGACCGGGCCTCGCAGAATATACACTTTTATGCAACAGAATCGAACAGGAACTTCGACCGCGGTTAACCAGGTGCACATCAAGAGCTTTTAAAACACGTCATTTATGATAAAGCCTGCAAAAAGCAAAATAATATTCTAAAAGGTCAGAAAGATATTACGCAAAATGTACTCTTCTGACCTTTAAGCCGTGCCTCGTCGAAGACAGAGCTGGAGTTTTGTGTTTTGTTTCATTTGCACGTTTGAGTCATTTGTTATTCATCTGACTACATCTCTACAGCTCTAAATGCTCAGTTTTCACACTCTGTTTTCACACTCTGTTCTCACCTGGTTTAGACCTTATTTAGACCTGGTTTAGTCCTGGTTGAGTTTTGGTGTAGCACTTGCTAAATCCTGCTTTCGCCTTGGTTCAGACCCGTTTCAGACCTGTTTCAAACTTGGTTCAGAACTGGTTCAGACTGTATTTAGTCCTGGGTTTAGTCCTGCTTCAAGCCTGGGTTTAGTCCTAGCTCAAACTTGGCTGAGTCCTGGCTAAGACCTAGTTTAGACCTAGTTTAGGCCTAGTTTTGACTTAGTTTTGATCTAGTTTAGGCCTAGTTTTGACTTAGTTTTGACCTAGTTTTGGTATGTTTTGGCCTAGTTTTGAGCTAGTTTGGACCTAGTTTAGACATGGTTTTGACCTAGTTTAGGCCTACTTTAGACCTAGTTTTAACCTAGTTTTGGTCTAGGTTTAGCCTAGTTTGGAGATAGTTTGGATATAGTTTGGACCTAGTTTAGATATAGTTTTGACCTAGTTTAGATGTAGTTTTGACCTAGTTTAGATGTAGTTTTGACCTAGTTTAGATGTAGTTTTGACCTAGTTTAGATGTAGTTTTGGCCTAGTTTAGATGTAGTTTTGACCTAGTTTAGGCCTATGTTTGGCCTAATTTGGAGATAGTTTGGAGATAGTTTTGACCTAGTTTAGATGTAGTTTTGACCTATTTTAGGCCTACTTTAGACCTAGTTTTAACCTAGTTTTGGCCTAGGTTTGGCCTAATTTGGAGATAGTTTGGACCTAGTTTAGACCTAGCTTTGACCTAGTTTAAATGTAGTTTTGACCTAGTTTAGGCCTACTTTAGACCTAGTTTTAACCTAGTTTTGACTTAGTTTGGACCTAGTTTAGGCCTAGTTTGAAACTAGTTTGCACCTAGTTTAGATGTAGTTTTGACCTAGTTTTGACCTAGTTTGGATCTAGTTTAGACCTAGTTTTGACTTAGTTTGGACCTAGTTTAGGCCTAGTTTTGGCCTAGTTTGGAGCTAGTTTGCACCTAGTTTAGATGTAGTTTTGACCTAGTTTGCACCTAGTTTGGAGCTAGTTTGGACCTGGTTTAGACATAGTTTTGACCAGTTTAGGCCTAGTTTAATCTTAGTTTAGTCCTGGTTCAGTCCTAATATTCTCAAAGGTCGTAAAATATCACACAAAATGTACTCTTGTGACCTTTATGCCGTGTTATAATGTCTCATTATCTCGTCACAATCAGACCTGGAGTTGTGTTTTGTTTCATTCACGTGTGTTTTTGAGTCATTTATTATTCATCCTTCTACATCTCTAAAGGTGTAAATGCTCTGTAGTTTCACAGCTCACAACTTTTAACTTTAATTCAGTGGAGATTGGCAACTCCAGGGCTGAATTTATTATTATTAGAAAGAAGAACTCAGCCTAAATATTCAGCGTTTGTGATTTACCATGTGTGAAGGAAAGAAAACACAACTCCAGGTCTGTTTGTGATGAGGAAACAACATTCACTGCAAAAAAAAAACAAACAAAAAATCTAGCCAAGTTAAGATGACTTGAATTAGGAAAGTTTTATCACGATTTAAGTAAATTTCACTGCCAGTGGAATAAGACTTTTGTACGTAAAATATAAAAACACATCTTGCTAAACTGAAAATGATACAAACAACTTTTTGCGCTTAAAATAAGAAACAAAATCAAATGTTGCTTGAATTACGAAAAACACACTTATCCCACTGGCAAATAATTTTACTTCTCAAGCTAAATAAACTCAAATAAAGTAAAATATTCTTAATTTATGTCATTTTTAACTTACCTAGATAATCTGCACCGTTGCCATGGCGATTAACAAATTAAATCAACTTATTTTATCTTTAAAAAGCAAATATTATTACGTTGATCTATATCGCAAAAAACACAAAACAAAGTATAGCAAAATAACAGCAAAGCTACTCCAACCCTCTGAATTCCACTATTTGTTTGTTTTTTAAAGCTGCACTATGTAACTTTTTGGAAATATATAACTGAGTTGATTTGAATGTTCCGCAATAGGGCCGTAAAAAAGACAGATTTTAATAATAATGTTTCTTTTAAGTCCTATTTAAGTCTATGTTGTGGTATTATTTTCACACAGTTTGACTCGTAAGTGAATGAATGTAGATTTTGTTTTTAATTTAACTGAAAACCCCAAAGTACAGTCACTCATTTCTTCTTTATAAAAACATTTCTTCTGATTAATCTGTGGGTCTTTTGTGCAGAGGTGAAGAAGTGCCTTTTGTAAATACCAACGGGTGATTTCCCGTTTAACTTCAACGCGACCTTCAAGAGCTTAGTCACCACATTTGAATCTTACTCAAGCGTAAGCAACTTTAGTCTGGGTTCAGGTCAGGGTTAGTCTGGATTTATATCTGGTTTAGAACTGATTCTGATTTTGAGCTGGTTTTGAGCTGGTTTTGACCTGATGCTGACCTGATTTTGACCTGGTTTCAACTTTTGTTTTCGACCTGGTTTAAACCTGATTCAGACCTGATTTAATCCTGGTTTAGATCTGGTTTAGACCTGGTTTAAACCTGGTTTAGACCTGATTTAGATCTGATTTAGACCTGGTTCATACCTGTTTTAGACCTGGTTTAAACCATGTTGACCTTGTTCAGTCCTGGTTAAGTCTTTGACCTTGTTCAGTCCTGGTTAAGTCTTGGTTCAGGCCTCGTTTAGACCTTGTTTAGACAGTGTTTAGTCCTGGTTGAGTGATGGTTTAGCACTTGCTAAATCCTGCTTTAGACTTGGTTTAGACCTGTTTCAGACTTGGTTCAGAACTGGTTCAGATCAAGTTACAATCTAGTTCAGACCTGGTTCAGACACTATTTAGTCCTGGGTTTAGTCCTGCTTCAGGCCTGGGTTTAGTCCTAGATCAGTCTTGGCTCAGTCCTGGCTAACACCTAGTTTAGACCTAGTTTAGATCTAGTTCTGACCTGGTTTAGACCTGGTTTAGACCTAGTTTTGACCTAGTTTAGATCTAGTTTAGACCTAGTTTAGACCTGGTTTAGACCTAGTTTAGACCTAGTTTAGATCTAGTTTAGACCTGATTTAGACCTGGTTTAGACCTAGTTTTGACCTAGTTTAGATCTAGTTTAGACCTAGTTTAGACCTGATTTAGACCTGGTTTAGACCTAGTTTTGACCTAGTTTAGACCTAGTTTTGACCTAGTTTAGATCTAGTTTAGACTTAGTTTATACCTGGTTAAGACCTATTTTTGACCTGATTTAGACCTAGTTTTGACCTAGTTTAGACCTGATTTAGACCTAGTTTAATCTTAGTTTAGTCCTGGTTCAGTCCTAGTACTGACTTTTAAGCTACAAAAGTAAATTATGTAATTAAAAATTGTGTTGTAAATTGTGGAAAATATATATTTAATTCGCTAACTGAAATAACATTAAAAAGAAAATTGAAATTGCAAATTCATTTTCAAATTTTTTTTTACAAATTATTTAGACTTTTTTATTTGATAAGCTCCTGAACCGTTTTCATTTTGAACAACCCGTAGACCAAATTCACAAATTCACACCTACAACACAGCACTTACACATGTGCTACACAAATAAGCACGGTTTAGTTTGTGCATCAGAAACCAAGCGTGTATTTCTGAAGCCTAGAATAAAAAGTGTGAAGCTGCATAACTCAAATTACTGTTTCTGTTCCCCTTTTTAGAACCTGCCTACAGTTCTGCAAAATCCGCCGCCACAATGAACCTCAACTCAACTCACACCTTCAATTCTTCCATTTCCTCGATAATTTATTCAACCACCGACGCCACCTCCCTCTCCGCCAACCCGCCCCCCGTGTGCAACCAGCAAAACGAGGCTTTCAACTGGATCCTGGCCGTCGTCTACTCGCTGTTTTTCATTTTTGGACTTATCGGGAACCTCTTTGCATTGTGGGTGTTCATTTTCCTCCAAGCAAGTCGAAACTCGGTGCGGGTCTTTCTCATAAACTGCGCCGTGGCTGATCTGGTGCTGCTGGCCTGCTTGCCGTTTCGCATTTTCTACCACGCCAACGGAAATAAGTGGGTGCTCGGTTCGGTAGCGTGCAAGGCAGTCGGCAACTTGTTTTATATGAATATGTACATCAGCATCGCGCTTTTGGGCTGCATAAGTCTGGACCGGTATTTGAGATTAAGGGGAAAAGGGAGAGCGAAACGAGGCATTCGGATCCGTTTGTGCGGCAGAAGCTGGCCTTGGAGTTGGGTCGTCTGCACGTGTTTGTGGACTTTTTCCATCCTCGCCCTCGTCCCCATGATCGCGACGGCGGAAGATAAAGAATTTGACAACAAGTGTTTTCAGTATAAACCGCGGAACAAGGGAGCGAAAGGCAAAGCGTACTTCAACGGCGCTTTGGTGATAATGTTCTGGATCGTCTTCTTAACGATGATGGTTTCTTACGCGAGGGTGGCCGCGCAGTTGCTCAAAGTTTCGAGAGATAAACCGGACTTGCCCAACGCGCAACGGTACCAGCGAACGGCCAAAAAATCCTTCTTCGTTTTGTTTTTGTTTACGATATGCTTCGGGCCGTACCACGCGTTTCGCCCGATCTATATCTTTTCGCAACTTCAAGATATTTCCTGTGACTACATCCAGCTGATGAACCAATCCAACGAAGTCATGCTGTTGTTTTCGGCGTTCAACAGCTGCCTCGATCCGATCATGTACTTCATTCTGTCGGGATCGGTGAGGAAAACGGCGTTCAAAACTATAGGACGCGGATTCAGCGCTAGATTGGTGTCTCTGAACGACGCTACGTCCAACAGCTCCACCATAGACTACAGGAGGCAGTCGGTGCCGTTCGTCTCGCCCGGAAACGACTCGACACCTCGCAGCAGCGGGATCGTGAACAGCACGAGGAAGACCAGTTTAGTGACAGCGCACTATTCTGGAAACAAATGAGAACTGCGACGAAAGGACGATTTCTTAAAAGTGCACATCTAAACACCTCGATATGCTGTAAATAACCTGTGTGTAAAATAAATGTAATTGAAATTTAGGGGGTAATTTTGGTCGCTCGTGGTTTAGACCTGGTTCAGTCCTGGTTCAGTCCTGGTTCAATCCTGGTTCAGTCATGGTTCAGTCTTGGTTCAGTCCGGGTTTAGTCCTTGGTTCAGTCCTGGTTCAGTCCTGGTTCAGTCCTGTTTTAGTCCTGGTTCAGTCCTGTTTTAGTCCTGGTTCAGTCCTGGTTCAGTCCTGGTTCAGTCCTGTTTTAGTCCTGGTTCAGTCCTGGTTTAGTCCTTGGTTCAGTCCTGGTTTAGTCCTGGTTCAGTCCTGGTTCAGTCCTGTTTTAGTTCCTGGTTCAGTCCTGGTTTAGTTCCTTGGTTCAGTCCTGGTTCAGTCCTGGTTCAGTCCTGGTTCAGTCCTGGTTCAGTCCTGGTTTAGTCCTGGTTCAGTCCTGGTTCAGTCCTGGTTTAGTTCTGGATCAGTCCTGGTTCAGTCCTGGTTCAGTCCTGGTTTAGTCCTGTTCTGGATCAGTCCTGGTTCAGTCCTGGTTCAGTCCTGGTTCAGTCCTGGTTTAGTCCTGGTTAAAGGTCTTACATTGCGCAGAAACTTGGCTCTTGGGAGCTTTAAGTCGTGTTATAATGTTGTTTCCTCCTCGAAAACAGACCTGGAGTTGTGTTTTTAACTCTTCATTATTAGACTGTTTACATCTCCAAAGCTCAAAACGCTCCACCTTGTGATGTCATAACGTGGTAGTTTTCAAGTGAACAGCCCCTTTTACCTTTAGTTTAGCAGAGATCGGCAATTCTAGATCTGAAATTCATTCTGTGAAATCCACATGACTCTAGTGAAGTTGTGTGGAGTTTAAAAACACAATGGAGAACTTCCTGTACTACCACACAATGACATCACAAGGTGGAACAACTCCAGGTCTGTTTGTGATAAAAAAAAACAATATTAAGCGTAAAATGGTCCTGGTTTGTTCCTACTACAGTGTTATAACAAAGAGCAGTTTAGTGGCAGCTAGTTTAGTGGAGAACTACTTTGTAACTTCATATTTTATCTACTAATATATTTTTGTAAATACCAACTACTAACAAACAGTTTATTGTGTAAGTATGTAAAATAAATAAAGTTATACTGAAAAAAAATGTTTCTGTGTCTCATCATCTGATATTTTAAGTATCGAAGTACATTTCATAAAAGTGAATACAACTAAACTCGTCACAGAATATTTTACAAAATTAACTGGCATAGTCCCTGGTTCAGTCCTGGTTCAGTCCTGGTCAAGTTCCTGGTTTAGTTCCTGGTTTAGCCCCTGGTTGAGGTCCTGGTTCAGTTTTCTGACCTGATTTAGTCCATGATTTTTAGTCCTGGTTTAGTCCCAGGTTTAGAACTGGTTCAGTCCCTGGTTCAGTCCTCTTTTAGTCTTGCTTTAGTCCTCGATCAGTCCTGGTTCAGTCCCTGGTTCAGTCCTGCTTTAGTCCTGCTTTAGTCCTGCTTTAGTCCTGCTTTAGTCCTGGTTCAGTCCCTGGTTCAGTCCTGCTTTAGTCCTGCTTTAGTCCTGCTTTAGTCCTGCTTTCAGTCCCTGGTTCAGTCCCTGGTTCAGTCCTGCTTTAGTCCTGCTTTAGTCCTGCTTTAGTCCTGCTTTAGTCCTGGTTCAGTCCCTGGTTCAGTCCTGCTTTAGTCCTGCTTTAGTCCTGCTTTAGTCCTGCTTTAGTCCTGCTTTAGTCCTGGTTCAGTCCCTGTTTTAGTCCTGCGTTAGTCCTGCTTTAGTCCTGCTTTAGTCCTGCTTTAGTCCTGCTTTAGTCATGGCTTAGTCCCTAGTTTAGTCCTGGTTCAGTCCTGGTTTAGACCTGGTTTAGTTCTTGGTTCAGTCCTAGTTCAGTCCCAGTTTAATCGTCCTTTAGTTCTGCTCTAGTCCTAGTTTTGTCCTGCTTCAGTCCTGGTTCAGTCGTGGTTGAGTCCTGCTTTAGTCCTGTCTTAGTCATGGTTTAGTCATGGCTTAGTCCCTAGTTTAGTCCTGGTCCAGTCCTGGTTTAATCCCTGTTCAGTCCTGGTCCAGTCCTGGTCCAGTGTCTCACCTTGACGTCCCGGTGGATCACGTTGTTGTCGTGGCAGTACCGTAGAGCCTCTAAGATCTGTCTCATGTAATGACTGTGAAAATGAAAACCGTGAAACGAACACAAACGTGATTTACTGAATTAAACATCATTAAATTAATCTTAACATTTTAAATAAAGCTCATTACCTGGCCACTGCTTCACTGTACACGAACCCCGCGTCTGCCCTCTTCACGATCTCAAAACACAAGTCTGCCCCGTCCATACTGAGGAGAGAAGAGACGGAATTTACTCACTGAATAAACAGGTAATAAAAATAAAAATAATATAATAAAAGCTATAAAAAAGTCCATATTACACTATTTTCTGATTTATGTTTTGTATTTATGCTGTTTCCTCATCACAAACAGACCCGGAGTTGTGTTTTGTTTGATTCTTTCTTCATTTTTAGTGAATAAAAGATAAGAGATAGAGCTGTTGACTTGAAAACTACCACTTCATGACATCACAAGGTGGAGCAGAGCATTTTGAGTTGTGGAAATATAGATATTCTAATAGAGATGTAACAATATCTGAATCTCTCGGTACGATATTATCACGATGTGCGTCTCACAGTACGATATTTATTGCGATATTTTGAAGAGGCTGGGAAACTTTTTTGCTTTTAAAATACTTTGACAAGATTTTGGCATGAATTTTTTCGATTTTTTAAATGCAACATTTTGTGGAAGCTTCGAACAAAACTGTTAATATGCTACTTTTTCCTCTTAAAACGCCTTGACAAGACTTACTCCAAAGAACTAAGACTTAAAAGTGCTTAGAACTGTTATTTCTTCTTGTAGTCTGCACTGACATGGAGCAAAGGATCATGGTCTATGTAGTTCCCTCTGTGTTTTTTAGTTATAGGCGAGTTTCAGCTGACGTCATTGTTATTAAAAGCCCGCGTTGCATGCTGGGAAATATTTTGGTCGGAGGCAAGAAACACGGTAGCGTCAAACACAGTGCGTAACCTCGTGTATTTATCCCCGATAATGGTAAATTCCTGCTGCATTATCGGATGCACAAATAGAAGCACGGAAGAAGGAAAATGTCTTTTTCGTATTCTGAGCGAATTAAACGGCTTTCAAACATCCGCAGAGCAAACGTAGAAGATCCTAACAAACCGTGGACTCCAACAAGTTCAACGACACATCGAGACTCTTGGAGGTTTTCATCTTTTCTGCTGTGAATGGCCCAGGAGTTTCCACCAAGTCATTGTGGATATCGCCCAAGTGAATATTTGTCCAGGTATTTGGAGATTCTGACCAGAAATTTGGTTTGGTTCCACCTTTTGTCGGGGTTGAAAAGGGTGATTTGGCGTCCGTCGATGCTTATGACCAATTTCTGGTCAAATGGTCTTGGGTCCTCTGCCGTTAGAGTGGATAAATATCCGGGATCAATACTCTTTACGTGCTTTCTCGCTCCGTCCGTCATGTTGAATTAGTGTTTCTTGCCGCCGACCAAAATAATTCCCAGCATGCAACGCACGCTTTTGTCAACAATGAAACTTGCCTATAACTCTTAATTTAAGCAAAGAGACTTATAATTCAATATATTATGATGTTCACGATATTATTGTGAGAACTTGGATGACACGATATCACGATATTTCGGTTATTGTTACATCCCTAATTATTTCCGTCATAATCCCAAGAATTCAAGTAAAAAACATATTTCTTCATGCTGTTTGCGCTGAAATTTATCACAGCATAAATAGTTCCCGATGTTTATAAGCCAATGCTACTGTAAAACCATGCATTTACGCAAAGGAACATTTAATTCTATATATTGTGACAGTCCACGAGATTATTGTGAGACTTTTGACGATACGATACCGTGATATTTTGGTTATTGTTACATCCTTACAGTCTAATAATCTAGAATTTCTCAATAAAGTAAAGTAAATGAAACAAAACACAACTCCAGGTCTGTTTTTGAGCAGGTGACAACATTATAACACGACTTAAAGCTCACAAGAGTCAGTTTTGTGGAGTAATTTAAGACCTTTAATATGAAACAGAGATTATCTTAAAAACTCACAATTCAAAGACCATGTAGAGCATCCCATCTGAGCTGTACGTCTCCAGCAGCTCCACGATGTGAGGGTGTTTCAGCATGTGGCAGATACTCGCTTCTCTCTTCAGATCTGGAAACACAAACACAAACGCAGGGAAATGTAGAGTTAGATTTAGTTCTAGAGGATTAATCGCAATTTAATCAAAATCACAGTCCGAATTGGGCAGTTAACAAATCACAAAAGCTGTAATTTTTGAAGTTCCATAATTTTCTCTGCATTACTCTGAATAAAAACAGCTGATCCTGTAGTTTAAATCTGTACAAACATGTCCTGAAATGCGATTTTTGTTTAGGTTTCAATTTAGATTTCAGTCTTTTTGTCAATTCTTCTGAACTTTAAACAGAATCCTCTTATTAAAACATGAATCACAAATCTAAGAAAAAAAAAAGTTATCACAATAAAATGATTAAGCTTTCTATGATTGTTTAAATGATGAAATGATTAAGCACTCTACACTACAGCTATAATATATGCTATTCTATATTTTGACCAGCAGAGGGAGCCAAAAGCATGTCCTAAATACTACAGAACAATCAGGGTGAGCAAGAATTTTTGGATATCGAAAATGCATAATTAGCACTAGTCACACTTTTTTTAATATCTCCAATTTGCACAAAGTTTTCTAACAGGAATAAAAATAGTTATGAGAAACAAAGTAAATAGTAAAAGAACAAATAATAAAAAAAAAAAAAACATTAATAATGTAGTTGCACTCTAAAGACACTATTAAACAGTAAAGTTATTTTAAAGTAAATCTGGGCAATATGACAAAAAAATATATATATACTTTTTTTTTTTTCCTCTCTGATCAAACACAATTTTGTATTTTGCTTTGTCCAATTATAAGAGAGTAAAAAATGCCTTTCAGTCTTAATTTCCTGAACAAAAACAAGACAGACTTAATTACTGCCATTTAAAATTTTCAAAAGTGAGATTTCTTTCTCCAAACATTTCTGTCGGCGCAAAACCACATGTTTTTACTGAACAGCTTCTGATTAATTAAAATATGATACTGCGACTGCTGCTACTACGACTACTACTACTACTGCTGCTACTGTTACTGCACTACTACTACTGCAACTGCTACTACTACTACTACGCCTACTACTACAGCTACTGCAACTGCCGCTACTAGTACTACTACTGCAACTGCTACTGCTACTGCTACTACTACTACTGCTACTACTGCTACTACTACTACTGCTACTGCAACTGCACTGCAATTGGTACTACTACTACTGTGACTACTGCAACTGCTACTGCAACTGCTACTGCTACTACTACTACTACTACTACTACTGCTACTGCTACTGCTGCTACTACTACTACTACTGCAACTGCTACTATTACTGCTACTCCTACTGCTACTGCACTACTACTGCATCTACTGCTACTATTAATGCTACTACTACTGCAACTGCTACTATTACTACTACTACTACTACTACTACTACTACTACTACTACTACTACTACTACTACTACTACTACAATTACTGCTACGACAACTACAGTCTCTAGTACTATACAGCTGATTTTTACCAAATGAGCATTTATCAAACGCTGAAACAGTTTGTAACAGTTGAAACATAAAACACAATAGTTTTAACACTTGTTAATCTTCTTCACATTTTCCAGTTTCCCATCTGTACATGAGCTCCTCTCTCCTCTGTCCTCTCTCTCTCCTCTCTCCTCTGTCCTCTGTCCTCTCTCCTCTGTCCTCTGTCCTCTGTCCTCTCTCTCTCCTCTGTCCTCTCTCTCCTCTGTCCTCTCTCCTCTGTCCTCTGTCCTCTCTCCTCTGTCCTCTCTCCTCTGTCCTCTCTCCTCTGTCCTCTGTCCTCTGTCCTCTCTCCTCTGTCCTCTCTCCTCTCTCCTCTGTCCTCTCTCCTCTGTCCTCTCTCCTCTGTCCTCTCTCCTCTGTCCTCTGTCCTCTCTCCTCTGTCCTCTCTCCTCTGTCCTCTCTCCTCTGTCCTCTCTCCTCTGTCCTCTCTCCTCTGTCCTCTCTCCTCTGTCTCTCCTCTGTCCTCTGTCCTCTCTCCTCTGTCCTCTCTCCTCTGTCCTCTCTCCTCTCTCCTCTCTCCTCTGTCCTCTCTCCTCTGTCCTCTGTCCTCTCTCCTCTCGTCCTCTCTGTCCTCCTCTCTGTCCTCTGTCTCTCTCTGTCCTCTCTCCTCTGTCCTCTCTCCTCTGTCCTCTGTCTCTCCTCTGTCCTCTGTCCTCTCTCCTCTGTCCTCTCTCCTCTGTCCTCTCTCCTCTCTCCTCTGTCCTCTCTCTCTCTCTGTCCTCTCTCCTCTCTGTCCTCTCTCCTCTGTCCTCCTCTCTCCTCTCTCCTCTGTCCTCTGTCCTCTCTCCTCTGTCCTCTCTGTCCTCTCTCCTCTGTCCTCTCTCCTCTGTCCTCTCTCCTCTGTCCTCTCTCCTCTGTCCTCTCTCCTCTCTCTGTCCTCTGTCCTCTGTCCTCTCTCCTCTGTCCTCTCTCCTCTCTGTCCTCTCTCCTCTGTCCTCTCTCCTCTGTCCTCTCTCCTCTGTCCTCTCTCCTCTCTCTGTCCTCTCTCCTCTGTCCTCTCTCCTCTGTCCTCTCTCCTCTGTCCTCTCTCCTCTGTCCTCTCGTCCTCTCTCCTCTGTCCTCTCTCCTCTCTCTGTCCTCTCTCCTCTGTCCTCTCTCTGTCCTCTCTCCTCTCCTCTGTCCTCTCCTCTGTCCTCTGTCCTCTCTCCTCTGTCCTCTCTCCTCTGTCCTCTGTCCTCTCTCTGTCCTCTGTCCTCTCTCCTCTGTCCTCTGTCCTCTCTCCTCTGTCCTCTCTCTCCTCTCTCTCTCTCTCTCTGTCCTCTGTCCTCTCTCCTCTGTCCTCTCTCCTCTCTGTCCTCTCTCCTCTGTCCTCTCTCCTCTGTCCTCTCTCCTCTCTCCTCTGTCCTCTCCTCTGTCCTCTCTCCTCTCTCTGTCCTCTCTCCTCTCTCCTCTGTCCTCTGTCCTCTCTCCTCTCTCCTCTTTCCTCTCTCCTCTGTCCTCTTTCCTTTCTCCTCTTTCCTCTCTCCTCTGTCCTCTTTCCTCTCTCCTCTTTCCTCTCTCCTCTGTCCTCTCTCCTTTCTCCTCTGTCCTCTCTCCTCTTTCCTCTCTCCTCTTTCCTCTCTCCTCTGTCCTCTTTCCTCTCTCCTCTTTCCTCTCTCCTCTTTCCTCTCTCCTCTTTCCTCTCTCCTCTTTCCTCTTTCCTCTCTCCTCTCTCCTCTCTCCTCTTTCCTCTGTCCTCTCTCCTCTGTCCTCTCTCCTCTTCCTCTCTCCTCTCTCCTCTCTCCTCTGTCCTCTGTCCTCTATCCTCTCTCCGCTCAAATCGTGACTGCTTTTTTTCTTACACAACAATAAAAAACACTGCTCCTCTCTCTCTCTCTCTCTCTGTGATGTCTTTCTCTTTTCATTCTCCCTCTCCTCTCCGTCTCTCTCCTCTGTCTGTCTGTTTTTCTCTCTCCTCTCTCCTGTAATGCTCCACCCCATCATCCGTCTTTCTGTCCATCTCCTCTCCTTCTCTCTCCTTACTCTCTTTCTGTCTGTCTTTCTCTCTCTTTCTTTCTCGTTCTGTCTGTCTGACTCTATCTCCTTTTTCTCTCTCTTTCTCTCCATTCAACCCCTACCCCCTCTCCTGTATCTCTCCTCCTCTTTTGGTCTGTTTAATCTTTCTATCTCTTCTTCACCCCTTTCCCTCTCTTATGCTCTCTTCTTTACCCTCTCCCCCTCTCTATTTCTTTCTCACCCCTGTTTTTCTCTCCTGCTCCCTTCTTTACTCTCTCTCTCTTTCTATCTCTTTCTCACCCATTTCTCTCTCCTGCTCCCTTCTTTACCCTCTCTCTTTTTATCTCTTTCTCATCCGTTTCTCACTCTTTTACCCCCTTCTTTACCCTTTCTCTCTTCCTATGTCTTTCTCACCCATTTCTCTTTCTCTCTCTCCTTTCTTTACCCTCTTTCTCCCTCTCTCCTGTGTCTTTCGGTCTTTCTCAACCATATATGTCCTCCCTTTTTCTCTTTCTCACTCACTCTCTTCCTCTCCTTCTACCCTTTACTCTCTCCTCTTTTTGACTGTCTTTCTCCCTCTCTTCTCTCCCTTGTTTCTGTTCTCTCTCCTATCCCCCCTTTCTCTCTCTTCTGTCCCTTTCTCTTCCCTTTTTCACTGTCTTTCTCTCCTTCTCCCTCTCTCCTACCCCCCCACTCTCTCTCTCTCTCATTTCTTTCTCTTCCCTTTATGTCTTTCTCTCCCCATTTCTCTTCTCTCTTTCTTTCTCCATCACTCTCTCTCTTCTCCTCCTTGTCCCCTTTTCTTTCTCCTCTTTTTCACTGTCTTTCTCCATCTCTTCTCTCCCTTGTTTCTGCTCTCTCTCCCTCTCTCTGTTTTGTCTCTTTCTCTTCCCTTTTTGTCTTTCTCTCCCCATGTCTCTCCTCGCTTTTTCTCTCCATCACTCCCTCTCTTTCCTTCTTTTATGTTTCACTGTCTTTCTCTCCTCCGTCTCTCTCTCTGTCTTTCCTGTCCTCCGTCACAGAGCGTCAGTATTCCGTTTGTTTGATCAGAGGAGGTTCTTGAGCGTAACAATGGAGTCCAGTGTCCGACAGAGGAGCGGTGAGGCGACTCTACTGAGCGCGCTCCAAAATTACAAATTACATAACCCAGACTATTTACTATAAAACTACTGCCACTGCCTCCACTACTGCTCCCGACTCTTTAAAGCCGCGTTACGTAACTTTTTTTTTCCCCAACACTGATCACTGTTTAATCTGAGTTTGAATGGACGCAATTAGAAAACTTCAACAACAAAAACAACAACTAAATCTCCTGTTTTATTCTGAATAATCCTGTATTTGTTTGTTATTATTTGTTATTACTTCATATTATTCTGTTTTTAACACATCCACAAATCTGACCTGTAACTTGGCCTGGTGAAATATCAATATATCTTTTTTTTTTTAATGTGATGATACAGTATCGATATTGGGGGCTGCTCGATATATCGCCAAGAGTATTTTTTTTTACCCTCACCCATGGTCATGAGCTTTAGATAATGACCGAAAGGACGAGATCGCAGATGCAAGCGTCCAAAATGAGTTTCCTCTGCAGGGTGGCTGGGCGCCCCCTTAAGGGTCGTTCACACCAAAGCGTCAAAGCGTCCAGTTTCTATATAAAGTCTATGTGGACGCGCGTCCAAGGCGTCAGCGTCAAGAAGTTGAAAATGCTGAACTTTTGGCGTCAGACGCGGCGCGTCAACCAATCAGGGACAAGTATCCAGAGATGCAGCGACGTTATTATCAGGAAGAAAAACCCGAGAACCAGAGCGAGAACCACAAACATGAACGGAGAATAAATATATACACCACAATCACCGAGCAGCTCGCAAGGACTACACCAGAACCGGACCAGGACTAAACCAGGACTAAACCAGGACTAGACCAGGACTAGACCAGGACTAAACAAGGACTAGACCAACACTAGACCGAGACTAAACCAGGATTAGACCGGGACTAAACAAGGACTAGACCAGGACTAGACCAGGACTGATCCAGTGTCATTAGTGAAGTATAAATATATATACTCCCCAGTCGTCGACCCGATCTCCTCCACTGATGTTTTTATGTCATAAAAACAATAAAGTTTCTCTCAGTCTGGTCTGACATTGTTTCAGGAAAAGAGCGGGACCGGGCTCTTGGTGTGGACGGCCCTTTAGAGATAAAGTGAGGAGCTCGGAGTAGAGCCGCTGCTCCTCCACGTCGAGAGAATCAGCTAAGGCTCGGGCATTTGTTCCTCCTGGGTGCCTTCCTTGAAAGGTGTTCCGGGCATGTACCACCAGAAGGGAAGACCCAGGACACGCTGGAGGGACAATGTCTCTGGGTTGGCCTGGGAACACCTTGGGGTCCCCCTGAAGGAGCTGGAGAAGTGTCTGGGGTGAAGGAAGTCTGGGAGTCCCTGCTTAGACTGATGCCCCACAACCCGGCCCCGGATAATCGGAAGAAAATGGATAGATTTTGTTACAGCGCTACAGTTTTGTTGCTTGTTCAGAGGAAGGAAATTAATTTATATAGTCACTGTTTTTGTTGATTAAAATGTTTGTGTTTCATATGAACTTTGCACAAGAAGTGATTTAACAAAGACTTTTAGTATCACAGTCATGATTTAAACTTTATTTTTAATTGAACCGTATCAAATCAAATTTAAATATATATGTATTGAATCCTATTGAATCGTAAGCTCACGGTATCGAGATATGTATCGTATCAGTAACTTCTGAACGATGCCCAGCCCTCGTGGCGTATAACCTCCAACAGAAAATTTACACGGTGCATCTTTAAAAAATCCAGCATTACCAGAGCACATTTTATCAGGTCAGACAAATCTACAAACTGTACATAATTCTTCTTCTTCTTTATACAGTGGACGGGCTAACCACTCTGCCACAGTACAGTGTTCATGATTCATTTCCGTTGGCATCTTCAAACCTCAATGTGCTCTTTGTGAAGCCATTCTCAGATGAACTTTGACCTTTGGGGCTCAGGGCAGACACAAAGAGAGCTTTTTCCGATTTAGGAAATGATGCCAGATTTTTTATTCCCCTGTTGTATCGACGGACATCTCTCTGTATTTTTATCAGTCTGTTCCCAGCTCCCAGAGACTGAGGAAAGAAATAGACTGAGGAAGTGTCAATCACAGCGTTCGGCTCCAGTCAAATGAGGCTCATCGAGGTCTGCGGTTACAGCGGTGAATCTGTAACCGGGGACTGTATCTGGAGACTGGAGCGTGAAACCAAAGAGTCGATCAGGAGAGAGGCTTTTGCTACCGCTGCATGACATCACAAGGTGGAGCAGAGCATCCTCCTCCTTTCTCCTCTCTTCTCTCTGTCCTCTTCCTCTCTCACCTTCTCTCTGCCCTCATCTCTCTCTCTTTCTCTCCTTCTCTCTCTCTCTTCTCTGTCCTCCTCTCTCTCTCTCATCTTCTCTTTCTCTGGCCTTTGCTCTCTCCTCCTCTCCCTCTCTTTCCTCCACTCTCTCTCTCTCTCTTCTCCTTCTCTCTCTCTCATCCTCTCTTTTTCTGGGCTTTTCTTTCTCCTCCTCTCTCTCTCTTTCGTCCACACTCTTTCCTTCTCTCTCCTCCTTTTCTCTTTCCTCTATCCTTCCTCATCCTCTCTTTCTCTGGCCTCCTCTCTCTCCCTCCTCTTTCTCTTTCCTTCTCTCTCCTCTCTGTCCTTTCTCCTTCTCACTCTCTCATCCTCTCTTTCTCTGGACCTTTTCTTGCTCCTCCTCTCTCTCTCTCCCCTTCTCTCTCTCTTTTACCCTCTTTCCCTCCTCTCTCTCGTCTCTCTGTCTCATCCTCTCTTTTTCTGGACCTCTTCTCCTCTCTCTCTTCTCTCTCTCCTCTCTCTCTCTCTCTCTTTTACCCTCTTTCCCTCCTCTCTCTCGTCTCTCTGTCTCATCCTCTCTTTTTCTGGCCTTTTCCTTCTCCTCCTCTCTCTTTCTTCCTCGCTCTTTCCTTCTCTCTCTTCTCTCATCCTCTCTTTCTCTGGCCTCCTCTCTCTCTTTTCTCCTCTCTCCTCTCTGTCCTTTCTCCTTCTCACACTCTCATTCATCCTCTCTTTCTCTGGCCTTTTCCCCCCTCTCTCTCGCCTCCTTCTTTCTCTCTTCTCTGTCCTCTCTCCTTCTCGCTCTCTCATCCTGTCTTTCTCTGGCCTCCTCTCTCTCCCTCCTCTCTGTCTTTTCTCCTTCTCACTCTCTCATCCCCTCTCTCTCCTCATCTCTCTCGCCTCCTCTCTCCGTCTTCTCCAATCTCTCTCTCCTCACCTATTCTCTCTCTTCTCCTCCTCTCCCTCCTTCCCCTCTCTTCTCCTCATCTCTCTCACCTCCTCTCTCCCTCTTCTCCAATCTCTCTCTCCTCTCCTATTCTCTCTCTTCTCCTCCTCTCCCTCCTTCCCCTCTCTTCTCCTCATCTCTCTTGCTCTCTCCCCCTGTCTCCCTCTTCTCCTATCTTTCTCTCTCCTCTCCCTCTCTCCTCTACTCTCTCTCTCTCCTCTCCCTCCTCTCCTCTCCCTCTCTTTTTCTTTCTGTCTCCTGTTGTAGTTTCCATGTCCCGCTGCTCTTGGCTCGCGTTTGTGTCTCGCTGTGGATCCACAGATGGTCCGAACAGAACCGGCTCCAGCTCAGAGAGACCACCATTTTACCTCGAGCGGCGCCGGGGGAAAGGGACCAAAATATCTGTAAATCACCGGGCTCGGGGACGGGAGGGAGTCGACGCGGCTGAGTTTTCATTGGTTCACGCCGGAGCGGATCTGTTCGGTCTAAATCAATGGGCAAGAGAACGAGTCACGCCAAGTAAAAGACGACAAAAAGCAAATCAAAACGTAAAATAACTTGACCTGATCTTGTGATAAACCGCTGTATTTCCATTTTTTACAATTTATACATTTGAGTTATCACTAGGGGTGTGCAAAAATATCAAAATATCGATATATCATATAGTTTAATGTGATGATATCATGAGCTGCTGTATCGATATATCACCAAGAGGATTTTTTGGTGTATTTTGCTAAATTATTTTGTTACAGCTACAGTTTTGTTGCTTGTTCAGAGGAAGGAAACTTGTTTATGCGACACATTTGTCATTTTCACTGTTTTGATGATTAAAATGTTTGTGTTTCATATGAACTTTGCACAAAAAGTGGTTTAACAAAGACCACGATTTAGCCTTTATTTTTTATTTAATCATATCAAATCAACTGGAAATATATCGTACTGAATCATATCGAATCGAAAACTCAGTGTATCGAGGTATTATTGTGTCGGCATCTTCCAGGGTTTCTACTCTTTTTCACTGACAAAATTTCAAAAGTTTTCCATGACTTTACAGCACCTACACGTGTACAATTGATCAGACTTTTAGAACTAAATATGAAATGTTAACTCTTTTCACTCACCTTATGGTTTGGGATTATAGTTTTTGAACATTCATAATCCTGTCAGTGCATTTATTGTCGTCTCTTTTAAACAAAAGGTGCAGATGTTCGAAAATAATCATAATAGTCTCACGAGAACTTAACAGAACGATGTAGTTGCGTGAAAGAGATACGATAAGGCTTCGTTTATATGACGACGGTCTGAACAGAAGACGCAAAAGCGGCGTCGCGTCTTCACTTTTTATTTCGCGTTTAGATGAGTGGTTTCGGGAGGAAATCTGCGTGCATACGGTGACGCAAAAGTGTGTGGAATTCGATCGTGTATGCATGCACGCCATCCGACGTGTTTGTTTCTGTGAACTGTTTGTAAGTGACGTAAACGTGTACGCGATGTGACCAGATGTGACCAGAGTTTTGCGTCTTGGGCAGTGTAGACAGAAACTTTACGACGAAGCAAATTCAACTTTTCCACTCTGGAGGTGGTTTCAGATTTTTGCGTTTTTAAGCCCCAAAACGGCGTCACCGTCTAAATGAAACGCATTTCTGATCAAATATTTTGCTGTTTTTTCTTTTTCTCGTGTAAACAGGTCCTCAGATTCCAAAACTTTTCCAAAATTTCCATGACCGTGGGAACCCTGAACTTCTTAACAACACCCAGCCTTAGTTTAGTTTCACTCTTTTTTTAGACAATAGAACATGATTTTCAACATTAAATCACAGTACTGTCTTTTCTATTCCCATTTGTCCTAATATCTGTGTAATCCTCAGTGGTCCATGGGCGTACAATCCCCTCAAACTTATTCTGAAACAGCTCAAAATCATTCTAAACACACTCGGGAAAGCTTCATTTCTGTCCTGTCAGCGGAACTTTTTCAGCATCGATACTTGATCTGATTTGAAGGTAGGTTTAGCGTTAAATAAACCTGACAAACGGTGCAACTGACCCTTTGCTCTCGTGCCCTGATTCGCTTAACTCCGCCCATCTGCGGTGCCAAATGTGACCAAAACAAACACGCAGATTAGGCACAGTTCAGACGAGGGCACCGTGCTACAACAGGATTAACGCAGAAGGCTAATCAGCTAAAAACACGGGGCGCTTTGCTCAATGAACACGCTTAAGAGAAATGTATGACTGACCTAATAACAGCCACACTAGACACGCTTTGGGAAGGAATTCTGGTCTCTCTTTAGCCTGGAAAATCCACACTTAATTTGATGATACAGTATCGATATCATGGGCTGCTGTATCGATATATTGCCAAGAGTATTTTTAGGTATATTTTACTTAATTATTTTGTGTAAGAGCTCCAGTTTTGTTGATATTTTCACTGTTTTGACGAGTAAAATGGCCGTTTTTCATATTAACTCACAAACCTTGTAGACTTTGTAGACTTTTAGTATCACGGCGACAATTTAAGATTTGTTTTTCACTGAAGTGTATCTCTATCCTTGGTCTTATTTTGGCATTTTTGTGTATATTTATTAAAAAATTGAACTTTTAAGTCAAAGTCGTGTCTGTATCGGCCTCTTTAGGATCAACTACGGCCAGGACTTTTGAATTTTCAGGTTGGATGAGTCAGATCCAGGGTTATTATGTGGCGAGCGCAGCCACCAGTCTAAACCAGGACTAAACCAAGACTAAACCAAGACTAAACCAAGACTAAACCAGGGCTAAACCAGGACTAAACCAGGCACTAAACTAGAACTAAACCAACACATAAACCAGCACCTAAACCAGAACTAAACCAAGACTAAACCAGGACTAAACCAGGACCTAAACCAGGGCACTAAATTAGAACAAAACCAGGACTAAACTAGGACTAAACTAAGACTAAACTAGGGCTAAACCAGGACTAAATCAGGCACTAAACCAGGGCTAAACCAGAACTAAACCAGGCACTAAATTAGAACTAAACCAGGGCTAAACCAGGACTAAACCAGGCACTAAACTCGAACTAAACCAGGGCTAAACCAGAACTAAACCAGGCACTAAACTAGAACTAAACCAGGGCTAAACCGGGACTAAACCAGGACTAAACCAGGACCTAAACCAGGCACTAAACTAGAACTAAACCCACACCTAAACCAGCGCCTAAACCAGAACTAAAAAGGACTAAACCAGGGCTAAACCAGGGCTAAACTAGAACTAAACCAATACCTAAACCAGGACTAAACCAGCCGTGTCTGAATCAGCCTCTTTAGGATCAACTATCGTTACATCCGTCGTCTCCGGTGATTTTTTTTTCCTTTCTTAATAATCAACCATTTTGTTTTGTTGCGGACGGACCGTGCTCGTCTCTGATTGGCTAATCCACCTGTCAATCACTCCCACCTGATTCACCATTGACTCACATCTTCATAAAATATTGAAGCAGTTTGTTTTCTGGTTTTCTTTCTTACCTCTTTTGTGCATGTTTTTCTAAGCTGAAATGTAAATCTTTAATTTTTTTTTACACACGTCGATTGTTTTTTCGAGTACCTTCTGTGCTGAGTCCGGGGCTGGAGGTAAAACTGGCCACATCGACGATCTTCACCGCAAACTGCTGCCCCGTGTCTCTGTTGATGCAGCGGCGCACCACACTGAACGGACCCCTGAACACACACACACACACACACGGACAGAGTTAGAGATGGAGAGTAAATACAACAAGGTCAAAACTGTGTGTACTTTGGGTTTATTGTATGAAGACTGCGGGGCTCAGAGACGGGGGTGAAAATGCCTTTTTACGAGATATTGACTTTTTGTGCAGTTTCGGTTCAAGTTTTAAACCCGGCCAGGAGGAGACGGAAATCTGAGCTGTTCGACTAATCCAAGAATTTCAGAACATGTTTGTAGAGGTCTGGACTACAGGGCTGTGTAGGTCTAAACCAGGACTAAACCAGGACTAAGCAAGGTCTAAACAAGGTCTAAACCAGGTCTAAACCAGGACTAAACAAGGTCTAAACCAGGACTAAACCTGGACTAAACCAGGACTAAACCAGGACTAAACCTGGACTAAACCAGGACTAAACCTGGACTAAACCTGGACTAAACCAGGACTAAACCAGGACTAAACAAGGTCTAAACAAGGTCTAAGCCAGGGCTAAACTAGGTCTAAACAAGAACTAAACCAGGACCTAAACCAGGACCTAAACCAGGCACTAAACTAGAACAAAACCAGGACTAAACCTGGATTAAACCAGGACTAAACCAGGACTAAACCTGGACTAAACCAGGACTAAACAAGGTCTAAACAAGGTCTAAACAAGGTCTAAGCCAGGGCTAAACTAGGTTTAAACAAGAACTAAACCAGGATCTAAACCAGGACCTAAACCAGGACTAAACCAGGGCTAAACCAGGCACTAAATCGGGCACTAAATCAGGACTAAACCAGCATAAAACTAGAACTAAACGAATACCTAAACCAGAGCCTGAACCAGAACTAAACCAGTTCTAAGACAGGACTAAATCAAGTCTACAACAGGACTAAACCAGGTCTAAACCAGGACTAAACCAGGTCTACACCAGGACTAAACCAGGAACTAAATCAGGACTAAACCAGGTCTACACCAGGACCTAAACCAGGACTAATCTAGGATTAAACCAGGGCTAAAATAGAACTAAACCAATACCGAAACCAGAGCCTAAACCAGGACTCAACCAGGACATATTCAGGACTTTTAAAGCAAGTACATATGAACTTTTCAATTAATAATAAAATAATAAAGAGCCTCATGTTTCAGAATATTTCAGAACAAGTTTGTAGAGATTTAAACTACAGGGTGAGCAGCTTTTACACAGAATAAAACCCCAAAGACTCAGGGACTTTAACTCTTAACGTGAACATTATAATATCTAAATAACTGCAGGATCCTGTCTTGGCCAAAACAGGTTACACAGACTTTAGAACACAATAGTTATTTTTCTAGCTGAGAATAATAATAAAAAAAAAAAAAAAAAAAAAACGTGTACTGAGTCGAGCAGTTCCACATTCGTACAGATTAAACGGAGCAGAGTAAAATCGTTTTCATGTGACTGGTGTTTCTCTCAGATCAATGAGGAGTTAGTAACGTAAACTACAATCAATATGAAAACCAATACAAGACCAAAACAACAACACCAGAGGTCATTATGAACTGAACCAGGACTGAACCAGGACTAAACCAGGACTGAACCAGGACTGAACCAGGACTGAACCAGGACTGAACCAGGACTAAACCAGGACTGAAACCAGGACTGAAACCAGGACTGAACCAGGACTAACCAGGACTAAACCAGGACTGAACCAGGACTGAACCAGGACTAAAACAGGACTAAACCAGGACTGAGGACTGAAACCAGGACTAAACCAGGACTAAAACTAAACCAGGACTAAACCAGGACTAAAACAGGACTAAACCAGGACTAAACCAGAAAAACAGGACTAAACCAGGACTTAAAGGACTAAACCAGGACTAAACCAGGACTAAACCAGGACTGAACCAGGACTGAACTAGGACTATACCAGGACTGAACCAGGACTAAACCAGGACTAAAGCAGGACTAAACCAGGACGAAACCAGGACTGAACCAGGACTGAACCAGGACTAAAACAGGACTGAACCAGGACTAAACCGGGACTAAACCAGGACTAAACAAGGACTAAACAAGGACTAAACCAGGACTAAGCTAGGACTGAACCAGGACTAAAAAAAAGGCTAAACCAGGACTAAACAAGGACTGAACCAGGACTAAAACAGGACTGAACCAGGACTAAACTAGGACTATACCAGGACTGAACCAGCACTGAACCAGGACTGAACTAGGACTATACCAGCACTGAACCAGGACTGAACTAGGACTATACCAGGACTGAACCAGGACTAAACCAGGACTAAACCAGAACTGAAACAGGACTATACCAGGACTGAACTAGGACTATACCAGGACTACACCAGGGGCAAAACCAGGACTGAACCAAGGGGCTAAACCAGGCCTAATCCAGGACTGAACTAGGACTTAATCAGGACTAAACCAGGACTAAACCAAGGCAGAATGAGGACTAAACCAGGACTAAACAAACGCTAAACCAGGACTAAACTAGAACTAAACCAGGAACTGAACCAGGCCTGAACAGTGATTAAATAAGAACTAACCCCGGACTGAAACAGGACTAAACCGGGACTAAACGGGGTCATTTACAGTGAGCTCGGGTGCAGCAGGTTAAATTACAGAGTTCACTTGAGCCCAAAGACTAAACACAGACTGAACGGGCTGTTAACGGGGATATTTGGGGAGAATGACGCAAAGAGAGACTAAAGCTGCTATTACACACACGGAGCTAAAACAAAACTCCAAAGAACAAATCTACACGAGGATTATTTACACACATACTGAAACAAATGTACACAGATCATTATGGATACGGAGAATTTGATCATTTTAATTGTATTATCGTAACTGTCGGCCTTAAATCTAAAATCACATTTGTTTTGGTCGATCTGCGGCCGATAAAACAAACACAAAGCTTCATTTTAAGACTTTAATATGAAGAAAAAGATGCACAAAATGTTACGAGACAGATCATTTATAGGTTTAAGAAAAAGTATCCTCCTTCAGAAGCTGTAATTCCAAAATGCACTGATTAAATGACACTAAACCAGGACTAAACCAGATCTAAACCAGATCTAAATCAGGTCTAAAATAGTTCTAAATCAGATCTAAATTAGGTCTAAACTAGCTCTAAACCAGGACTAAATCAGGTCTAAACCTGGACCTAAACCAGTTCTAAACCAGGTCTAAATCAGCTCTAAACCATTTCTAAACCAGGACTAAACCAGGTCTAAACCAGGTTATACCAGGATTAAACCAGGTCTCAAGCAGGATTGAACTAGGCCTAAACCAGGTCTATACCAGTATTAAATGAAGGACTAAACCAAGAACTAAACCAAGGACTAAACCAGACCTTAACCAGGTCTCGACCAGGACTAGACCAGACT
Organism: Boleophthalmus pectinirostris; assembly: GCF_026225935.1. Taxonomy (NCBI): domain Eukaryota; kingdom Metazoa; phylum Chordata; class Actinopteri; order Gobiiformes; family Gobiidae; genus Boleophthalmus; species Boleophthalmus pectinirostris. The sequence continues at coordinate 19,589,759 of NW_026570994.1, forward strand.
AAATCAGGACTGAACCAGGGACTAAACCAGGGACTAGAGCTGGACTAAAAGAGGACTAAACTAGAGACTGCACCATCCAGAACCTGACCAGGACTAAACTAAGAGTAAACTAGTACTAGACCAGCACTGAACCAGGACTAAAACAGGACTGACCAGGATTCAACCGGGACTAGACCAGGACTAGACCAGGACAAGACCAGGACTGCAGGACAGATGTTTTTAGCACAGAGGTGATGTGGACGTGAGGAGACAGAGTCGTTGTTCTAAACCTGCTGCTGTGAAAACTCCACTTCACTGAACCATTTAGAGTCGACATGTAAACGACTTTATCAGAGAAGTGACAAGTTTATGAAACGAACTTTTGTCACATCGTCACTTTGAGTTTGAGATGTTTATCAGACGATCATATAAAAAATACAAAATCATCAACAGAATCATTTTGACATAAATTATTCATACATAAATTGCGCAGCCCAGTTCACATTTTGTACGTGTTTAATTTAATAATATTTTTGCTCTTAGGTTTAGTCCTGTCTGGTCCTGATTTAGACCTGGTTTAGATCTGGTTTAGACCTGGTTTAGACCTAATTTAGAACTGATTCAGGTCCTGGTTTAGACCTGGTTTAGTCCTGGTTTAGAGCTAGTTTAGTCCTGGTTTAGTTCTGGTTTAGTCCTGGTTCAGTACCTGGTTTAGACCTGGATTAGACCTGGTTTAGACCTGGTTTAGTCCTGGTTCAGTCCTGGTTCAGTCCTGGTTTAGTCCTGGTTTAGTCCTGGTTTAGTCCTGGTTTCAGTCCTGGTTCAGTCCTGGTTTAGTCAGTCCTGGTTCAGTCCTGGTTCAGTCCTAGTCCTGGTTCAGTCCTGGTTTCAGTCCTGGTTCAGTCCTGGTTCAGTCCTGGTTTAGTCCTGGTTCAGTCCTGGCTCAGTCCTTGGTTCAGTCCTGGTTCAGTCCTGGTTCAGTCCTGGTTCAGTCCTGGTTCAGTCCTTGGTTCAGTCCTGGTTCAGTCCTGGTTCAGTCCTGGTTCAGTCAGTCCTGGTTCAGTCCTGGTTCAGTCCTGGTTCAGTCCTTGGTTCAGTCCTGGTTCAGTCCTGGTTTAGTCCTGGTTCAGTCCTGGTTCAGTCCTGGTTCAGTCCTGGTTCAGTCAGTCCTGGTTCAGTCCTGGTTTAGTCCTGGTTCAGTCCTGGTTCAGTCCTGGTTTAGTCCTGGTTCAGTCCTGGTTCAGTCCTGGTTCAGTCCTTGTCCTGTTCAGTCCTGGTTCAGTCCTGGTTCAGTCCTTGGTTCAGTCCTGGTTCAGTCCTGGTTTAGTCCTGGTTTACAGTGACTTTCGTTGACTGTGTCTGTATCACGTTGGTGCTAAAATCACTAAAAGTGCCAAAACCATTTGCCTTCCACATCTGAATAAACAAAAACGTGTTATAAAAAAAAAAAAAAAAGGCGCGAAAGTGAAGAAAAACAACAGGGGAATCCAACCCCCAACCCCGCGACCTCTGACCTCTGCACAACAGCTGTGATCCTCATTAGAAATGAGAGATGTGACATTTGGAAACAAAACAGAAAAAACAAAATGAAAAACCGTGTGAAAAATGTGAACCTGGCAACAACCGATCATTACATTATGTGACAATTATTTTTTTTAAAAACAGGACTAAACCAGGACTAAACCAGGACTGAACCAGGACTAAACCAGGACTAAACCAGGACTGAACCAGGACTGAACCAGGACTAAACCAGGACTGAAACCAGGACTAAACAGGACTGAACCAGGACTGAACCAGGACTAAACCAGGACTGAACCAGGACTAAACCAGGACTGAACCAGGACTGAACCAGGTCTAAACCAGGACTGAACCAGGACTGAACCAGGAAAAAGGACTGAACCAGGACTAAACCAGGACTAAACTGAACCAGGACTAAACCAGGACTGAACCAGGACTGAACAAGGTCTAAACCAGGACTGAAACCAGGACTGAACCAGGACTAAACCAGGACTGAACCAGGACTAAACCAGGACTAAACCAGGACTGAACCAGGACTAAACCAGGACTGAACCAGGACCAAGACTGAACCAGGTCTAAACCAGGACTGAACCAGGACTAAACCAGGACTAAACCAGGACTGAACCAGGACTAAACCAGGACTGAACCAGGACTGAACCAGGTCTAAACCAGGACTAAACCAGGACTGACCAGGACTCAACCAGGACTAGACCATTACTAGACCAGGACTAAACCAGGACTAAATCAGGACTAAAACAGGACTAAACCAGAACTGAGCCAGGACTGAACCAGGACTAAATGAGGGACTAATCCAGGACTGTACCAGGACTAAACCAGGACTTTGGACCTATAAAAGTTACATGGTATAAATCATGTCTAAATTAAGACTAAACTAGGACTAAATGAAGAACTAAATGAGGGACTAATCCAGGACTGAATCAGGACTAAACCAAGACTAAGCCGAGACTAAACTAGGACTAAGCCAAGACTAAACCAGGACTAAACTAGGACTAAACCAGGACTAAACCAAAACTAAACCAGGACTAAACCAAAACTAAACCAGGACTAAACTAGGACTAAACCAGGACTAAACCAAAACTAAACCAGGACTAAACCAGGATTAAAACCATACTTAAAGTTGCATTGTGTAACTTTTCTGGTGGAGGTCTGCTGCCTGCTTGTCTCCATGGAGATATTTCTTGCTTTATCTTGCTTTTATTCCACAGTACTGCATTAAACTTTCATCAATTACACGTGTTCATGACTCAAAGATCTGACTTGTAACTTGGTCTGGTGGCATCAGCTGCTTGTTGCCATGGAGATATGCATGTTTAATACCATACTGTGGGACATTCCAGGCAAAACAAGAAAAAAAAACTCACATAGAACATATTGAACCAGGACTGAAGAGGAAATAAACAGAAATTGGCAAAACATAAACAGTTTTCCTGAAGCTCCCACCTCAGATCTTTCTTCTCCGCTTCCGTTGGAAAACACCGAACTTTATTCCTACCCAATATCCGTGACGTAAAACCTTTTTGGCCCTCTTTTGTCCCCATACTTTCACAGACATGTCAGACTTGGGGCGCGCTTCGTTTCATTATCCCAGCAGCTGTCGTGAGTGGGCTTTCACCGAACGCCCCCGCCGCTCCCTCTGGATCCTCACGAACCAGAGTGCCAATTTGTCGAGATGTTTCGGCTCCACTGCTCCGGGAAAATCCAACGCTACGACTGCCGCTTTAGAGACGCTATAATGTCCTACGCACGGGATTTTAAAAGCGGAAAAAAGGAACTCTGACTGAACTGAACCGGGGTTATAAATTTCTTAAAGATACAGCTGCCACGTTTACATGAGAGATTTAATTCCGAATAAAAATAAGTTGATTGTGAATAAAGCTTAATTCCGAAGTAAGTGGGTGGTTTATTCCGATTTTAAAGCAAAGTTAATTTATTAATCGATCATGTAAATATTTATTCTTCTTAAAAATAATCCTGGTCGTTCAGTGCGTGATCGTTGGGTCCGGATCCGGCTCCACCAGTCCTGTCTTCGGCTTTTCCTCCACGTCTCTTTGGATTTGTGAGCGGGATGTGGGAGTGGGCTGAGGCGGAGCAGCCGTCCACTCAGTTTCTCTTCCTTCTCCTTCTCCGACACAATTCCCTTCTCAGATGTAAAGCGCGATGAGAGAATTCTCCAGCTGCTGCGCAATTATCATCAGAACGACCGCGGGAAAAAGTTCGGATCGTGTTTGTGTCCGCGGCGTAACGACAAACCGAGACGACGGAAAAGCCGGTAGCAGCTGAAGTGTTTGTGTTTTCTTCCGGTCGACGTAAATTCGTTTGCGTCTCTGTCCAATCAGAACCCTTCCCCACCCCCAGACGTTGAATGGAATTAAATAAAGACGATTCGAAATTATTATTTCCATGTAATTCTAGGGATGTAACGATATCCAAATCTCTCGGTACGATATTATCACGATATACAACTCATGGCACGATATTTATGATATAATTGTAGATAATTGTAGAGTTTTTTTCCTTTTTAAAGACCTTGACAAGATTCTGGTGTGAATTATTTTAGTCATAATCCCACGAATTCAAGTAAAAAACATTTTTTCATGTCGTTGGCGCTGAAATGAATCATGGGATATGTAGTTCCCGATGTTTATAAGCTGTTGCTTCTATAAAACCATGAATTTAAGCAAAGAAACTTGTAATTCGATATTTTCTGAGACTTTTGACAATAGACGAGTTTCAGCTGACGTCATTGTTATTAAAAGCCCGCGTTGCTGCTGGGAAATATTTTGGTCGGAGGCAAGAAACAGGATAGCGGTCAAACACAGTGCGTAACCTCGCATATTTATCCCCGATAATGGGAAATTCCTGCTGCATTATCGGATGCACAAATAGAAGCACGGAAGAAGGAAAATGTCTTTTTCGTATTCTGAGTGAAAAGAACCGCTAACGGTGAATTAAACGGCTTTCAAACATTCGCAGAGCAAACGTAGAAGATCCTAACAAACTGTGGACTCCAACAAGTTCAACAACACATCGAGACTCTTGGAGGTTTTCATCTTTTCTGCTGTGAATGGCCCAGGAGTTTCCACCAAGTCATTGTGGATATCGCCCAAGTGAATATTTGTCCAGGTAGTTGGTGATTCTGACCAGAAATTTGGTTTGGTCCACCTTTTGTCGGGGTTGAAAAGGGTGATTTGTCGTCCGTCGATGTTTATGACCAATTTCTGGTCAAATGGTCTTGGGTCCTCTGCCGTTAGAGTGGATAAATAACCGGGATCAATACCCTTTACGTGCTTTCTCGCTCCGTCCGTCATGTTGAATGAGTTTTTCTCGCCGCCGACCAAAATAATTCCCAGCATGCAACGCACGCTTTTGTCAACAATGAAACTCGCCTGATATGATATCACGATATTTTGGTTATTGTTACATCCCTATTCAATTTCAAACTGTTTAATTCAGAACAATTAATTCGGAATTTAAAAAAAAAACATCATGTAAACGTGGCCAGTGTGTAACTTTCCGAAGTTAATGGAAATACAACGTTAAAATCAAACTTCAGAACATTCTCCATGGGGACAGGTACTGTGGAACAAAGTGGACTCGCCTCTTCACAGATCTGACCTGTAACATGGTCTGGTGGCATAAGTTTAATGCTACACAATGCCAAGTACTGCCAGAAAAGTTACACAGTACATCTTTAAAATAATGTGTGTGTTTAGTTCTTGCGTTAAAGATGCATCGTGTAAATTTTCTGCATGGAGATGTTTTTGCATTGTCTGGAATGTTTCACAGTATGGCTTTAAACCTTTATATGACAGGTTAGATCTGTGGAGAGGCGACCCCGCTCACAGTCAGAATGTTTGTTTTTCTAGGTATTTTTGAGCTTAAAAAAAAAAACACCTGTGAATGAATAAATGTAAAGTAGAGCTGTTTAATGTCACACTGTGGAGCATTTCAGGCAGAGCAATGACGTATCCATGGAAACAGAGCGACAGAGCGCCTGTAACATGGACCACGACGTGAAATTAGAATTATCAGAGTGTAAATGACGGCCCATGACTTTATTTCTCACAACAGTAACTGCTGTCTGAGGCTAAACGCTGAAACGCTGTGCAGAGCAGAAATCCTGACTCCAGAGAACAGAGTGTCTGTGTGTGTGTGTGTGTGTGTGTGTGTGTGTGTGTGTGTTGTGTGTGTGTGTGTGTGTGTGTGTGTGTGTGTGTGTGCGCGTGTGTGTGTGTGTGTGTGTAAGTGTCTGTGTGTGTGTGTCTGTGTGTGTGTGTGTGTGTGTGTGTGTGTGTGTGTGTGTGTGTGTGTGTGTGGTGTGTGTGTGTGTGTGCGTGTGCGTGTGCGTGTGTGTGTGTCTGTGTGTGTGTGTGTGTGTCTGTGTGTGTGTGTGTGTGTGTGCAGAGTTCACAATATGTCTAAGAGATATTTTAAAGATATATTGTACTTAAAAGTTTAAAGTAACTACACTTAAATGAGTCTTAAAGGTCCAATATTAAACAAAACAGACTCTTGTGAAGTTTAAACTCTGTTGTTAAAGTGTTATTACCTTTCAGTTTTAGTTGAGACCTGGTTTAGTCCCCTGATTTAGACCTAGTTCAGTTGTCCTGGTTTAGTCCTGGTGTAGTCCTGGTTCAACCTTTGTTAATTTCTGGTTTAGACCTAATTTAGACCTGGTTTAGCGCCTTATTCACTACTGTTTTAGACCTGGTTTAGACCTGCTTTAGACCTGGTTTAGACCTGGTTTAGACCTGGCTTAAACCTGGTTCAGCTCCTTGTTCAATTCTGTTTTAGACCTTTTTTCGACCTGTTTCAGATCTGTTTAGACCTGGTTTTAGACCTGGTTTAGACCTGGTTTGGACCTGGTTTAGCCGCTTGTTCAAGTCTGGTTTAGACCTGGTTCAGACCTGGTTTAGACCTAGTTCAGATCTGGTTTTAGACCTGGTTTAGCACCTTATTCACTGCTGGTTTAGACCTGGTTTAGACCTGGTTTAGTCCTGTTTCAGACCTGGTTAAACCTGATGTAGACCTGGTTTAGACCTGGTTTAGACCTGGTTTAAACCTGGTTTAGATCCATTTTAGACTTGTTTTAGACCTGGTTTAGACCTGGCTTAACGCCTTGTTAAGTCCTGGTTTAGTCCTGGTCCATTCTTGATTTTGTCCTTTTAATCTTTGTAAACAAACATTTTTTCCCTTATATAATCACATGAAACATTTACAAAACAAAATAAAAACACAACCCTTTTTTAACAACACAGTTTTATCCTGACCTTTGACCTTTCACCTGTGCACCGCCAAAGACCCGCCCCTTTAAACCGACACATTTTCCGGCTCGCTTCAAATCCTCCGCGGACCAAAACTTCCTCAGTCAAAACAAACCGTTCGCTCGTCCCACATTAATCTCTCGTTTATGCAAATGAGACAAAAACAGCTCTTTGAATATTTGCGTGAATTTGCATCGCGCCGGAATGTGGAGCGGAGACGGCCCCGGGACTCCGCCGCCGAACTGGGACTGGGCGCTTTTTGCTACACCGAGCAGAAAATAACACAAGTTTAGTAGAAAATATATTAGCTGAAGCGAACGCGGCGAGGTCGTGACGGGAAACAAGAAATTATACTGTTTATTTTTTGTTTTAGTTTTGGTTTTATTTGAGCTTTTGTGAGATTTAAAAAGGTCATTCATGTTCCATTTTAGAATGTGGTTTAAAGTATTTTAAAACTGTAACTTTTTGGGTCTAAACCAGGTCTAACCCAGAACTAAACCAGGTCTAACCCAGAACTAAACCAGGTCTAAACTAAAGCAGGCAAAGATCAAACTAGGACTGAACCAGGACTAGACCAGGACCACTGCATGAGGACTAAACAGAGACTAAAAAAAAGATCTACCCAGGACTAAATCAAGACTAAACCAGGTCTTAAAAAAAAAACAAAGTCTAAACTAGGCCTAAACCAGGACCAACCCAGGACTAAACCAGGTCTAAACTAAATCACATCTAAACCAGGACTAAACCAGAACTAAATTAGGACTAAATCAGGCCTAAAGCTGGTCTAAGCCAGGACTAAACCAGGTCTAAACTAAATCAAGGCTAAACCAGGCCTAAACCAGGACCAACCCATGACTAAACCAAGACTAAATCATGTCTAATCCAGGCTTAAACCAAGTCTAAACTAAATCAAGGCTAAACTAAATCAAGTCTAAACTCAGGACTAATCCAGAACTAAACTAGGACTAAACCATATCTAAACCAGGCCTAAACCAGCACCAACCCAGGACTAAACCAAGACTAAATCAAGTCTAAACCAGGACCAACCCAGGACCAAACCAAGACTAAAACATGTCTAAACCAGGTCTAAACTAAAACACAATTAAACCAAGCCTAAACCAGGACCATCTCAGGACTAAACCAGAACTAAACTAAGACTAAACCATGTCTAAACCAGGCCTAAAGCAGGTCAAACCCAGGACTAAACCAGGACAAACCCAGGAGGACAAACCCAGGCCCAAATCTAAACTAAACCCTTGTTATATTCTGTCATGGGTTTGTTGCAGTAGATCTGGTTCTGAACATATGGGCAGTGACAGGTCCGATAATGTGCGGTCTAATTGATCCCAGCAGGTTTGGTGTCTTGCCCAAAGGCATTTCTGCTCCGTGGAATCGAGCCAAAACTTCCAACCTACTCCCCGTATTTCATTTCATATTAAAAATGTCAAAAAGCAAAAAAAAGCTTGACAATTTTGAAAGGGACAGATCACATTTTTGGTTTCTAATATTCGTAAACGTTGAATTTTCGAAAACTAGATCGTCATTTTTCGCCGTTATCGATACAAAAAAAAAACGTAAATTATTCAACCAATTAAATGTGAAATAGGATTAATAAAACTCAGACAAAAGAGAAACGTGACAAAAGACTCGAGATAATTAATTAAACGTTGACGGAGATAAAAAATAAAATAAAAAACGCTGACAGGACAAAAGAGACGAGCAGCTTCATTACGGACGTTAATACAATATTTAACTCGGCCTCTCGGCGTCACCTGTTTCATTCAGACGAGTTGGAGTCAGATAAGGTTAATGCCACACTGCGGAACATTACACACAAGGTAAAGTAAACCGGGATCAAACTGAGGCCAAACCAGGATAAAATACAGACCAAATGAGGACTAAATGTGGATTAAAACAGAACTGAACCAGGACTGAAGCAGGACTAGACCAAAACTGAAGCAGGACTACACCAGGGACTAAACCAGGTCTAAAACAGCCCCAAACCAGGGACTAAACCAGGGACTAAAGCAGGTCTAAACCAGATCTAAACAAGCCCTAAATCAGGTCTAAACTAGGGACTAAACCAGGTCTAAACCAAGACTGAACCAGGACTAAACCAGGACTTATCCAGGATTAAACCAGAGTCTAAACCAGGACTGAAGCAGAACTAAACCAGGACTAAACCAGGACTGAACCAGGACTGAACCAGGACTGAAGCAGAACTAAACCAGGACTAAACCAGGACTGAACCAGGACTGAAGCAGAACTAAACCAGGACTAAATATGGACTAAACCAGGACTGAAGCAGAACTAAACCAGGACTGAAGCAGGACTGAACCAGGACTAAACCAAGACTGAACCAGGATTTATCCAGGATTAAACTAGAGTCTAAACCAGAGTCTAAATCAGGAGTGAAGCAGGACTAAACCAGGTCTAAAACAGCCCAAACCAGGGACTAAACCAGGGACTAAAGCAGGGACTAAAGCAGGTCTAAACCAGATCTAAACAAGCCCTAAATCAGGTCTAAACTAGGGACTAAACCAGGTCTAAACCAAGACTGAACCAGGACTAAACCAGGACTTATCCAGGATTAAACCAGAGTCTAAACCAGGACTGAAGCAGAACTAAACCAGGACTAAATACGGACTAAACCAGGACTGAAGCAGAACTAAACCAGGACTGAACCAGGACTAAACCAAGACTGAAACCAGGATTTAAACCAGGACTAAATATGGACTAAACCAGGACTAAACCAGAACCACTGCCGATGAGGACTAAACCAAGACTATCCCAAATCGACCCAGGACTAAATCAGGTCTAAACCAGGTCTAAAACAAGACAAAACCAGATCTAAACCAGGACCAAACCAGGACAAATACCTAAATAAATACCTACATAACACATTAAGATCATTTTTGTTTTATTTAATTTTTGTTTTAAGAAAATAAATCCTGTTTTCAGTCTCTGTCCAAACGTGTTCTGAAATTCTGATTCTTGTATTAGTTTGTCACAGATTTTCAGTCTTTTTGTCAAATCTTCTGGTTTAAATTGTGAACTATTATTAAAACTGAATCACACTTCCATTTTTCCAGCGCTAAGTTTTAAATCTCTCTTGTTTTGACTGAACTGGTCGAAGCAGTTACGCGCACAAAAGCTCAGAACAGAAGCCACACATTTGAAGCTCGTTCTGTGGCTCTTTGGTTTCGTGTGGTCTCCTGGTTTTTCGCCGGAGGGCCTCTGAGTCCATTCACTCTCGCTCGATTGATCCGGAGCCTCAAACTCTCAGGGAGACAAAGGTAAAACGATCCCACAGATACTGCACTGTCCTCTGCTGCGGTTTAGACCCGAAAAGAGACAGTTCCAGGGCAGGTTTTAAGACTTCTCAGGGACAAGAATGCAGATAATATCGACTTAAAGGGACCATGTTTCGCTACGATATTTTCTGATTTATGTTTCAATGTTGTTTCCTCGTCACAAACAGATCTGGAGTTTGTTTAGTTTCATTCACACGTTTAACCCACAAACTCTGCAGATTTAGGCGGAGTTCTTCTCTCAAAAAAAAAAAAAAAAAAAAAAAAACAACTCCAGGTCTGTTTTTAAGGAGAAAACAGGCCTGGTTTAGTCCTGGGTTAGTCCTGCTTTAGACCTGGTTTAGATATGGTTTAGTCCTAGTTTAGTTCTGGTTTAGACCTGTTTTAGGCCTGGTTTAGTCCTAGTCCTAGTTTAGTCCTGGATTAGTCCTGGTTTAGGCCTGGTTTAGACATGGTATAGTCCTAGTTTAGACCTGGTTTAGGCCTGGTTTCGACATGGTATAGTCCTAGTTTAGTCCTGTGTTAGTCCTGCCTTGTTAGTCCTGCTTTAGGCCTGGTTTAGACATGATTTAGTCCTAGTTTAGTTCTGGTTTAGTTCTGGTTTATTCCTGGTTTAGATGTCATTTAGTTTAGACCTGGTTTAGACATGATTTAGTCTTGGTTTAGTCCTGGTTTAGATGTGATTTAGTTTAGACCTGGTTTAGATGTGATTTAATCTTGGTTTAGTCCTGGGTTGGTCCTAGTTTAGACCTGTTTTGTCCTTTTTAGACCTGATTTAGTCCTGGGTAGGGCTGAGTATCATTTCGAAGTTGCAGATAAAATACATATCTCAATACAGTGAACTTTTGTTTCGATACGATATATTTCAAATCGATTCAATACGGCTGAATAAAAAAATAAAGACTAAATCATGTCTGTGTTACTCAAAGTCTTTGTTAAATCACTTCTTGTGCAAAGTTAATACCATTTTAATCATCAAAACAGTGAAAATGTCAAATGTGTCGCATAAACGAGTTTGCTTCATCTAAACAAACAACAAAACTGCAGCTCTGTAACAAAATAATTGAGTAAAATATATCAAAAAATACTCTTGGTGATATATCGATACAGCAGCCCTCGATATCAATACTGTATCATCACATTTAACGATACAATTTATCAATACTAGGGCTGTAACGATATCAAAGTCTAAAGATATGATGTCACAGTATGAACCTCATGATTAGGATGTAACGATATCCAAATCTCTCTGTACGATATTTTCACGATTGTCGATACGATATTTTGTGGAAGCTAAAGAACAAAACTGTGAATTTTTCCTCTTAAAGTGCCTTGACAAGACCTAATCCAAAGAACTAAGACTAAAAGTGTTAGAACTGTTATTTCTTCTTGTCGTCTGCACTGAAATGGAGCAAAGGATCATGGTCTATGTAGTTCCCTCTGTCTTTTTTTAGTTATTTCTGCACCGTAACTCTTAATTTAAGCAAAGAGACTTGTAATTTCATATATTTTGATGGTCCACAATATTATTGTGAGACTTTTGACAAAACGATATCACGATATTTCAGTTATCGTTACATGCCTAATCAATTTTCTTTAAGTATTTCAGTTTCTCAGGCTTTTATTTGTCACATTAATGTCACATGTGTTTGTAGAGCGACACAGTTAATCAAAGGTCTATTGTTTCTCCAAGAGCAGCCTGGACACTGGAATAATACACTTGATTGCATTGTTTTAAACCAAAGGTCCAATATTAATCTATTTTTTTTTCAGGTTTTTAATCATGTTTTAAATAAAAGTTCCAATATTAAGCTTTTAATATTTTTTTTAATCATGTTATAATGTCGTTTCCTCATCAAAAATAAACCTGGAGTTGTGTTTTGTTTCAGTGGTCCATTTCTGTTTAGTCCATCTCCCTCTCTAGAGCACACGTAACGCTTGGATCCACCTTGTGACATCATCGGGTGGTAATCCAGAAGTGCTCCTTTGCGTTTTTAAAGTCCGTTCACCTTCACTAGACTCGTTCTGGTCATTTTAGTTTAACTGAATTGTTGCAACTACCAAAAGAAAAAAGACATTGCAATTATTTAGGTAACATAATTTTCTTGCAAACTAGTGTTAAAGATGCATTGCGTAACTTTTCTGGTGGAGGGTCTGGTGGCAATAAAGCTTTCTATCGTCATGGAGACCAAACCGTGCCTGTTTGTCTTGGCATTTTTGAGGAATAAAACCACTTATAAATAGAACAAATGTAAAGTTAGAGCTGTTTAATGTCGCACTGTGGGACATTCCGGGCAGAGCAGCGTCGTTTCCATAGTAACAAGAAGGTTTCCAGACCGTACGAAACCCAAGTCGCCGCACTGTTCGGTTCTATCAATAAAACACGGTGTCAAAACGGGCGCTAAAGTTAATTTCTCATTCTGTTCCCGCGGCGACGACACAAAACAATAAAAACAGCCCCGAGTTTGTGAAGTGAAACCATCCATCAGTCAAAATGTCACAAAAAACACACTATTTAAATCAAACTCAAGGACTTATACAGTACTAACGGTAAGAGTAGTAGTGATAGATGTAGTAGTTTTGGTAGTAGCAGCCATAGTAGCAGTAGTAGAAGTTTTAGTGGTGGTAGTAGTAATAGTATAGTAGAAGTAGTTTTAGTTGTGGCAGTCGTAGTAGCAGTAGTAGTGGAAACAGTAGCAGTTGCGGTATCAGTAGTAGTAGTAGTAGTAGTAGTAGTAGTAGTAATAAAAACAGTAGTAGTAATAGAAGAAGTAGTTTTAGTAGTAGCAGTCGTAGAAGCAGTAGCAGTACTAGTAGTAGTAGAAGTAGTAGTAGTAGCAGTAGTAGAGGTAACAATAGCAGTAGTAGTAGTAGGAATAAAAACAGTAGTAGAAGTAGTAGTAGTAGAGTAGTAGTAGTAGTAGTAGTAGTAGTAGTAGTAGTAGTAGTAGTAGTAGTAGTAATAAAAACAGTAATAGTAGTAGTAGTAGTAATAGTAATATTAGTTGTAGTAGTAATAGTAGTTGTAGTAGTAAAAATAATTGTAGTAGTAGTAGTAATAGTAGTAGCAGTAATAGTAATAGTAGTAGTAATAGTAGTAGTAATAATAGTAGTAGTAGTAATAATAGTAGTAGTAATAATAGTAGTAGTAGTAGTAATAGTAGTAGTAGTAGTATAATAGTCATAGTAATAATAACCGTAACAGTAGTAGTAATTTTAGTAGTAGCAGTAGTAGTGGTAACAGCAGTAGCAGCAGTAGTAGTAGTAGTAGTAGTAGTAGTAGTAGCAGTAATATTAGTTGTAGTAGTAATAGTAGTAGTAGTAGTAGTAGTAGTAGTAGTAGTAGTAGTAGTAATAGTAGTAGTAGTAGTAGTAGTAGTAGTAATAGTAGTAGTAGTAGTAGTAGTAGTAGTAGTAGTAGTAGTAGTAGTAGTAGTAGTAGTAGTAGTAGTAGTAGTAGTAGTAGTAGTAGTAGTAGTAGTAGTAGTAGTAGTAGTAGTGATATTAATAATAACCATAACAGTAGTAGTAGTAGTTGTAATAATAACAGTAGCAGTAATAGAAGTAGTTTTAGTAGTACCAGTCATATTAGCAGTAGCAGTACTAGTAGTAGTAGCATAGTAGCAGTAATAGTAGTAGTAGTAGTAGTAGTAGTAGTAGTTAGTAGTAGTAGTAGTAGCAGTAGTAGCAGTAGTAGTAGTAGTAGTAGTAGTAGTAGTAGTAGTAGTAGTAGTAGTAGTAGTAGTAGTAGTAGTAGTAGTAGTAGTAGTAGTAGTAGCAGTAGTAGCAGTAGCAGTAGTAGTAGTAGTAGTAGTAGTAGTAGTAGTAGTAGTAGTAGTAGAAGTAGTAGTAGTAGTAGTAATAAACAGTCTTATTACATCAACTTATCCTCAGGTTTCAGAATGGTGGAAAATTAAGACCGTTGCTATAGTAACTAACCATTTAAAACTAAACACTGAAGCTTTTAAAAATGGTGAAAAGTCCTCAAAATGTCGCCTGGAACAGGAAGCTGAACGTCATGAATAAAACCGACCAGGATATGAGCTGAACAGATATTTTTTCCCTCGACCAACATTTGATACGAGTCTTTAACCCGGAGACACTGAAGGACGGGTCAAACGCAGACGAGACACGGGCCCAACCTCGACAATCAAATCAAACACTTCACTTTCCCCTAACAACAACAACAACAACAAAAACGTACTCAAGTTCAACCACTTCCGTCACACCTCAAATAGCACTTCCCTTTTGTGGTTTATTTTGTTCTAATCTAAATGTAGAACACAGAAAAGCAACAGCATATGTCACTTAAGAAAACCAAAAGTCCCTGGATTACAGACGTGTTCTTCTTCCGTGCTGAACGACTGAAATTTGAGCAGCAAAATGAGAATCAAATTAAAATTGTAATTAGGTAATATAATGTCCTCTTTGAGAACTAAATGTCCCTGCGTCTCCACGGGGTCGTATTCTGTGGAAAAGCTGCTAAGCCTGTTCTTTGTTTGTCCTCTTTTATGCCGCTTTTAGACCTGGTTTAGACCTGATTTAGTCCCTGGTTTACAGCTGGTTTAGTCCTAATTTAGATCTGGTTTAGGGCTGATTTAGGCCTGATTTAGACCTGGTTTAGTCCCTGGTTTAGCCCCTTGTTTAGGGCTGGTTTGGACCAGGTTTAGTCCCTGCTTTAGGGCTGATTAGGGGCTGTTTTAGACCTGGATTAGTCCCCGGTTTAGACCTGGTTTAGTCCTGGTTTAGGGCTGGTTCAAACTTGGTTTAGTCCCTGGTTTAGACCTGGTTTAGATCAGGTTTAGTCCCTGGTTTAGTCCCTGGTTTACACCTGATTTAGACCTGGTTTAGGGCTGGTTTAGATCTGTTTTAGACCTGCTTTAGTCCCTGGTTTAGGGCTGGTTTGGGGCTGTTATAGACCTGCTTTATACTTGGTTTAGACTTGGTTTAGTCCCTGCTTTAGTCCCTGATTTAGTCCCTAGTTGACTCCCTGGTTTAGACCTGGTTTAGTCCTGGTTTAGATCTGTTTTAGACCTGCTTTAGGGCTGGTTTGGGGCTGTTTTATACTTGGTTTAGACCTGGTTTAGTCCCTGGTTTAGTCTCTGATTTAGTCCCTAGTTGACTCCCTGGTTTAGACCTGGTTTAGTCCCTGGTTTAGGGCTGGTTTGGGGCTGATTTAGACCTGCTTTAGACTTAGTTTAGACCTGATTTAGTCCCTGGTTGACTCCCTGGTTTAGACCTGGTTTAGTCCTGGTTCTAGTCTTGTACAATACACAAATATTTAATAAGTAATACAATGTGTGTGCGTGTCAGATGCCCTCCCTGTGTCTCATTATTATTCTGTGTAAAAGCTGCTCACTCTGTAGTTTCGAACTCTACAAACGTGTTCTGAAATACACGGGATTCTTACATTACTTCATCAGTTCAGATTTCAGTCTTCTCTCAAATGTCAGCGCTCCCGGACCGGCATTGTGAATAAAACCACAATTTCATACACGTTTATTTATTAATAGAAGTTCTTATACATGTTACACCTGGCCTCGTTTGCACTTGTGGAGATATGTGAGCAGATTGGAACTCATCCAGGTGGCCTCATGTCACCTTTAGAGCTAAATTTAAGATACGACTCAAATTACAATTGCAATTACTACTGCTGTTACTACTGCTATTGTACTGCTGTAACTACTGCTGTTACTACTACTGTTACTACTACTACTGCTGTTACTACTACTGTTACTACTACTGCTGCTACTGTTATTATTACTATTACTACTACTGTTGTTACTACTACTGCTGTTACTACTGTTATTAGTACTATTACTAGTACTGTTGTTACTACTGTTACTACTGCTGTTACTACTGTTACTACTACTGCTGTTACTGCTGATGTTACTACTGTTACTACTGCTATTACTACTAATGTTACTACTGTTACTACTGCTATTGTACTGCTATTACTACTGCTGTTACTTCTGCCATTACTACTGATGTTACTACTATTACTGTTACTATTACTGTTACTACTGCTATTGTACTGCTGTTACTACTGCTGTTGTTTATGCTGTTACTACTGCT
Source organism: Boleophthalmus pectinirostris (assembly GCF_026225935.1). NCBI lineage: Eukaryota > Metazoa > Chordata > Actinopteri > Gobiiformes > Gobiidae > Boleophthalmus > Boleophthalmus pectinirostris. Next base: position 19,605,927 of record NW_026570994.1, read on the forward strand.
GTTACTATTGCTTCTGTACTTCTGTTACTACTGCTGTTACGACTACTATTACTACCACTGCTACTACTGTTGTTACTACTGTTACTATTACTGTTGCTACTTCAGCTGTTACTTCTGTTGTAACTACTGCATTACAACTGTATTATACAAATTTTCTCCAGTCTCCACAAAAACTAGCACGGAATTGGATATAATATGTTATCCATTCAGTTACATGTAATGTGTATTATAAAATTAGTTAATAAATCATGTCACTTTTGGTTATCTAAGTTTTTAAACCAATTTAATGGTCCTATATTACACAAAATTGACTGTTGTGGGGTTTAAGTCTTGTTGTAGTGTTATTTCCTCCTCAAAAACAGACCTGAAGTTGTGTTTCTGTTTTATTCATGTTTGATTAATCCTTTATTATTAGTCTGACTACATCCTCAATGCTCAAAAGGCTCTGTTCCACCTTGTGATGTCATGTAGTGGTAGTTTTCAAGTTAACAGCTCCTTTTTTTACTTTTCACTTTCTCTATTTTCACATGAGTGTTTAAGGTTTGAGAGAAGAACTCAACTGATAAATATGCAGGGCATGCGTCTGTTAAACATGTGTGAATTAAACAAAACACAACTCCAGGTCTGTTTGTGACGAGGAAACAACATTATAGATCAGAAAATAGTGTAAAATGGGCCCTTGGACTGGAAAATAACATGTGAAAAGATAATACTTGTGTTATAATCATGTAAGTACACTCTCAGAAGAAATATTTCACAATGTCATGACAATCTGTGTAACTTTATGGCTTCAATTGTACATGTTTCACCCAATTCTGCTCGACTGTCACTCCCTTTTTGATTTTCATGAATGGATTCAAATGAGATCAGGTGAATTTGGTGCATGTTTTGTGCTTACTTACTTCCCAATGACCTCGCATAGCTCGTAGACATCCTCAAACAGTACGTCGTCGTCTGCCATGGTGCAAAATTTAAGTCCTTTTTTGCAGAATTCCCCTTTAAAAAAAAACCGAATGTGTCTTTTTAGTTATGCCAATAGATTGCAATGCGTTGTTTTATGCAGAAATACCTTGGATATCTGAATGTTAATCTTGCAGACTGGTTGAAATCTGATAGTTTTGTTGTCAGTGCTGAGAAAATAGAGGAGGAAAAGCAATGGACATCCAATATAGTTAGCCTGTTAGCATCATTAGCTGTCAGCCGCCCCACCTTCCCGTCCCCAGCGCTCCTACGGCTGGCCTCCGAGCTAGATAAGCACCATCCAGACCCGAGGGCGTGGAGAATTTCCTCGACAGATCACACGAAACGGCTTTCATCGCATGTTTTCGGCTGTTGGGGCTAACCTAGCGCTTCGTTTTTGCGGTGCATCTTCCACAAGTAGCGGCGGCGGCGGCGGCGAGCAGCGGAGGTAGTAAAGGAGCCAGCGGGCAGCATCCGAGTTCCGAGATGCTCCTGGTGAAAATGGCTAGCTCGGGTCGGGGTTTGGAAAAAAAACGCAAGCAGGAGTCGATGCAATAACCAGGTGTCTTGTTTCGAAATTGCTCCCCAGCCGATAGCACTAATAATCCAAGCTAAATGACACCACGTTAGGGCTTTAGCTTCCCGAGTCCGGACGAAGCCGCATCTTGTCGGCGCCCGCTCCTCCTTGGTCTCCTCAGCCGCCTTTTCATACACTAATATCGGGTTTCTTTAGCCCCAGCGCCTCGGATGGATAGATAGATGCTGCTGCTGCTGGTGGTGCTGGGCTGGCTGGCTTTGACTGGCTCCCCCCGACTTCCAGAAACCCACGGCTCCTCCCTCAACGCTCCGGGAAACTGAGCCCCAAAATGGCTCCCGGAGCGACGGAGCCCCGCCGTTGGTTTTCTACGGGAGTTTGAGCCAAAATGGCGGCGGCGCGCGGGGATGATCGGAGCGCAGTTTCCTAATCGGTTTTTCTAACGGTTGCGTCCAGTGTCCCCCCTCCGCGCATGCGCAGAGTGTCCAGACCCCATCGCCTTACGTCAGCCTTTGCCCCTCTCCAGCTCCACACACTGTATAAAAAATATTAAATTAAATATATAAAAGTTAAATATTAAAATTCATCTCTACATTTACATGAACTGACATTTTTGGTATATTATTTCAAAATAAAAAAGAAGAACTTGGTGTAAATTGAATATTGTGTCTTGCCAAATTTTACATCCACAAATGTAAAACTTAGATTTTTACTTATTTATTTTTATTTATTTATTTATAAGTGAAGCCCCTTGAGATGTAGCATATTGTTTGCAAGGCGGTTCTAAATACATTAACAAAAATAGCATTTACAGAAAAGAAAGAAAAAAACAAATCAAAACAGAACAAAAGACAAACACAACACACACACAACATTTATACTATACAATCCAGGATCCTAACACATACATCTCTCTGATTTTATCATCACTACACCTATATTTGTAAATTAGTGAAGAAAGAGTGTCCAGACCCCGTCGCCTTACGTCAGCCTTTGCCCCTCTCCAGCTCCACACACTGTATAAAAAATATTAAATTAAATATATAAAAGTTAAATATTAAAATTCATCTATACATTTACATGAACTGACATTTTTGGTATATTATTTTAAAACAAAAAAGAAGAACTTGGTGTAAATTGAATATTGTGTCTTGCCAAATTTTGCATCCACAAATGTAAAACTCAGCTCCACACACTGTATAAAAAATATTAAATTAAATATATAAATTAAACATTAAAATTCATGTATATGGTCTATGCTCCTCTCCATGTCCAATACTGACATTTATTATTTCAAAATAAAAAAGAAGAACTTGGTTGTGTCTTGCCAAATTTTACATCCACAAATGTAAAACTCAGAATTTTTTAAAAATTATTTATTTTAATTTATTTATTTATAAGTGAAGCCCCTTGAGATGTAGCATATTGTTTGGTTCTAAATACATTAACAAAAATGGCATTTTCAGAAAAGAAACAAAAAAACAAATCAAAACAGAACAAAAGACAAACACAACACAAAGACAACATTCATACTATACAATCCAGGATCCTAACACATACATCTCTCTGATTTTATCATCACCACACCTGTATTTGTAAATTAGTGAAGAAAAAAAGCAACTCTATGTACAACAGAAAGTACATAGAATAAAAACGTATTTATATCAAAAACAGGAGCAGGATGTTTGTAAAAATTATACATAAAATCTCTGAAATATAGATAGATTAGATAGATAGATTCAACGTTATTGTTACTACATATGTATAAATACAAGATAACGACATGAGGTTTAACATCTAATCAGAAGTGCAAGAAGCAGCAAGTGTGATATAAACAGAATGTGGAGTATATACAGTATAGACAACAGACAGTATATTATGTACTATGCAAATGCACTTTTTATGTTGTTGTATTATTACTGTTATTATATAATATGTTGTGTTTCTGCTCCCTCATCTCGACATGTAACTGCTGACGACACAAAGCCACGGTTGTTGTATCATGTTTACGCACCCAGTTGTGTGTAATTAATAAGACAATTTTTTTTTTTTTTAAATCTCCAACACTGAAAAAAGGTTAATTTATCAGAGGGGGGTAGAGTGGTCTAAAATTGTACTCAAGTAAAAGTAATGCTACTTAAAAATAATATTCGAATAGAGTCAAAAAAAGTATTTGGGAAAACTATTTAAGTAATTATCAGGACATAACATCTGCTTTATAATTTGAATTGAATGTAATTTGAAGGACAAAACATTAAAGGTTCACTGTGTCATTTTTTGGTTGAGGGTTTGTCACCTGCTTGTTTCTATGGATATGTCATTGCTCTGTCTGGAATGTTCCACAGTGTGACATTAAACAGTTCTAACTTACATTTATTCAACTACAGGTGGTTTTACAGCTCAAAAATATCTAAAAAAAAAAAGCATTCTGACTGTGAGCCGGGGTCGCCTCTCCACAGATCTGACCTGTAACTTGGTCTGGTTTGGTCTCCATGAAGATAGAAAGGTTTAATTCCACACTGTGAAACATTCCAGACAACGCAATAACATCCCCATGGAGAAAAGCAAGCAAGTTACACAATACACCTTTAAGTAACGCACAAAACTGTATTTTTTTAAGTTGAGTCGACACAAAAATGAAACAAACGAAATCTGATCTGACGCGCTGCAAGAAACACAAACGTTCAAATGATTTCATATTGTCACATAAAGCTTTTGTCACTTTCTACTCACTCAGAGTGGAAAGAGGAAGCACAACTTTTACTCAAGTAACAGTTCTGCTACTTCAGTACAAATATAACTCAAGGAGGAGTAAAAGTATGAGGCTAGAAAAGTGCTCTGAAAAGTACAATTTCTTTATAAGTTACTCAAGTAAATGTAAGACTTGACGCTTCTCCTAAAAAACTAATTAGAAACTCTCTTCTCTCTACTTTTTTATATATTTCAGTGCTTGTTTACTTATTGTTTATTTCAATATGGACACAACGAACATAACAATAAGTCAAAGTAATCTGTCACAGTGGCTATTTCACAGAACCATTCCCCAGATTTACAGGAACTAGATCACGTACCTACTTCTCTATTTGTGACAATAGGAGTTTTAAAATAGGACAGTTCACAAAAATTGTAAAAATAGAAAAGTTATAGTCATTAATTTGGGATAAAGGCTTAAAAGGACTTATAATTTAAAACACAGGACTTCAGATTTACTTGAGACTTACGCAATCCCACCCACTCCTTTTTTTTTCTGTTCAAACTGTTATAAACGTTACGCCAGTTTTTCTCATTTAAAGACATATTTGTCATTTTTAAAGCATTCTACAAGTTCTTCTGCTGTTTAATACTCAATACTGGTCTAAAACAGATGAAGTTTGACTCCTTCAAAAAGTCTATAGAGCAATAATTTACCTCTAAAATGTCATTTGGCTGCTTCAAGGCTACTGCTACTAGTATAAATAGCCATTTTACCTTACTATCTTCAGTCATTTTTGTCAGTTTTTTTGAGAAAATGAGAGAAATCCTATTCACTGGACAGAAATTAAGCTTTCCTGAATGTCTTTAGAACGATCTTGAGCTGTTTCAGAACAAGTACAAGAGCACATAGATGAGTATACGCCCATGAACCACTGTGGAACCAATATTATTTTATACTGAATCACATTCTATTGTCTAAATAAAGAGTATTTTTTTATTATCAGGTTTGGTATTGAGTAAGGTGTAACTATATCCGAGTCTAACGATACGATATCATCACGGTACGAAGCTCACGGTACGATATTTATTGCGATATCGTGGGAAAGCTTACGATATGATGGGGAGGCTCATGATTATGGATGTAACAATATCCAAATCTCTCTGTACGATATTTTCATGATATACATCTCACGGTACCATATTTATTGCGATATTTTGTGTAATCCAAAGAAATAAGACTTAAAAGTGCTTAGAACATTTTTTTCTTCTTGTAGTCTGCACTGAAATGGAGCAAAGGATCATGGTCTATGTAGTTCTCTCTGTTTTTTTAGTTATTGCTGCACCGTAAATCTTGTAATTCAGTATATTATGATGGTCCACGATATTACTGTGAGAACTCTTGACGATACGATATCACGATATTTTGGTTATTGTTACATCCCTTGTGTTGAGTATTGCGTCTATTCGAATCAAAATCACTATTATTATAACATCATACCTGGCACTTGTAAAAATTTAAATTTAAATTAAAAATCCTTTAAAAGACAAATATGGACAGATATGGGTCTTATTCTATGTTAATCTGATTTTTTACTATTTTTGACCATCTACAATAAATTTACCCACTGATAGAACTCCAGCTGAACTTGAAGTAGTAGCAGTAGTAGTAGTAGTAGTAGTAGTAGTAGTAGTAGTAGTAGTAGTAGTAGTAGTAGTAGTAGTAGTAGTAGTAGTAGTAGTAGTAGTAGTCGTAGTAGTAGTAGTAGTAGTAGTAGTAGTAGTAGTAGTAGTAGTAGTAGTAGTAGTAGTAGTAGTAGTAGTAGTAGTAGTAGTAGTAGTAGTAGTAGTAGTAGTAGTAGTAGTAGTAGTAGTAGTAGTAGTAGTAGTAGTAGTAGTAGTAGTAGTAGTAGTAGTAGTAGTAGTAGTAGTAGTAGTCGTAGTAGTAGTAGTAGTAGTAGTAGTCTTAGTAGTAGTAGTAGTAGTAGTAGTAGTAGTAGTCTTAGTAGTAGTAGTAGTAGTAGTAGTAGTAGTAGTAGTCGTAGTAGTAGTAGTAGTAGTAGTAGTAGTAGTAGTCGTAGTAGTAGTAGTAGTAGTAGTAGTAGTAGTAGTAGTAGTAGTAGTAGTAGTAGTAGTAGTAGTAGTAGTAGTAGTAGTAGTAGTCGTAGTAGTAGTAGTAGTAGTAGTAGTAGTAGTAGTAGTAGTAGTAGTAGTAGTAGTAGTAGTAGTAGTAGTAGTAGTAGTAGTAGTAGTAGTAGTCTTAGTAGTAGTAGTAGTAGTAGTAGTAGTAGTAGTAGTAGTCTTAGTAGTAGTAGTAGTAGTAGTAGTAGTAGTCTTAGTAGTAGTAGTAGTAGTAGTAGTAGTAGTAGTAGTAGTAGTAGTAGTAGTAGTAGTAGTAGTAGTAGTAGTAGTAGTAGTAGTAGTAGTAGTAGTAGTAGTAGTAGTAGTAGTAGTAGTAGTAGTAGTAGTAGTAGTAGTAGTAGTAGTAGTAGTAGTAGTAGTAGTAGTAGTAGTAGTAGTAGTAGTAGTAGTAGTAGTAGTAGTCTAGTAGTAGTAGTAGTAGTAGTAGTAGTAGTAGTAGTAGTAGTAGTAGTAGTAGTAGTAGTAGTAGTAGTAGTCTAGTAGTAGTAGTAGTAGTAGTAGTAGTAGTAGTAGTAGTAGTAGTAGTAGTAGTAGTAGTAGTCGTAGTAGTAGTAGTAGTAGTAGTAGTAGTAGTAGTAGTAGTAGTAGTAGTAGTAGTAGTAGTAGTAGTAGTAGTAGTAGTAGTAGTAGTAGTAGTAGTAGTAGTAGTAGTAGTAGTAGTAGTAGTAGTAGTAGTAGTAGTAGTAGTAGTAGTAGTAGTAGTAGTAGTAGTAGTAGTAGTAGTAGTAGTAGTAGTAGTAGTAGTAGTAGTAGTAGTAGTAGTAGTAGTAGTAGTAGTAGTAGTAGTAGTAGTAGTAGTAGTAGTAGTAGTAGTAGTAGTAGTAGTAGTAGTAGTCGTAGTAGTAGTAGTAGTAGTAGTAGTCGTAGTAGTAGTAGTAGTAGTAGTAGTAGTAGTAGCGTAGTAGTAGTAGTAGTAGTAGTCAGTAGTAGTAGTAGTAGTAGTAGTAGTAGTAGTAGTAGTAGTAGTAGTAGTAGTAGTAGTAGTAGTCGTAGTAGTAGTAGTAGTAGTAGTAGTAGTAGTAGTAGTAGCGTAGTAGTAGTAGTAGTAGTAGTCGTAGTAGTAGTAGTAGTAGTAGTAGTAGTCGTAGTAGTAGTCGTAGTAGTAGTAGTAGTAGTAGTAGTCGTAGTAGTAGTAGTAGTAGTAGTAGTAGTAGTAGTCAGTAGTAGTAGTAGTAGTAGTAGTAGTCGTAGTAGTAGTAGTAGTAGTAGTAGTAGTAGTAGTAGTAGTAGTAGTAGTAGTAGTAGTAGTAGTAGTAGTAGTAGTAGTAGTAGTAGTCGTAGTAGTAGTAGTAGTAGTAGTAGTAGTAGTAGTAGTAGTAGTAGTAGTAGTAGTAGTAGTAGTAGTAGTAGTAGTAGTAGTAGTAGTAGTAGTAGTAGTAGTAGTAGTAGTAGTAGTAGTAGTAGTAGTAGTAGTCAGTAGTAGTAGTAGTAGTAGTAGTAGTAGTAGTAGTCAGTAGTTTAGCAGCACAACAAAACAAAACAAAACATAGACGACAAACCCATGGATCACGACTGAATTTATAAAGCCAAACCCTGTTAAACAATGAAAGAAAAGCAGCGAATGAACATCAAGTTTGCATTTAAAATTTCACTTATGAGAGACAAAGTTTAAATTAAAACAAACAAAATTTAATGCATAATTCATTCATTTCAGAGCTCTGTATCTTTTAAAACATAAAGCTTTATATTCTTACTAAACTTCTAAGTCTCATTGTCGCCACTAGACGGAGCTATTTCCCCGTAACATCAGTCCATCTGTTTCCTTGGCGCTACATCTCTTTTCTCTTCTCCCTCTCTCTTTTTTCTTTCTCTCTCGCTTTTCCCGATTGGTCCAAACCTGCTCCCGTTTTTCCCATTTTTCCCATTGGCTGTCGATGTGGTCATAGGATTACGATACAAAAAAAAAAAATAAAAATGACTGCATTTTCGGTTTAGAGTAAAAATATATATATATTTAATGTAAAAACAAGGAAAGGGCAAGACTAATTTCTAGAATTTTTGTGAAGCGAATTGTAACGCAGTTGTCATGGTAACGGGGGTGAATAAAATGAATGAATAAAACTCTCTAAATGTACTGATGTCAGTATTTAATTCGTCCGCAAAGTGAAGAAAATTGACCATAAATGTGTTCTCATTGTAAAGCAAATTATTCATTTTTTAATTATGTTTTTTTTTTTTTTTTGCTATAATCTTACAATAAAATATTTTCTTCAACTTAAAAAATCATCAATCACACAGATATGTTGAGTTACAGAGCAAAATTAATCTAATCACATAAATTTCAGACACGTTTTACACAGTGTGATTGAAAATTAATAGACATGAAATAAAATGGTGTCAATAATAATGACCATAGTAAAAAATAATGTGCACTAACTAACTAACAAACTAACTCAATAAATAAATAAATAAATAAAACTAAAACTAAAACTAACTAACTAAATAAATAAATAACTCAATAAAAAAACTAAAACTAAAACTAACTAAAACTAACTAACTAACTAACTAAATAAATAAATAAATAAAACTAAAACTAAAAATAACTAACTAACTAACTAAATAAATAACTCAAATAAAATAAATAAAACTAAAACTAAAACTAACTAACTAACTAAATAAATAAATAACTCAATAAATAAATAAAACTAAAAGTAAAACTAACTAACTAACTAACTAACTAACTAAATAAATAAATACAATTATTGGATATTATAATTTGCAGTTACAGTTTATAGCCAGCAGGTGTCAGCAGTGCGCGAGGAGAGCCTGACCCCGTAGAGGAAGCGCGTGCCTCGCTCTGATTGGCCGATTCGAGCGCGAGGTTTAAAAATCACTTCCGGCTTTGTTCCGCTTCGGCCGAAAACAAATCGGGCATGGACGAAAAAGAAAACAGGTATAAAGTCTCTCTCTGCTTTTATTCCGCAAACATAAACGCTTGCAATTTATTTCCGACTTATATTTACGTATTTATAACCACAAATTATTTGAGTTTAGTTTAAATCTTTGTCGTCATAGTGAATGCAAACGACCAAGGCTAGCCACAATCCGTAACACGACCACAAAAGAGAGAATTTTAACCACTTAAGTTACAATTTTTGTGTGCAATTTATATTTACGTGCTTATTTATAAAGCAAAAATGCACTATAAAGGCTGTTACTGCGTTAGGTTAATATAATAGACCTTTTCTGTGTTTAGTTTCAGTACAAATAGAGCCTGATTTCAGTTTGAGTTCAGCGTCTTATTGTTTCTCTGATAATATTACAACTAAATCTAATTTAAATTACTTTTTATGTCTAATTGTCATGTTTTACTAACGTTATAACAATGACGAATCATGTAATGCCTCTCTAAAGTGACCAGATGCAACTTATATCCAGGACAGTCCCAGTTTTGAGCAGATTTGTCCCAGTTTTATACAAGAAATGTCCTATTTTTGACCAATTTGAGACCTACAAACAGTAAAGAGAGACATACATTGCCATTTGTTTATGTAAAATATAGAAAAGTTGCTTAAAAATTACCAAAACACAAAGAAAATGTGACTATACTGACTCAGATTAGTGCCAAATACATAACAATTTACTTGGGACAGTCTCAGTTTTGAGCCCTGTGTCCCCTGTCCCAGCAGATTTATCTCAGTTTTATACAAGAAATTTCCAATTTTTGACCAGTTTGATCCCTGTCAATAGTAAAGAGAGACATAAACTGTCATTTGTTTATGTAAAATATAGAAAAGCTGCTTAAAAACAACCAAAACAATGAAGAAAAACTGACTATACTGTTTCCAATTAGTGCCAAGTACATAACAATTTTCTCAGGACAGTCCCAGTTTTGAGCCCTGTGTCCCAGCAGATTTATCCAAAACCACTGATTTGTCCCAGTTTTACACAAGAAATGTCCCTGGTGTCCCTATTTTTGACTAATCTGATCCCTGCCGACAGTAAAGAGAGACATAAACTGGAATTTGTTTAGGTAAAACACAGATAATCTGCCAAAATACAAAGAAAATGTGGCTATACTGACTCAGATTAGTGCCGATTTTAGAACAATATTCCTGCACTCGTTACAATTTTATTTCCACCACTCTCAATGGTTGTTCTGTAATCAACAAAAAAACTTGAATTTTAATTACTTACCTTGTACTGTACATGTATCATTTTGAAGTCCAAGTTTGTGCACTAATAAATGGACAGTGGTTTATGTTTTATAGGCGTCTAACTGTACCCAAAGGCTCGCCCTCTTTTTTAATCGTCTCAATTTCTTTCGGCCACTAAAATTAGTAGTTCTCTGGCATTTTTGTTTTGTAAAAGGAGCTCACCGGAAGAAAAAGGTTGGAGACCCCTGATTTAAACAATTTGATGTCTTAAGTTGATTTGTTATTACATTTTTGGCTAAACTGAACTGGCATGGAAATGTGACCTACACTTACAGTATTAACCACCTGGACTCTACATTTGGTGTAAAAGCAGTTCTACTTTTATTAATGTTCTACCACTGGTCAACCTTTTGTCATGATGTAGGATGTAAGTCTTGTGTTTATTTTATACAGAGCTTTTCACAGACACATGTCACGAAGACGCTTTACAGATCATTATTCAGTCACTCTATATCTGATGATGGTAAACTACTATTGTAGCCACAGCCGCCCTGGGGCAGACTGATGGAAGCGCAGCTGCCATGCCAATCTGCGCCATCGGTCCCTCCCACCACCACCATCACTCACACACACACCACTTTCATTCTAGGCAATGTGGGTGAAGTGTCTTGCCTAAGGACACAACAACAGTTTTTTTTTTTTGCAACTGTCGCCCCCCTGTGGCTCCTGATTTTCCCAGTGTCTCCCATCCAAGTCCTGACCAGGCCCGGCCCTGCTGAGCTTCTGAGATCTGACGGGATCAGGCTCTGACAAGCCGGTGTGGCCACATTTACTACTATGTATTTACTAGTTGATTATTCACAGATCTGAACAATTTGGGAATAATCGAGTTGTAATTTATGTTTTTATAATAGGATTCTGTGCAAATTTCACATTTTAAACACGTCCAGAAGAATTAACAAAAAGGCTAAAGTCTGAACTGACAAATTAAACAAGAATCACATTTCAGAGCATGTTTGTGCAGCTCTAAACTACAGGGTCAGCAGTGTTTGTGCACAATAAAACAGGAGATTTATTTGTTTGTGAAGGAAAAGATAGCACTTTTTTGGACCTTATTTACATTTGCACACACACAACACACCACAACAAAACTGGGACTAAAGTACAGCTTGTTCTAGACTAAGCACACATCATGACTAACCTGGACAGAAACTTGGACTAAACCAGGATGAATCTGAAACTGGATCTCTGGGTGAAGTCCATATTTAGTCTTGTGTCTCTTTTGACATAGACAAGGTCATTTAAATAGCTTTACTGGTGGATAAAGGTGCATTATAATAAATTTAAATAATAAACTGGTCCTTTCTCTCTCCCTCAGACAGTCGGGCGGGGTGCGGACGCCCTCCAGCCCCGCCCTGGTGCAGAGGAGGAGTAAGAGTAAGAGCTACCGTCAGTCGTACAGGAGCTGTTTGGGAGCCGCGTCTCGTCTCTGCTTCACTCCGGGACTCACGGCCCGACGACTCAACATGAGCAGGAGACCGCCCAGACCGCACAATATCAAAGTCAGTCCCGATTTATAATTACGCTTTTGTCGAGAATATTACAGTCTGTATAATCGGGTATATTTGTCTGACGCTGTAGTACAAAAATAATAACTCTTTGTTGAGATTTTTGTACATTTAGACAGAAACTTTATTAATCCCAAAGGAAATTTCACAGCGACAAACAATTGGAGATGGTGCTAAGAAATAACTTAAAAATTGCATAGAAGTTACAAATAACAAATTGAAGTAAATATTTTGAGCAACAGGTCCCAGATATGTTCATGTATATATCCCTGTTTTTTTGTTATTGTTTTTTTTTTTTTTTTTTTTTTTTTGTAAATAAATAAATGAAATGAAATATTAATTTACTAATACTGAACTGAACTATAACTAATGAATTTACAATCACTGACTTGGATGTTATGCCCAAATGTGACAAATTTTACTTAAATTATGTTTGTTGTATTTTTGTAATCATTATTAATATCAAATTTATTTTTAGACATAGAAAACTGGTAAAAACTTTAATCAGAAAACAAACCAACACAGATTATATAGTGACCGAAGTATATTATTTATTAATAATTAGGGATGTAATGATATCTAAATCTCACAGTACGATATTTATTGTGATATTTTAAAGAGGCTGATAAATTGTCGATGAGACACATTTTAGCTTTTAAAATACTATATTTTCTGCACTATTAGGCGCTCTGGTTTATAAGGCGCACTGTCATTAAATGGTCTATTTTTGAACTTTTTTCACAAATAAACCGCACCGGACTTTAAAGGAAACACAACAGTTGGATGGGTCAGTGGTTTTGTTTGTTTGGCGCGTTCACGGTGACTAATCTCGATCGTTCTGATAAATCAAATTATGATATTTACTTTTATTTTGAGTCGACTAATCTCGATCGTTCTGATAAATCAAATTACGATATTTACTTTTATTTTGAGTCGACTAATCTCGATCGTTCTGATAAATCAAATTACGATATTTACTTTTATTTTGAGTCGACTAATCTCGATCGTTCTGATAAATCAAATTACGATATTTACTTTTATTTTGAGTCGACTAATCTCGATCGTTCTGATAAATAAAATAATGATATTTACTTTTATTTTGAGTGGACTAGTCTCAATTGTTCTGATAAATCATTGGAGCTTTATTGTTCGTGTATTTTTATATTACTGTCTTGTATTTCCTCAGGAGCATCTGGACCCGGCTCTCGTCTCTCTCCTCACAAAGACGGAGTGGCAGTTGTGGTACGCGACTCCCCTGTTCCAGTTCAGACACACGAGGCTGAAGAGCTACTCGCGGCAGCTCTCCGCGTTCATCGCCGCCGAACGACAGCAGGGCGTCGCCGTGGAGACGGAGGGGGGTCACGGGGTCAGGGTGAGCTTCAGTCTGGTGCAGGGGCTGGTGGAGAGCGAGGACGACACAGAGGCCGTGCTCATACAGGTGAGAGCTGAACACTGTACTGATTATCATTTTTTACAAAGGAATAGACTCACTGTGCTTCAAAGATAACAGACGCTTTTATTAAAATCATAAACAAACAATTAAAGTCCAAATTAATTAAGTACTAGACACACAAAGGAATCAAAATTACGTTTCTCTCTATCCCATGTGCACAGACACAACAAATAAAATCATCTCTAACCACTGCAGTAACGTACAGTAAGTAAAGACTACCTGGCTGTTTTTAAATGTAGAATACTTCAGTTTCTGGTGTTGTTTTAATATTTATTATGCCATAATATTAACATTATAATTAGCTTTGAGACACAAACATTTACCTGTGTAAAAGCAGAAGTGTTTTCGGCTGACGTGTTAATTTTATTTTTGTACTTTTTAACATCAGTGACATCCATCCACAGAAATATTACATACTAATATTCTAAATCTTTATTAATTTTGGAACGACTCAGCAAAAAAAACATAGATGTCAAATTGGACAGGAAGTACCAGGAAAATTCTGGACTGTGCTGGATGTCGTTTAATTTTTGTAAAACGTGTGGAGTTCTGAAGGTGTGTAGGAAGAGACTGGGTTAGGGTTTTTTTTTTTTGTTTTTTTTTTTTTACTTTT